>NW_005359149.1:154472-172598 GCF_000412655.1 Myotis brandtii
GCCGATCGCATCCAGAGCGGACACTCGAGCTTTTCCCGAAATCACAGCCTGCAGCCCCTGGAGGACCATCTGCAGAACTTGTATGCACCATTGACACTCCAAAATCAAAATATTTCCTCTCCCCGGGACACAGCGGCCTCTCCACACCCGCCCACTTTGCAATTGGGCATTACTTGGAGACCCAATATGAACCCTATACTAGAAATCTCACAGCTGGAGCTGAACTCAACTAACAGAACACGCTTTTAGAACACGAGGAAATCTATCGTAATGTTTATGGGCACAGTTTCTGTACTCAGCCTGCCGACATCCCAAGTGAGCTTGGCCCATTGCCATTTGCTTCACTGTGGGCAAACTCCCCCCAGGGCCCTCATCTGGGGAGGGGAGGTAAGAACACCTCTGTTATGATAATGTTTGGGACGTGCTCAGTACCAGCCTGACAAATAACAAAATAGTGGAACTGCTGTTGTTGTCAGAACCACAGTCATTTTAGAAATCTTGACAGAAATTGGTTGGCAGTTGGTCCCCTGAAGTAATCTTTAGGATTGAGCTAAGTTATAACCCTTTTAATCATAAAAGCAATGACTGTCAGGACAGCAGCCATATAATTAGGAAAAAGAGTCGCAGTGCCAGGTCCAGCAAGCAAGCTGAGGAGATCTGGGTCTTTCTCCTGGGGACAGGGGAAATGGTTTGGGCTCTGGTAGGGTTGGGGAGGGGAGTGAACGCATCAAAAACCAGATGGCAGAAGTCCCAGCACAATAGGGAATATTGAAGCTTGAGAACTGTGTTTTCTATACTCACCTACTCACATTCCCATCCATCCATCCATCCATCCATCCATCCATCCATCTTCGTTCGTTCATTCATTCATTCATTCATTCGTTCAATAGTTCTCGATTTAATCTATGCCTGGCAGGAACTGTGTTAAGTTCTGTTCATACAGAAGGGGATTTGAATGGAACTTATCGTGCAGTGGCAGAGATGCAATTGAAATATCATCACATACATATTTAACTTAGAATTGTGTAATTTTTTATGGTTTATTTTTTTAAAAAGGTACTATGATAGGAAAGAGTGAGGGGCCTACTTTAGGTTGGGGTTCCGGGGGGTGCCTTATTGATGAACAGATAGAAGTTACTCAGGCAGCTGGAGATTTGAACTTGTGCCTCCTAGTGTCTTAAGTCAACAACCTCATTCCACCAGCTCTGACCCTCCTTGCCTTGTAAGCTATCACCCCTTCTGCTTCTGCAACAACATCCCCAATACCCAGTTCTACCCTGTGAATAGGCATGAAGATAGTAAAGGCCTTCATTTTCTATATGCAGACACTCGGCCCCGGCTGGGGTGGGGGTTGTTGCTTATCTATAGTCACAAGGCATCAGGTTGGGTCTGGAACCAGAACTCCTGAGGCTGGATAGTGCTCCCCATGTGACTCAGTGCTCACCCCCTACTCTCTGATGTATGACTTTTTCATAAGGAAAGAATGATGGGAGGCAAATGTCCCTTAGAGACATGACTCCTAGAAAAGTTTCTTTCAGGGCAGCCCCAATGCTGGAGACCTCTGATCTACTCTGAGGCCCCTCTAGGTTTCCACCATTAACAAATAAAAAATAAATAAATGAAATGAAATGAATAAAATAAAATGAGCCATCACAGGGCATGGTAAAGCTAACACCTTCAGAATGACAATCTCGTTTGCTGAGTTTGTATTCTGAC
Organism: Myotis brandtii; assembly: GCF_000412655.1. NCBI lineage: Eukaryota > Metazoa > Chordata > Mammalia > Chiroptera > Vespertilionidae > Myotis > Myotis brandtii. Next base: position 156,189 of record NW_005359149.1, read on the forward strand.
TGGCCTGCTTTCCAGGTTACCCTACCCCAGAGGGAAAGTATTTCTGATTATTTCTGACTCGTCTATAGACCTTTTGCTAGCACAGCACATAACTACTGGGACTTCAACCCAGATCTTTTGACTCCAAGCCCAGTGCTTTTCAACTCCAACATATGAAGTTAGTAACAAATTCTGTTTGGGATGCATGGAGACTACAGAAATGGTGAATGTTTCACGTGGTGATTTCCCAGGGGCAGACCGAACGAGGCAGATGGTCACTAATTTATTCAGCAAACATTTGCTGAATGCCAACAAGTCAGGCCTCAAGGATTTCCGGGTGAATAAGACCAATTCAAGTTCCACCCTCATGGAGCTAATAATTTTCCAGGAAATTCATACAATAAACACATAATCACCCAAATAATGATGAATTACAATGGTGCTGAGTGTTGGGTAGGTCTGTACAGGGTGGGCACAATAGAACCTAAACCAGGTCCTATTTTAGCCCTACCCTTCTCAAAGAACAGCACTCCCCACCCCCAACTCCCCAGTGTGGAGGTGACAACCCAGGAGTCATCATTAATTCCTCAGTTCCTATTACCAATTCATTATCAAATCCCCCTTATTTTGCTATTACTAATTCCTTACCAAATCCTCTTGGTTTTGTTCCTATGTGTCTTCTAGAATTTTCTATCTCTCTCCGTCTTCACTGCCATTGTCTCCACTAGAACCATTGTCTCTTGTCTGCACCACAGTAATACCCCAGCCAGTTCCACTCCTACCCACAGGGGCCCTGCAGTCCATTTTACACCATAGAGCCATGATGATCCGAAAGAAAAACCTGATTATGCCACGCGTTACGCCTCACCTCACCTCACCTCTTCTCTACCCTTCGACACTCCCATTCCCCATCCCACACTTAAAGCATTATTGTCCCTTTGCTCTCAGTATCAAGGCAAACTCCAGAGGGCATGCTACAGAGTCCTGGATATTCCGCCCTTCACTCTCTCTCACTCAGTGCAACAGCCCTCACTCTCTGGCCAGCCACCTCGCCCTTCTTTCAGGCCCTAATATGTGCTTTGCTCTCTCCTGATGAGCAACCTTTCCACTGGCTGTTGCTCTGCTTGGAACGCTCATATGTTTCTCTCATTGCCTAAACAGCTTTCCCAGCCGCCTTAGTAGGTCCAATTCCCCCAACAATGCATTCTTGAGGTATCACAGTGGCACTCTTACTTCTACGTACTGTGTTTTTCCATGTATAAGGCACCCTTATGTATAAAACGCCCCCCACTCTTCCAACCCAAAATTAAGAAATCAATATTTTAAACATTTTGCTGGTTTTCCTCGTAAGGCCTTCTTCTTTTTTGGCATCTTAAGGAGTTGTTCCTTCTGTTTTCTCCACTGTCTGATCATACACTCAATGGGCGGGGGGTTCAACTTGTCTCTCTGCAGCTCTATTTCCATGCTCTTTTGCATAGCTGATTACATTCAGTTTGAATTTTGCAGAGTAAGGCAATCGCTTACTGGTATTTATCTTATTATTTTTTGACATCTTTATGGGCTCAGAACGCTCCAGTCCCCGTTGCATCTGCACACCCTCCACCTCCACCTCCAATTATGGCATCAGCTGATGTCAGTAACAATAAGGCTTGTGATTGGAGGAAGCCCGTTTGACAAGGTATGGGCAGCTAAGCACCCACCCGGCTCCCTCCTTGGCTGACTCCCGTGTATAAGACACCCTTCAATTTTCAGTCTAACTATTTTAGAATAAAATAGCGTCTTATACACGGAAAAATACGGCACCTGATTGTCTGCTCCCATAGACTGTGAGCCCCATTAGGGGTATGTTTGTTTTGGCTCATCATTGTATCTTCAACATCTCACCCAGGGCATGTACAGAATAAGTGTAGAATGAACAAATGAACAAATGAATGAATGAATGAACTTCCTGAGAAAGTTTGAGCTGAAAAGTGAAAGGCAAACAGAAGCCAGTTAGATAAGGGGGCTGGGGAGGAAGGAACACTCCAGTGTGAAGAGGAACTCCTTCACTTTCCAGGGAGAACTGGGGGCATCAGAGAGAAACTGTATGGAGATAATTCCCTCCATCCTGGATGGGGCAGAAAAGCAGTCTCAGCTAATGCAGGGTTGGGGGTGGAGGCCAGGGGCTCTTTGCAATGGACATAGTTCAGGAAGGAGGCAAATTTACATGTAGCATAAAAAGGTCAGAGTTACTTCACAAGATCAAATCGCAAAGAGAGAAAAAATTAGGTTTTTTTTCTTTTCCATAGACTAGACAGTGGCACCTTCAGGGGAAAAAATGTTAATTTGCACAGTGACGCATGCTCCTAGGTCTGTGGTAGGCAAACTGTGGCTCACGAGCCACATGCGGCTCTTTGGCCCCTTGAGTGTGGCTCTTCCTAAGCCTTAGAAGTACCCTAATTAAGTTAATAACAATGTACCTACCTATATAGTTTAAGTGTAAAAAATTTGGCTCTCAAAAGAAATTTCAATCGTTGTACTGTTGATATTTGGCTCTGTTGACTAATGAGTTTGCCGACCTAGGACCTAGGTGATTCAGCAAGAAACCAGTGACGGGCATCCCCCAGAGATAAAAACCAAGGGCAGATGAGGCGATCACGGTCATTCTGCCTTCAAGGAAGACCTTCCCACGGCCCTCTGAGCAGGGACAACTGGGCAGAGAAATGCCCCATTCATATCTGCCAACATCTGAGCCAGTGGCACACTGGGCAGAAATAAGACTCTGGTTTCCTGTTGAGAGGTGTGGATGTCCTGAGGAATGGCGACTGGGCTTTAGTCTTAGCTCGGGCTGCTATAGAAATACTACAGACCGAGTGGCTTAAACAACAGTCATGGACTTCTCTCAGTCCCAGAGGCCAGAGTCCAAGATCAAGGTGCAGGCAGAGTCAGTGTCTGTGAGAACCCTCTTCTGGGTTGCGGACAGCCACCTTCTCACCGTGTCCTCACGCGGTCTTTCCTCGGTGAGTGTGGAGAAGAAGCTCAGGTGTCTCTTCCTTTTCTTATAGGGGCACTAATCCTATCATGGGAGCCCCTCTAAGCTTAATTACCTCCCAATACCATCACCCTGAGGAGCAGGGTTTCCACATATGAATTTGGGGCAGTGAGAGGACACAAACTTTCAGTCCATAGCAGCCTTGAGTGTGGAGAGTTCCAAGAGGGACCCAAAGTGGGTACAAGATGCGCGGGGAGACAGCGAGCGTGGAGGAGGAGGGCACCATCTGTTCCGAGAGCCATGGGAGGCTTTCCACCCCGACCCTCATTTCAGCCCAAGGGACCAATGAGCCTGATTACCAGAACTCCCATTTCCCCCAGTTGGTACAGTTTGGGGAAGTTCTCTTAAACCTTCAGGCAAACAGGTGCTTGTGGCCAATTTGGAGTTAGCATGTGGTCTGTCAGGGGGAGCAGACATGGTGGTGCTAGAAGTAAGGAGGTGTAAGAGCTGTTGGGTGTTTCCAAGACCCCCTGATTGCCTGCTGAGGTCACCTGTGCACATCCTGCAATTCCTGGGGCAGCAAAGACTACAGACCAGCAGAGGACCCTGGAAGCCAGGAGACTACATAGCCCCTTCCTTTGAGATTTCCCTTCCCTCAGCAGGTACCAGAGAGAGGAGAGACCCTGGTGTATAGGTTAGGATGCTAACAACACGAGACAGAAAGGAATTTCGTGTGTTCACAGGCTAGAAAGAAGGCCACGTGCTCCATGCGGTGTAGGGTAGGAGAGCTGCAGGGTGGGGAGGAGAGGCTCAGGGACCCATCCCGGCAGATGTGACAGCCTATGGTCAATCTTTTGAACTTGACTTGACATCAATGAGAAGCCACGAGCAAGCTCTCAGCAGTGAAATGCCTGGAGAGTTGCTTGTGTAGATCACCCTGGCTCCAGGTGGATGGGGATTAGAAGGAGCAAGAGATGATGCGGGGGGTGGAGAGGGAGGTTGTGGGGGGAGTACCAGGTACAATACCACAGATGAGAGGGGATGGGGTCTGAGCCAGGTGATTTCAGAGGAGATGGAGGGAGGAAGTGGTTTCCAGCCACGTCATGATGAAGAGCAATGGAGGTGAGGGAGGCTAGGCAGCCTACACCAGGGTTTCTGACTGGCACAGACTAGATGGTGGGTGGCGTCACTGCCTGGGCTGGGGGACACTGAAGGAGGACCCCCACTCTCTCTGGAGGAATCCACTGTGCCGCTTCTTCCTCAAGAGAATCCCACAAGCAGCCCCTGGTGGCCACGGTTCCTGTTGATCCGGGGCCCCCTCCTCTGCTCGGCTCTGTGCGGCGGTGGGTGCCTGGGGGGTTTTGAGTTTACTCTTTTGCTTTTGAAAGGACTGGTTCTCATTTCCTCCTCCAGAGGACTCTGAAGTGGTGTGTTTGGGAATGTTACATAACGGCCCTTCCCCATCGCCCTCCTATTTATCTTTGCCTGTGCACCTCCCTCCCCAACAGGATGGGCGACCACCTCGGTTTCAACAAAACGAACTTGCCAAATGCCTGCCTTGGAGGTCAGGGCGGGGCTTAGTCCTCTGGAACCGAGGGAGAGCCAACCCGACTTAGGGATAAACTCGCCCTCCCTCCTTAGATGTTTAGATCTCTGTGGCTCCCTTCCCTGTGGCCTCCGGTACATTTTTGGTTAGTGTAACCAAGAAAATGATAAAGAAAAATAAAGGAAGAATAATGAAGGACAGTGCATAGGACTTGGCGAAAGAATGCCATGTCAGTGCCAGCTGCCTTTGTTACGCCGGCTTGACCGGGAGCCAGAGCACTTTGTCTTTGGCTGTTTCAGTTTTTCCACATGCAGGTCCTGCTTTCTCTCCTAGGCCTCCCGTTCGACGTGAGCAGCTTCATCCGTGCCTTTTCTCCATCTCTCCTCCTTCTCGCCGTAGGTTGGTTTTAGGGTTTTGGTTCTCCCTCACTCCCTTCCTAACTTCTGGCCCCTCACAGATTTGTCCTCTCCCTCCCTCTCTCTTCTTCTCTCTCTCTCTTTCTCTCCTTGTCACCATTTGTTCTCCATCACCCTCCTTTCTGGCTGGCTGAGGTTGGAAACATTTCAGGAATTTTTAATTGAAAATACCATGAGAACTGTTATCACCTCCGTTTCACCAGGGAGAGAGCTCGTGGCTTGGGGAGGATGATGGGTGACTCCTGGGGCGGGTGGGGTTTAATATCTCACCTAGGTTAACCAGGGCAGCTGGGCTCTGCTAACCTAGGCCCCCGGTGGAATGTGAGGGATGAAATATGATCTGACAGGAAAGAGGGTGTGTTGAGTAACTGAAAATTCCTATAAAGTCTGAGGAGGTGGGAGAGAAGTACAGGATGAGGAATTAGTTAAAAGAAACAAAACAGCCAGGAATTCTACTGGCTCTCTCTCTCTCTCTCTCTCTCTCTCTCTCTCTCTCTCTCTAACCATCCGCCACAAAAATCACAGGGCGGGAAAGCAGGTAGCACCTGGAAGCCGGGAAGGCTCGGGAGCCTCCTTCTTCCCTGCGGAGTGCTCAGTGCCCCCCTCTGTTCCCACAGCTGTCCTGGCCCTGACTCTGCGGCCTGGGTCAGATGAGCTCAGCCTCCTTTGATCTCCTCCCCTGTGAGGTCACCGGCTCCCCCCAGGCCTTCTCCCAGGTCTCAGGTCAGCCTTCACATCTGCCTGGGCCTCAGAAACTGGGAGGCTTGGGAAGGAGGCAATGGCAGGCTGTGGAGGGGGGTAGGCTGGCTGCTTTTCCACAACGTCATGCCACAACCAAAGGATCCTATTTGCAACCAGGTATGGTGAAATATGGGAGGAAGGCAGGGGTGCTGGGACAACAGGGAGAGAAGGTGATGCTGACGGTTTCTGACTCCTCTCCTGCATCCTCAGCTGGAGTCAGGGGCTATGGCACAGGATCCCGGAACTGGAAGGAACCAGAGAGCACATGTCCTCCACTGGCCCCACCCTGGGCTCTCGCCCCAACCTTCAACCAGCTTCGCTTTGAGCTGTCGCCTTCACTTTTAGCTGGGGTTCTGTGCAAGATTTTGAGAAAAGAGATTTTGCTGCTGCAAAAAGAAGTAAAATTTTGAAATCCAGTGATTTAGTCCAATTTTCTCCTGTTTATTTGTGAATAAATTGAGACCCAGAGAAGTTACGTGATGAGCCCAAATAATACAGCAGTAACTGCATAGCCAGCCCAGCCTTGGGTCTCCTGCCCTCAGTTAATTTCCCTGTGACCTTGAAGGAGGAGGCGAGGCTGTTGAGAGTGGATTTGCTCATCTGCATCCCCCAGAAAGACCCTCACAGCTGCACTTACTCCAGGTGGGAGCTGAGGCCCAGAAGGCTGTTTTGGTTTCCCGAAGGCATAAAGGTACGCCTTTTGGGCCTAGAGCGGGGAAGTCAGTGGGACTTTTGAGGTAAAGCATCACCAGTGAGGTGGCATAAAGCTACTCACGGATTACATGTTACTCCCTTATCCTCAGAGCTAAGAACCTTGGAAAGCACTACAAAGAAAGAGAGAAGGAATGAGAGAGGGAGAAAGAAAGGAGAGAGAGAGAGAGAGAGAGAGAGAGAGAGAGAGAGAGAGAGAGAGAGGAAAGAGGGAGAAAAAAAAATATATACACTACAAAGAAAGAGAGAAGGAATGAGAGAGGGAGAAAGAAAGGAGAGAGAGAGAGGGAGAGAGAGAGAGAGAGAGAGAGAGAGAGAGGAAAAAGGGAAAGGAAAGAATATATTCACTAAATACGACACATGACCTTCTTATTCCTGAAGAATAGTCCAGAAAATGGGGAGAATAAGACAGGCTTTTGGCCAGCTCCCACCATATGTCAAAGCTCAATACTGAGCCTTTATGGGGCATTTTCATCTGTTAGTTTTTTGAAAGGAGACAAAAGCAGAGAAAATGAAAACCCAGGAAGAAGACATAAAACTAAAAGCATGCCATGGGAGGGGATGTCGGGAAAAGCAAACATCTGGGCAGGAGATGGCAGGACCAGGGTGTTGGTGCAGATGCTGCCAGCGAATGACCGGAAAGGGTGACGGCTCCTCCCAGGCCCGGGGCTGAACCGGGCAGCCCTCACCTCCCTCCTCCCGGAGGCCGCACTGGGCCCAAGCATGAGCAAGGCTGCTAGCACATGGTGTTTTCTTTTTCCTGAAATAAATTATCATCACCTGATCTGAGCTAAGTAACTGTGAACTTGTAAAAGTTTGTTTGTGGTTCCCCAGAGACCCAGTCAAATGGTTTTTCAGATGAATTTGTTCATTCAAACTCTTTGCAATATTTCTCTAATTGTTCCTCACAGCCCCGTCGTGAGGCATAATTACCCCAGCTCCCTCCCTCAACCCCGTTGCAGGTGAATACACTGAGGCTCATGAAGGCGGAGACAGGAGCAGCAGAATGCAGGACTGACCATTCTCCGGCCCTCAGACGCTCGTGGGCATTTCCCAAGTCTAGAACTCTTGCAGAACTCATAGAGTGCATGTTTCCAGCCAGCCCCGACCAGCAGACCAGGCGTCTATTTGGTTTGGCCAGGAGGTCACATCCTGTTGGTACCATTAAGTAATTTCACAGCGTGTCAGGAGCGTCAGTGATGCTAGGACATTTCAGTCTCAGAAAATCAGCCCAGGGGAGGAAAAGTAATGAGAACCAGGGTTCTAGGGAGTCTTTAAAAATACTGGAAACTCACAAGAAAAGCATTTTGAGGAGATACATCTGGGATTGAGTTTTCATTCTTTTTTAAAAAATATATTTTTAAAGCATGTCCCAAAATTCACGCAAGAAGTAATTTTGATAGAAAATACAAGTTTATAATAAAAAATTGTAAATGTTTTATTGATTCATAAAGTATACAGTATAGGGTTATGTATGGAATAGCATATCGGGTAATTTAGGGACAAAAAAAATGGATTATCATGTCGCGATAGCGAGCACCATTAACTGTTATTGCCTGAGCAGCCGCATTTTCGAAGAAGAATGGTCCGATGATGCCTGCAGCCCCAAATCCGCACCAAACAGTGACATGTTGTGGATGCATTTGTTTCTCAACAATCACTCGTGGATTTTCTGAACCCCAAATGCTACAATTTTGTCGATTAACCAAGCCATCAAGATGAAAATGAGCCTCATCGCTGAAGACGATTTTGTTCGAAAAATCAGCAGCCACTTGTTGTTCCATAATCCATTCAACGAACTCTATTCGCTGTGCTGGTCAGTAGGCTTCAGTTCTTGAGTCAATTGAACTTTGTAAGCATGAAGATGCAAATCTTTTGTGAGAATACGCTGTAGAGAGCTTCTCGAAATGTCCAATTCTTGACCCCGGTGCCCAATTGATGTCCCTGGACTCAGGAACACTCTCACGAACTGTTTTGATGTTTTGTGTTGAAAGACTTGTTGAAGGACGGCCAGAGTGTTTAAGATCACTAATTGATCCAGTCTCCCTAAATTTTTTAATTAATCTCTTCACAGTTGATGAAGTTAAATCACTATTCCGACCATATTTTGCACGAAAATTGCCAAACCTTCATTATTTTTAAAATATTGTTCAATAATGAAAACGCGTTGTTCTTTCCTGTAGCGCTCCATCTTTAATACCCCTGAACTGTCAGCTGTCACCCTATCTTTTTTTTCCATTGGCAACACTTTACGGCACAAATGGTGTAAAATTCAAATCTTGCGTGAATTTTGGGACACCCTTTATTTCAGAGAGGACGGGAGAGGGAGAGAGAGATAGAAACATCAATGATGAGAGGGAATCATTGATCAGATGCCTCCTGCATCCCCCCTACTGGGGATCGAGCCCCAAACCTGGTATGTGCCCTTGACCAGAATCAAACCCGGAACCCTTCAGTCCGCAGGCCCACACTCTACCCACTGAGCCAAACCAGCTAGGGAAAGTTTTCATTCTTCTGATAATGAAATATATTATTCAGAATCCTTCTTTGTCTCCCTTAGGATTTAGTCCTGCACAAATATACAGGGGTGCATTAATTATTAATTAGTCCATAATATTTATTACATTAACATTTAATGTTATGTAGTATACTATATTATACAACATCACACATTAAGATGTACTATTATTTAAAATATAATATGATAGTATATTATATTACTATGTATTACATAATATTTAATAATATATTACTATGTATGAGATAACATTATATAATTTAATATGATAACTATAATAATGTGTCAATAAGTATATATTCATCATACATAGATATTACACATTCATGTAAATAATATAAATATACTAATAAATGTTATGATAATGTAACACAATAGAATAACATATAATAAAAAGTAAGCAAATACCTGCCATGTGCAAAGCACTGTTCCCGGTGTCGTGTGTGTACTGGGAACACGAAGCTGAAAGAGCTGAAGGAGCTGAAGGAGAGTCAGGCACGCCTAAGGCAGGAGGAAAGCACGGGCCCACAGGACCCTCCCTTGGGCCCACAGACCCTCCCTTGGTGGCTGAGCTGCAACTCCCTCATGGAGCTTGTTCCCAGGACCTGCGCCAGCACTGTGGTCAGGGGCCTTAGAGACTCTTGGAGGAGAAGTCATGAAAACTTTTCCAGGATTAGGGAACTGGGGAAAAACACCTCCCCCCTTCTCCTCCACCATTTCTACTCTATATTAGATTAGGACCCTTTTTCTCTTGGGCACAGATAGTCTTAAATATGTTGCCTTGCACGGAGTGTTTGGGGGAAGACAGGGTGGAGAGGACAGACCCTGCTACTAAGGGCCCCGTGGGTTAGAAAGAGGGCTCACCTGGTTCTGAGGGGTGGGTCTGTCTCAGGCCCAGCAGGGAGGTAATTCAGGGCCAAACCTGGGAGGAGGTGGCTAGGGGAGAACAATTCAAGGGGCAGGGGAAGAGACAGGCTCAGAGTGAAGTGGAAGGATGCTGCCCTAGAGACCCAGGGTTCCTCCTGTTTCTGCCTCTACCTTGCTGTGCCATGTGGGAAAAGTCACTTCTGCCTGGCCTTGGCCTTGGTCAAATGTAAACCCATTCCTCAGACTGGACTGAGGCTCCCTCCTGCCCTCAATTCTGAGATTCCAGCAGGAGCCTGGACTTAGGAGAAAGGGAAGGCACACTGCACAGCGCTGGCCCAGCACCATATTGTGGGTAAGAAGGAGAACTGGGGGACCCTTTCCCCCTCCCCACATGGGAGTTCATTCTGTGGGACTCTTTTCCCCTCCTTAGGTGGGGGTCTGTACTTGTCCTATATAATAAAGAGCCAATATGCTAATTAGACCGAACAGCAGAACGACCGTCCGGACGACCTTGTGGACGAAACTGGGGCTGCGAGGGCCGAGCCCCTTGCTCGAATTTTGTGCATTGGGCCTCTAGTTCTTTAATAAATTCCCACCTTTGCTATAAAAAAAAAGAAAAGAAAAGAATAAATAAATAAATAAATAAATAGGGAGAACTGGCCTGGAAGCAGGGAAAATGGCTCTGGCCCCATAGCAGCCCTTTATTCAGGATAAATTGGGAAAATCATTTCTTCTCTTTGGGTCTCTGTTTCCCAATAAAAAACCAGAATATTGATCTTCCAATTTTTTTGCGGCTATTTTAAACAATTCTTTTTAAACAAGAAAATCTTTTTACCATATCTCAATGTGACAGAAAACACACACACAAACAACAACAAAAACAAAAACCACCCAGCCTTCCCCAGGGGAAGCCGTAGGGAAGGCTCCCAAGGCTGTTCCTGTGACTCTGGTGAGCCACTGAATTTTTCTTGGGCCTCTATTCCAGCCGTGGGCAAACTACGGCCCGCGGGCCGGATCCGGCCCGTTTGAAATGAATAAAACTAAAAAAAAAAAAAGACCGTACCCTTTTATGTAATGATGTTTACTTTGAATTTATATTAGTTCACACAAACACGCCATCCATGCTTTTGTTCCGGCCCTCCGGTCTAGTTTAAGAACCCATTGTGGCCCTCGAGTCAAAAAGTTTGCCCACCCCTGCAGTCTATTCCCTCATCTGTGACATGGAGATGAGAATTCCTGCTCAAATGGCCTCTTAGTTAATCAGGGGGAAAATGAGACAAGATACGTGAAAGGGCTTTGCAAACTCTAAATTGCTCTGAGAATGTACAAAGTCACGTTCAGTTAACCCCTTTATCATTTTTTGCTGGTTTAGAAGTCAAGTTCTCACAAAAGCAATCCCGAAGCTCATGGGTACGGAGGGGAAAAGTCCGTGCTCTCCAGCCCAAAAGCATGGTATCCCGCACCTGCCCTGCCTGCGGATGGGGCCCAGGGCAGCGATGGCCAGGGAGAGAAGCCAGGGCCGCTGCTGCCCACACACCGTGCAGGAGAAAGAGGCTTGCTCTGGGCTGCGGCATAAGAGCAAACCTTGCAAAAATGAGGTGTGATAGCAGCGTCCGGCTTTCAAATGTCTCCCTGGTCCTGTGCCGAGCACTTTTGTTTGGGATCCCTGTGCCCCCCAGCTCCACACCGCAGCTGGCTACCCTGGTAATCAGAACAACTCTGCCTTGGGACGCAGTTTGCACAAGTAGAGCTGTGACCTCCCCGCTTCCTGTGGCCCCTCCCCCTGCCCGGGTCACCCATCTTGCTTTCCTGCGCAGACTCCACACCTGCCCCCCGTGCCCACACCACTCCCTGTGCTGCCCCTCACTCATCCTGTGCGTTGGTTTTGACTGGGCTCCAGCCTGTGGGACTCCCCAGGTTGGTTTCTAGCGGGGAGAGCTGGGTGTGGCTTAGTATGCTCTTTGCTGCCCTCACTCTTTTGCTCCTCTTGCTTCAAACAGGCTCCTGCTGGCTTTAATTAAGCCCACGGAGCCTCCCCCAGGGCCGGCCCTCATGAAATGAGGTGACCCAGCTCACCAGGGCTGCTCCTCAGAGGCCCCCGAGCTCCGGGCTTATCACAACAATTTCTGCTTCTCATTTTCCACAGAACATTGCAACCTGCGCAGGAAAACATTGCCCGCCAGCGCAGGAGCCAGCCGGGGCACTAGAGCCCAAACAGGAAGGCTCTGGATGCTCTTGGTGCCCAGAGCGCTGAGCCTTTGGAGAGGTTGCTAGTGAGACACTTAGCTTTTTAATACCAAGGAAAATGGCTCCTAGGTCCAGCCACAGGGGCCAAGACACAGTCAGCAAAGCTTTGCAACTGGGCCGCTGATTGCCTTTTCGTGGTTTTAAAAGACTGAATCCAGGATGTCGTACTGTGTGGAAGTCCCAATCACCGACTCAGTGGTGTCTGTGTTTCTAAGACTGGGGTTCAAGACCGGCAAGAACTTTCTCCTTTCTGCTGTAACCTAAAGCTGTTACCCAGACCCTCAGGCTTTGCAAAAGGAAGGCACTAGGGAGTGCAGGGTAGTGGTATATCCATGAGGAGAGGATACATTATGCTGTAGTAACAAACAGCCCCACAATCTGTGGCTTAACATGCAAAAGTTTACATTCCACAGAGTCATTCAGGAACCCAGGCTGACAGAGGCTCCGCTGTTTTGTGGAGGGACCATGTGGAACACACACAGCCTCCTTAGCCATCCTATGTGAATGCCACAGTTTCTGCCGTGATGACTAAGAACACAAACAGTGGAGCCTCTGTCAGCTAGAACTAGATTCCGATCCCAGTTCCACCACTCACTAATGGTGGATCTCAGTCAACTGAACCTCTCTGAATGTTGCTATTATAAACTCACTTAGCGCTCCTGACTCTTAATCTAAAGACAGTTTCCCATCTGGATGCTGTTTGTTTATTTACTTGCCTTATTGCACCTCCAGTACCATTTGAGTAGGAATGTTGGAAGCAGACATATACACCTTGTTCCTAATCGTACGGGGAAAGCATCAGTCTTTGACTATTAAGAAGATGTTATATATTGTTCTGTAATTTTGTAATGGCTTTTTCTAGTGTTCATATCAGAGCAATGCTGGTCTCATGGACTGAATCGGAAAATGTTTCCTCCTCTTCAGTTTTCTTGAAAAACTTATAAAGAATTTGTATTACTTCTTCCTTAAATGTTTAGTAAAATCCCGTGGTAAATCCGTCTGGGCCCTGAGATGTTTGTTCGTTTCTATGGTGGGAAAGTTTATAACTCTAGGTTCTGTTTCTTTAATATACAGATAGGAATTTTCAGGTGTGTTCTTCAAGGAATTTGTCCATTTCATTAAAGCTGTCATATGTGTTGGCATTGTTCAAACTGTTATTATACTTTAAATGTCTTTAGGACCCAGTAGTAGTGACAAGCCTCCTTCATTCCTGATATTAATTTCTGATATATATGTAAATTGGGATAGTTAGTTATTAATTTTATTGATTTTCTTAAAGAACCAACTTTTGTTTCATTGGTTTTTCTCTTTCATTGATTTTTGCTCTTTATTATTATGTGCTCCTTTCAAAAAATTACATTTTCACTCTTTTTTTATTAAAATATATTTGACATATCATCTAGTTTCTTAATATGGAAAGTTATGTTTGCAATCTTTCTTCTAATATATGCATATTAGCTTATAATATTAGCATATAAATCTCCCTCTAAGTAGTGATTTTACTATACCCCCACAAAGTTTGATATGCTTTGCTTTTATTTAGCTCAAAATGCTTTCTAAGTTACCTTTTAATTTCTCCTTTGATCTACAGCCCCATGGATTATTTAGAAGTGTGTTATTTAGTTTCCAAATATTTGGGGATTTTGTAGGTACTTATTTGTTATTTGTTATTAATTTTATTGTGGTCAGAAAATAAACTTTGCATGATTTTAATCCTTTAAATTTATTGAAACTTGTTTAATGATGCAGAATATGGTCTATATTTGTAAGTGTTCCATGTGCACTTTAAAAAATGTGTATCCTGCTGTTGTTGGGAGGAAATATCATGGGTATGGGGGACTTTGACTAGCCCTAGCCAACAGGATTAATTCATGCTGAAGACCGGCCAGGATGAGAAATCACCTGGTTGATGTGGAGGATGAGTAACCCTATAAGATTGAAGGTCGGGGTTTCTGGTTAAACTGAGGGTTTCTGGTTAAACTGACTTAGCAGTTCTTGCTAAAACTGGATGTTATGAGGAAGTGCCCAGATGGGGTAGGAGAAGGTTCAGGAGTCTAACTAAGGTTTGGTCAAGCAAAGAATCTTTGTCAGTGCCTCTATCAGAAAAAGCAATCTGGGTTGGGAAGATGGTTAGATGAGTCCTTGGTCAAGCCACCAGTACAAGACCTGTTCCTCAGCTTCCTCATCCCTGAAATAAATCATTTATTTTGTACTAGGCACTGATCTAAGGTCTTCACCTGTATTAATTGATTCAGTCCTCCCAACAACCTTATGTGGAAGGCACTGTTTTTATTCTCATCTTATTCTGAGGCATAGAGAAGCTGAATAACTCACCCAGTTCTAACCTTTCTTCAAGATGGCCACACTAAGTTGGTTGTGTTTTTTTTTTAACTTCAACCACTAAAAATTGGAATAGTGACTCTTAAAAAAGACCTCTGAACTCTGGAAGCAAGTCCTTCAAGGTGACAAATGTTTCTCTCAGCATGTGACAAACACCTCTTTTTCTCTTCCTCAGACCAACACCCTAGCCATTACCTGCCATTGTCCTGCTCTTGCTCTCCTCAAGTTCCCCACTCCAGGTCTGAGGCTCCAGGGAAGACAGCATTGTTCTCGGAGCTCTGATCCCTCTCAGCTCTTCTCCCTTCTCAGCAAAACAGGGAATCCCATTCTCTCCTATGAATTTCTAGAGGTCAGTGGGTATAATGAAATGAGGAGGACCTGGGCTAAGTCATCAATGACCTGTGAGACCTAAGCCAAGGGGTTCAGCCCAAGTGAACTGACCAAGTATTTAATGCCCCGATCTTAGTGTAATAAAGATAACCTCCTTGCCCTGCCTGTCACATAGGACAGAAGAGAAGAGACAGAAGAGCATGTGGGAGAAATAGAAGCCAGCGTTTGTTTTCTATAACACTCTCCCTTCTCTCTTGCTTCTAAGTAGGAAACATTTTGGAAATGGAGTGGTTCCACCCTAAAACAGATGACCTTCTGAGGTGCCTGCTAGCATGCAGCCCCTCCGAACGCCAAAAAACAAGGCTTGGGAAGCAGGGACCCCGTGTGAAGGAAATGTTCACACCTGTCCAGTGTGGGGCCCAACTGGTAAAAGGTGAGAACACACTGGAGAAGTCAGGAAATGGCTTGAAGTTTTCTCATTTTCCATCCCTTATGTATCCTGGCTCCATGTGCTGGGGGCGCAGGAGCTCAGATTTCATAAACAGGGTCTGAGGAGGCAGGAAGCTCATGCCGTGTGAGCTGTTTTCTTCCCTCACTTGCCCACATTTTACAAATCTCTTTCCTCCTTTACTTTTCTGGCTTCTCAACCCCTTGCCTCTGGCACCATAAAATCTTGGCAGGCCCTGAAACCAAATTTATTTGGGTTGAATAAACAGTTAAATGAGGTTTTATTTTCTTGTTTCTGCCCTGAATTGGAGGAAGGGGAGTTACAGTGCTAAGCTGGCCTCTTGGGAAGCCATTACATAATTCTTCTATTCCTCCAAGAAGATTTCTTATAAATAACCCTTAGTTACAATAAATTATCAAGATGTTGTGGAAAATCAGAAGGTCATTTCATACAAGAAAGGTGAGCAAATTGAATGGAATGAGCCCAAGGCCCAGATTTGGAGGGTGACACCTCACTGCATCTGCACAGCCAGCTCTTTGGAGTGCTCACCCTACACTGGCTCCTTCATCCCTTTTTCTCAACAGAAAAGCTGTCTTTGAAAAGCATCACTTAGACATGAGTGATCATTGTAGCTAAGAGATGTTCCATAATTTCTTTACATGCTTACCAAAGAAATGACTTGGGGATACCTGTAGGTAAATACCTGCTTATTAATCATATTTTATGTTTTAATCATAATTAAAATACTTTTAGAATCAACAGTATTTGCTTATTAATCAAAGTCTCATAGGGCTAGGGATACATTCAAGGATGATCCCATTTGGTGATTTTCACCTGTGTACTGTGACACCAGAGACTGTTGTAAGATACAGATCCTGGGTGGTTTTCTTTCTCTTTGCACATTTTTGATGATGGGGTGAAAAGTATGAAGATGAAAATAAAAGAGGTAGTGTGTGTGTGTGTGTGTGTGTGTGTGTGTGTGTGTGTGTACTCATGCACCTTTGTGAGTTTAGATGTACCAAGTAGTTTCATTGACTAGGTGACTTATCCACTACTCATATGAACAATTCTAAAAACACAGCAGGATTCTTTTGCAAACATCACTTTGACAATTAAGAAATAAAAAATCTTCACTGAAAAAAAAAACCCCACACAAAAAACACAGCAGGATTGTAGGTATGATATCATACAAAACAGTGGAGAACAAAATCATCTGTTTGTCTCCACCACCATCCCTACTCCCTCAGGCTTCATCTGATGACAAGGAAATCATCCAAGAAAAAATAGGTTATAAAT
>NW_005359149.1:172627-205380 GCF_000412655.1 Myotis brandtii
CAAGCTCTCAGCAATTCTTGCCAGTGTCTAACTACCCAGAGAATTTTGAGCAGAACTGATCTGCTATAAAGTTCACTCATCCTATTTTCCTATTTCTGTCTTCAGCATAGAGGCCAAGTAGCTGTTTTCCAAATACTTACGTTACTTCAGATAATGGACTATAAAGGGCCTAAGGGCCAGAATGAAGAGTCTTGTGCCATCAGAAAGTCTGATTCCTAATTAAGGAACTGCCCTTAAAGAGTGAAGGTGGCCTGGTTAAACTCTTCTGAACCAGTGGAGGAAGTGAGGAGGCCAGGGCCAGAGTTGTATTTGAGTTCTACAAAACTAATGTGCTGATAAGTCCCTTGGCCTCATGTCCTCAACAGCAACAAAATAAAATCTCTATATATAAAAGCCTAATATGCAAATTATCCCCACAGGAGTTCGACTAGGACAGTGGTCGGCAAACTGCGGCTTGCAAGCCACATGCAGCTCTTTGGCCCCTTGAGTGTGGCTCTTCCACAAAATACCACGTGCAGGCGCGCATGTACAGTGTGATTGAAACTTGGTGGCCCATGCGCATAAGTCGGTATTTTGTGGAAGAACCACACTCAAGGGGCCAAAGAGCTGCATGTGGGTCGTGAGCCACAGTTTGCCGACCACTGGACTAGGAGATCAATCGCTTGCTATGACGTGTGCTGACCACCAGGGGTTGGCGCGGAAGGAAGGAAGGCCCTAGCCGGCAGCTGGAAGGCCCTGATCAGCCTTGATTGCTGGCCAGGCCTAAGGACCCTACCTGTGCACGAATTTCCTGCACCAGGCCTCTAGTAATAAAATAAAACGACAGAGATAGAGGCTGGACGTTACTATCTCTAAGCTACTTTCTCCTCTAATGTTTTAGGGTTCCAGAAAATGTTCAAGGTCTAGAGACCATGTCATTTTTGTGTGGAAGCAACAATAGAAGCAATTAAGCTATCTTAGTGGTCAAATCTTCATATCTTTTCAGAGCATTTAAAGGGTGGTCTTATCTACTTGGCTAAGGAAATTGACAAATGACACCTCTTCCACCCTCTATTCTAATGTTAGTCACATCTGTCCCAGGAAGAGTCTGCAGAAACCTCTATTAACGTCTCCTCGATTGTGTCCAATAATAATGATGGTAATGATAATGATAATGTAATTATCCCAGTTTATTGATGTCAAGTGCATGTTGATTACAAATGGAACAGGAAGTATTTACTCGCCTCCTGCTTTTCCAGGCTGGTTGTGAAATCAGAGCTGGTCTTTGGAGCAAGCATGAAGCCTGCACCTTTCATAATTGTAATGGGAACCAGATGTGGCTCCGTCCCACGAAGGCAAGTGATGAAAGCAGTAAATGGGTCCCATGCACATATGCTCTGCCCAGGTGGGGTCCACTTCCAGCTCCCTCTCTGTGAGCCAATACTGTTCTGCATTTCCTCCAATTAACTCTGATGATGGAAAAAGATTAACATGCATCCATCCCAGGGGCTTGCACATAGTAGGGTGCTCATTCACATTCATTCATTTATATTCCAGTGATGACAGGGCATCTCAAGGAGAGCGATCTGAAAGCCACTTGACACGTGTGCTCTTAGAGTGATGCTGGGTGAGATGGGAATTTCTTGATGTCGGAATGAGCCATTAGTGGGAGGCCAACACTACAGTGAAGAAGGATCCTTTGAGGGGAACCACAGCAGATGCTAAGGGCTGAGCCCCGGCGATGGGGACAGAACCCAAGTCTGAAGAGTTTGAGTGTCTTGGGAACCAGCAGGTGGGAGTGTCAGGAAGGGAAGGGTGTTCTGTGCAACAATGCTCAACGGTGTCTTTCTCAGAGGCCCTGCAGCACTCACTCTCCCATTACATTCCGTTTCTCTGTTGGAAGGGGGTGGGGAATGATTTCCTCTCTTCCTTTTACTTTCCTCAGCATTCACCGTCCCTTTCTCTCTTGCTCCATCCCTCAAATCTTGAAGTGTATTTCTGCAATAAGTTCATTTTTTAAAAAATCTTTGTTTCCTCAGCTGAATAGAATAAGAAAAGTCATATTTGAATATGGCTATGGACAGGCAGATAAATCTTCATTAACTTTTTATCAATACCCATCTTTCATGAAAATGGAGACAGGTGGGCACTCTTAACACAATGTAGAGACAAAACATTCCTAAAGAGAAATTAATAAAAAAATTAATTCTATTTTAAAACCTAGAAATATTAACACATCTTAAAAGCCTCTTTATTTATCAATTATAGAAGCTCAAGTGTCAAATTGTTTAAAATAGAAATGTCTTGGTTTGAAAACCACACACTGTTGTATCTGAATTTTTTTTTAAATTATGATTTTCAATTTTGCCTTAGTGTTCTAGAATTTTTTAACATTATATATAAATTATATATGTTTTTTTTAAATTCTGTGTCTTGAAGGTTTATCACAGTGTTTAGATTATTATCAGGAGGTGAAATGATTCCTATAGCTGAATATTTTGAACAATTGACACAGATTTATTCAGAAGTCAAATTTTTATTTTTAATATAAAAATATTTCCCCATTACACAAATATATATGATCATTATACAAAATTCAGAAAATGTATGTAAATCAAAAGAAGAAAATAAAACCAGATCCATAATCCCATCCTTCATAAGTTAGTAATTCAAAAAATATTCGCTAATATTTATGGCGACATGTTTGAGAAAGGAAGCACAAAGGGATTGGGCCGCAGGACAAGTGGGGCTGTCCCAGACAAGCCAGCACACATGGCCACCCTATTCATCAAACAGCTACTATGTCCCAAAATTGTGGTTGGTTCTGTGGAGACGGCAGTGAGCAAAAAGACAAACACCTCTGCTCTGGTGGAGCTTATATTCTAAGATTAACACTGACCACAGTTAACATTGGGTTAAATATTCTTCCAGTCATACATAGAGATATCCTTTTCTTTTTTTAAGTAAAATCATTGTGTATTTCATCATTTTAATGAAAATATTTTAAAGTGCATGATGTGCCCTCCTGAGTTTTTATATAGAGGACCCTCGGTGTCATTTTGCATTATCTAAGGAGGCCATGCTGGGGAGGATAGTAAATCAAGAGACCTTGCCCTAGGACTCCTGCACCTTCTACTAACCAGCCATGGCCTTTGGAATTATCCTTTCCCCTCTTTGGTCTCAGCTTCTTCAGATACAAAATTTGGACATATGCTCTCCCAGGTGGGGTCCTCTTCCACATTCCTTTCTGTGAACCAATACTGTCCTGCATTTCCTCCAATTAACTCTGATGATGGAAACATTAAAATGCATCCCCCAAGGCACCAAGGTACCTTGAAGTTTTAAAATCTGTGACTCCATAGTTCGTGATCTTCTTCCAATAATATGGGCCAAATTTGCATTAGTGGGGGAAATTCTCAATGGGGGAAAAGGGGAGGGCATGTGTAATACATTCAATAATAAAGAATTATTTTTTAAAAAAGGAGAAAATTTCTGCATTAAGATGTACTTTATAATGTGATGAATATCATAATTATATTATGGACATGTTAACATTTTGCATATGTTTATGTGATAAGTAAACTAGGGAAGCTTTATTTCCCCAAAATGATTGTCAAATGCTTGAAAGAAACGATATTTCTTAAGTTATTCAATAGGATTACTTTTTAGGTAACATGATCAACCACAGCAGATGATGCCAGCTCCTGAACTCTGAGGAAAAGCAAATATGTTCTTAAAAGTCAGCACAAGATGTTTTTCTGCTTTTAGAAGCATTGAAGCATTTTTAGAGAGAGAGGAAGGGAGAGAGAGAGATAGAAACATCAATGATGAGAGAGAATCCTCTATTGGCTTCCTCCTGCACTCCCCTGAATGGGGATTGAGCCTGCAATCTGGGCATATGCCCTGACAGGAATTGAACCAGAGACCTTTTGGTACATGGTGCAACCAACTGAGCCACACCAGCCAGGGCTGCCTCTGGTGTTTTTATCTAGATGCAGGTGAATTTGTTCCTTTCTTCTGAGTCTTAGCAGAGGGAGAGTAAAATTCCGTATACTGTTAGTTTATCTGTGTATTTTTGCCTATTGCTAATATATTGGTGAAAATGAAAAATCACTGAATTTCATGAGATTTGGCCAATTGTAGCTCCATGTGTAACATTACAAGTATTTTCAAGTAAATTCAATGAGCAAATTTACAATTATTTACCAATAAACTTTTCTTTTAAATTTAATGAAACATAATTTTATATCTATATGTTTTATACTACTAAGTTATATTGATTCTAAATACGTAAAGAACAATTAAAATAACCATACTCATATACTTCAATATTCCTCAAGTTAGTATATCCAGTCATAAGTGAAAATAAATGATTTCATATAGAACTGCTTTAACTACAAAAATGCCATATTTGCCTGATTCTTAGGCAGCTATATAGTGTGTTTATTATGTAGGGAGTCCATTCGCTGTCTGCCATCTGTGCTAGGAAGGCCTCTAATTCTCCAGTGAAGGGCTGGCTGTCAGTCTTGACAGGAGCCTGGAAGGAAACTGGAGAGGGAGGTGGGGAACCAGGGAATGCAGGCACCATGGAATGTGCAGGAGTGAGGGCCTGGCAGCTTTGGGTCTTCTGATTTTTAAAGAGAAGCCAGAAGCATGAGTTATATTGAGAAAAAATTTTTTACAATGAGAAATTTTAATGTCAGCTAATTATTTAACACACTGTACAATCTCCCCCAAAATCTGTGGCCCAGAATCAGCCAGTGGACTGCCAGGTGATGATGGCTCATCCTGAAGTGCCCAGCAATGAGAGAGCCAGATTCAGTAGGAATCAACAGAAATGGAGCAGCTGTGGTACTGGCCATATGGGGAGTGTCAGGATCCTGAGACTGCATAGAGAACAAGGAGTTTAAAGACAGGAACATATTTGTAGTTGCCCCAGACTTACAATTTAAAGAGAAAGACTCAACATGGTAGGGAGAGAGGGAGTTGATTTTCTGAGACAGCTGATACTCAGGCTTGAAGGTGGGTCAGTGCAGTAGGGGCATCTCTCCTCTGGTTACTGCTTCATTCAATGCAGCGGTTGGGGCACAGGCAGGATGGCCTTTCTTCAGTTAAGCGGTGGAGAGAAATGAATGCCGAATGAGCCTCACTCTTGAAATGAAAAAACATAGCCTGAAGGCTGTGGGGTGGGGGAGTCTGGCACCACCCAGGGGAGCCTGCTAGAACCAGCTAAGGAAGAGAGTTGGGGGTGAGGGGGGAGAGGCTGCTGCAGAGAAAGCAGGAAATAAATACCAAGAGAACTTTGTAATCATTTTGGAAGCTTTGTGATTTCACCATGCTTACTTATTACCCCTGTGACCACTCCGTGCATATTCTTATAATGAGTTGATGAAACACCCCTAGAAAGGAGTGAGCATGCATGTTTATTTTGAAGACCAGCAAGTGGAAGGTGGGTACTATGAAGACACGAGGCGTCTTTCCTTTGGGATTGGGAAGTGGCATCCGTGAAAGGAGAGGAGAAAGCAGGCTGAGTCTCTGGAGATTGGGAAAGTTTGGGAGAGGAAAGGGCTGCTTGAAGAACCACACTGGCAAGGAGAGCAGAGCCCAGTACTGCACTGGTGAAGGCTGGAATGGCTCTCCCCTCCCCGTCACATTGCCAGACCCAATACAGTTTGCCCAGTTGAACTTGAATTTCAGATAAACCAGACACACACACACACATACTCACACATACACACCGAGCAATATTTGGAGCAAACATACTAAGAAATTATTTGTTATTTATCTGAAATTTAAACTTTAAAAAATATTTTTTATTTTCAAACCCAGTTGACACACATCATTCTATTAGTTTCAGGTGGGTGTACACTGAAATTTAAATTTTTTATTTGTCAAATCTGGCAACCCTGCTTTCATTCCTTGCTAGTTCTCCGACCCCACTGCACCACAGCCTGATCAGGGGCTGCAGGAGCCCCATCCAGGAGAGGAGGGTGACCCGAAAGTAGTCAGCTGAATTTGAAATGAACTTCCTACCAAAGGGCTGCAGGCCCAGGGACAGAGTCCGCACCTGGGCAATAAAGTACCATACTTGGAATATTTGAGTCAGACACTCATGGGCCCACCTTCCACCAGCTTTGTGATCCTTGGCAAGTTGTGCGATAGCTCTGAATCTCGGTGTTTGTTTGCTTCCATCTGTAAAACGGAGAAAATGAGAGCTCTCACTGGTGCTTGGCAAATATTAAATGAAATGATAGTATAACATTTCTAGCCCAGTGCCCAGATAAATGGCTTGATAAAATGGTAGGGATAGTTCTTATTACTCTGTTTAAGGGGTACACTTCTTGATAAATCAAATTCCCATGTGTAATACCTCATCAAGAAAAACAGCCCCCATATCCACCACTGGACATTTCAAGGGGTGTTGTAGGCTAATCTGTTCCCTCTAAGTTCCTAAAGATTTATTAGCAGATGTAGGGAGGATGGGATAGGCTTATACTATTCGTCTCAAAAATCGCTGTAATTCAGGATCTGCTTGTCCACCACCTGGTTATTGCTCTAAAACAGAGCCAAGCAAACACCCTACTCCTTACTCCAGGTAGACAAGGGAGAGACTCAAACCATCACTGTGTCTCATAGTTCTAACACCTCAAGCAAACCCATGCAGACACACTAAATCTAACACTGAACTGGGAGGGCAGGTAGCTTGCTTCCTCCCAACATTCCTTTCATAAACTCAGATCCCCCAAAATTAAGTGCATTGCCAAGGAATTTCAAGGCACACAAAGGTGAAGCTTGGCATTTGCAAAGAAGACATTACTTTTAGCTTGTGTTATTAAACACAAAATGTTTTGCTTAAGTCTGTTCGTCTTTGTCTGGACCACTGTGCTGCAGAATACAAAAATTATCAGCTTCAGCTACATTTCCTTGGCTCAGATTTTCATGGGGAAAAACAGACGTGTTTGGAGATGAAGGGTTGTCAGCTGCAGGCAGGGTGACAGGAGTCATCCAAGATGCTTAGACTCTAGTCTTGTGTTCCATCGGCAGCATGTGAAAGAAACCCAGCTGTGGCAACCTTTTCTTCCTTTCCCTTCGATTAGCAGGAAGCCGCAAAAGTGGTCATCAAAAATGAAGAAAGAACAGAAGTTGGATAGTAGTAATATTTTATTTCTCTCTAGAGCCATGCCACAGAGTAGCGATGTTGCTGAAGAGGGCCCCACAAGGCTTATTCTTGACTTTGTTCCATGAGACCTTCAGCAAACCCCAATCTCTCAGAACTTATCTCTCACCTATGAAATGAGATCAAAATAATTTCTATTCTACTTACCCCAGTGGTTATGGTGACGGCCAAATGAGATAATGTATGTGAAAAGTTGTACCCTAGAACCCCACCGTCAGCCCACGTTTTCTTGATTTATAGTCCCTGCATTTCAACTGTCATCAATACAATGACACACTGCTAAATGACATTGACTTTATTTCCCACTACCTAGTAAGTGTATCTTCTTGGATTTCCCAGTGTTATCTTATGGCCAATAAACTGAAAACCAAACCCATTATAGCACTGAAACTCCTACCCAGACCTGCTTTGCAAGCTTGTGATGTATCCAAGGTTCAGTCTGACAAATGAATCTTGAGTGGTGCCCATTGTGCTTCTGGGTGTCTTTCCCACCCCAGACTTCTCCAGACTCCCCAGGTGAACCTGGACAATTATTACCTTAAAAATACCCACAATCTTCAATTAGTCATATTTGGGCTTGGAAGATGAAACTGCAATTCTGTTTCTTGTTTCATGAAAAAAAAAAAAGGTTCTGGAGTTGAGGATAATCAATTTAAAACTGACAGGCTAAGTAGAACTGCATGGTTCTCCCTCTCTAATATCCTGCATTCCATGTGATAAGGAACAAAGAACTGGTGTTGAACAAAGAAGTCTCTAAGGCATTTGAGTTCTGACTGTCTAACTGGGGTGAGCATAGCCAGGCAAAAGATGTTTGAGGCGAGGACTCTGTTGTTGAATTTCCTACTGAATTCCTCATATGTAAAGCAATGTCAAGAACATAGTAGGCAGTCAGAAAATATTTTGAATGAGTGAAGGAGGGTCATGTTTTCAAAGAGGACCACTAGTCCATGAGCGATGTTGCAGATTTTATTTTTATAAATATCACATTCCATCCTGAAATTTATAACAAGGCTGGTGGTATTCTCATGGGCTGCACAAATATTTTACCCATTTTTCAAATTACTTTCAAACTCCTACATAAACTGAATTCTATTGTTGGATAGTTTTCAAGGTTAAAATTTCCCTACTGTAAGCCTTATAGCTTTCATTTCTTAATGTTTATTTTCTGTGTTTTATGTAGAATTAGTTCAAAGATGATAGCAACCAGTTTTTCTTTGCCTCCTCAGAAGATAATCAAGAGCCAATTGCAGGCATCACTAATTGATTGTAGCACTCTTCCTGCTAAGCTAAGGAAATCTTTGTTATTAACACCATATTTCAGGTAGCTACAACCAACCAATCAGAGTGGCATGTGGTATTTATCCATTTTAATACATGTTTATTGAGTGCTGTTTATATGCCTGGTACTGGAGATTTGCAATGACTAAAATAAGCAAAAAGTTCTATCCTCATAGAGCTTGCATTAAGGTGTAGGAGAAGAGTCAGTAATTAAGATAAAAATTGAAATATATAAGATATTAGGTGGTACTAAGTTCAGTAGAGAAAAATACACCA
This sequence comes from Myotis brandtii, assembly GCF_000412655.1. NCBI lineage: Eukaryota > Metazoa > Chordata > Mammalia > Chiroptera > Vespertilionidae > Myotis > Myotis brandtii. The sequence goes on from NW_005359149.1 coordinate 181,338, forward strand.
GGAAAAGGGGATAGAGAATGTTGGGAAGAGAGGAATTGCATTGTTAAATACAGTAGCTAAGTGTATTAGTTACCATTTTCTGAGTAACCAATTACCCCAGAATTTTGTACTGTAAAACAACAAATATTTACTATTTCACAATTTCTTTGGATCATGAATTCATGAGAAACTTAGCGGGGTAGTTCTGGTTTGGAGTGTTTCATGAGATTGCATTTAAGATGCCATCTGGGCTGCAGTCATCTGAAGGCTTGAATGGGGCTGAAGTCTGGCAGCCAATGAAGAGAGCTCTTCAAGGAGTTGGGAGTCATCAGCTTGTTAGCTATTGACTCATCAAGGAAGATGAGAACTTAACAATTCCCATTGAATCTATAAACACAAAGGCCACTGATCACTTTAATGGAACAATTTTAGTGGAGTGATGGGGTAAGTGCCTTATTGGAGGGAATTCAAGAAGGAATAGGAGAAGAGAAATTGGAAATAGCAAATATAGGCACGTTATTTGAGGAATCTGAGAAATTTTGCTGGGAAAGGGAAGGAGAGAAGAAAATGGTGTCAGGAGAAATAGCTATTTGTCATCTAGATTGTCATTTATGCTAGAACTAGAGGCCTGGTGCACAAAGTTCGTTAAGGGGGGGTCTCAGCCCAGCCTGCACCCTCTCCAATCTGGGACCCCTCCAACCAGCAGTCGGACATCCCTCTCACAATCCGGGACTGCTGGCTCCTAACTGCTCACCTGCCTGCCTGCCTGATCACTCCTAACTGCTTCCCACGCCAGCCTGATCACCCCTAACCACCTCTGACTGCCAGCCTGATCGCTCCTTACTGCTCCCCCCTGCTGGCCTGGTCGCCCCCAATTGCCCCCCTCTGCTGGCCTGGTTGCCCCAACTGCCTCCCCCCCCGCCAGCCTGCTGGCCTGGTCACCCCTTACTGCCCTCCCTGCCAGCCTGGTCTCCCCCAACTGCCCCCCCCTGCTGGCCTGGTCACCCTACGCAGCCTGCTGTTCAGTCGTTTGGTCGTCCCTCACTAACCCCCCTGTTGTTCAGTCATTTGGTTGTCCCTCACTAACCCCTCCTACTGTCCTGGTCACCCCACGTGGCCTGCCAGCCTGCTGTTCGGTAGTTACTGTTACTGTCCTGGACAATTTGCATATTCCTCTATTATTAGTATAGATGACAGTAGAGAAAGAGGTTAGGAGTATAGGCTCTGGAATCAAATTTCCTCATTTTGACTCTTTCTCTTTCTTTTAAAAAATTTATTATTATTATTTTTTTAATTTTATTGTTTAAGGCAGTGGTCGGCAAACTCATTAGTAACAGAGCCAAATATCAATAGTACAACAATTGAAATTTCTTTTGAGAGCCAAATTTTGTAAACTTAAACTATATAGGTAGGTACATTGCTATTAACTTAATTAGGGTACTCCTAAGGCTTAGGAAGAGCCACACTCAAGGGGCCAAAGAGCCTCATTTTGACTCTTAGCTTCTTACTACTACTTGTGTGAACTTGGGCAAGTCATTTAGCCCATCTGTGCCTCAGTTTCTTCATCTTTCACATGAAGATTATAATAGTACCTCCTCATAAGGTTGTAAAGAATAAGTTGCTTCATGGAGAGTGTTTGAAGTAGTTCTTGGCATATGGTAAAAACTCAGATAAAGTGTGATTGACCAGCCACATGTCCACAGCTCTCAGGGGCCCCTGAGGCACTAGAAGATGGAAGTAATGAGCTAAAAATTCAGCCCAGTGATGACCCAGAAAGACGGAAAAAGCTGGATGGTAGGGCTAGCAACTCTGTTCCAGATCCACTCAAGGCTGAAGACATGCATTTTTTTTTTTAATCAGGCACTGTTCAAGGGACAATAGTTTCATGGCAGAACACTTTGTTTATATCTCCTCATTTCCTGAGGATCCTCCCTGGAACAAGGGACTTGATTTTTTTTTATCTTAGCTAATGTAGTAGATGCTCATTGTAAGATTCAAAAACAATTCTGTTTTTTTTTCTTTTTTAAAATCCATTTTTATCTGATGCCCTTCAGCAAGTGTAAATTCCTCAAGTGAAAGGGCATTGAGGCAGAGAAGAGTCAACAGTTTCCATCAAAAAGTTTCTAATGCCTGAGAGATCTTTTAAAATTATGTTTGGATTCTTACTGTATTCATCTTAGAAAACTTTGCAAATGTTGCAATAGTTATTTTTAAACAAATATCTCTTCACCTTCCATTTTCTAACCCAGCTTCCTCACTTCATTAAATGCAAACTTTTCTTTAAAATTACAAAACTTATATTGATTTACTAATTTAAAAAATCTCCATGGATGGGTTAGCCGTACAATCAAACTGGGACTCTTTTGATTGAAATGGGGCACTCAATAATTATGCAAGGATAATAGATGTAAACTGGGTTGGTCCTGAGTAATCAGAACATATTCCGGGAAATTGGAATCATTAGAACTTCCAAATTATACACAGCCAGCTTTCAGGAGGAAGAGAGTTCCCCAGAGAGAGAGAAAATGTATATTGAATTTAACTCAATAATCTAAGGTTTAGTTGATTTAGGACCTCAGATAATTAAAAACTCATTTCAGAAATCATTAAAAAGACCTTTTGTTAATATCCACTCTTCTCCTCTGCTCAGAGAATCTTGAACAAGTACTCAGACTTCAGGTGTTTTAGACCAGGAGGAGTGGCTCACCATTAAGTAGTAGAACTGCCTCATAGAACTGGTGCCCAGGGCTCATGCCCCTCTAAACATGAACAACATCCTCATTTTGAACCTGAATTCAGAGCCACCCATAATCACATCGGTACTAACCCGAGGAGGTGGATTAGTAAGAAGAAGGTGGGAAGCTGTGTGTGCTTCCTGTCTCAAGACACCCTTGACTTCAGCGTGTTCATCATTGAGACTGATTGATCTCACCCTCTGACTTTCAACCTCCTGGACCAACTGAGCAAGCCTGGCTCATGTTATGAACCTTTGAATGGATACACAACCTCATCCTGATCAAAGATATATTTTACCTTTTATCATTAGAAAGCCATTCAACTAATGAAATGTCCCCACTCTGTACCAAGGCTGATGGGAGGGGAACACTTGCTCAATAATGTCTTTATGATTTACTTGTTGGACCTGACCATCCCTAAGCCTGGCCGAGGCTATCTTGGACCTATTATTATAGCATTTCCTTTCAGGCTAAAGCAAAGAAAGGTGGCTTAAGAGCTAAGAAGCAGAGACATGAAACAAGACAAAATATTACTAATAATAGATTGTCAAGCTCCAAGACAATTAAGGTTGCCACTGATTCCTGTGTTTCATTGGACACCGTTACCAGCTTTTTTTCCATTTCTCTGATGTGGCAGTCCATAGAGTTGAGATCTTCAAAAAAGGAAAGAAATCAAATGCACCTTGTAAGGCTTCAACATTTCAACCATTGAAAATGCTCTTCAAGTCCTTGCTTATTCCAGTCTACCTTGATCTCATCTGCCAGACAATTATCAAAAGCAGTACTGTTAAAAGTGTTGTGGTCCATGGACCACCGACTTCAAAATCTCCTGGGTTACTTGCTAAACAAGTGCACCTTACAGGAACCTACTGAATCAGATTCTTTGGCATTGGCGCTCAGAAATATATTTCATTCAAGCACCCTGAATGTACTTAAGCATATTAACATTGAACAACTACTAATCTAGAGCTAGAGCAGTGGTTGTCAAGCTGGGCACATTAGAGTCCTTTGGAGAACTTCTGAAAACCCCGAATGCCCAGGTCACTCCTCGGCCTAATCAAATAAAAATATGTGGGGGTGGAGTCCATCTTTTGAAAGTTTCTCAGGGGATTCTAATGTACAACCAAGGTTGAGAACCACTGCAAGGCTGAGATCCACTACAAGATCCACCATGGCATGGCTTCCCTGTTCCAAGATGATCACATCTAGGATTTTGCAGTTGAGAGTGACTTACCTGTATGACTGTGGAACCGGGGGATATAAGCTAGTATTACTCAAAACATAATCTGCAGATCACTTCCAGTCCATGAATTCTTTCCCTATGAAATAAACAGTATATTGATGTACATGCTGATGGAAGCTCCTTTCCTCATCATGGAGCAGTAGCAAAGAGTTTGTGGATGAGCACTTTGAGCAGTGCTTGTTTAGACCAGCTGCCCAGGAATGAAGGGGCCATTCAAGGGTCCCCATAGCAGTGCAGTCCAGCCACTGACTTGTGGAATAGGTGAGGCCAACCTGGAAACAGCCCCACCAGGGAAATGTGCTGCATTCTCAGAATGCTGATGCATTGTCCACAGGGCAATGTGTTGAGCATCAAGAAAGGCTCAGAATATACCTTTCAGGAAGCCCAAACACAAGGGAACAGCATGATGAAGACACTGTGACCCTAAACTTGTGAACTTTGTGCCTCCTAGTTAATCATCCAGTGTGGACAACAGAGAGTTGGCAAAACATCCGACTGAGGGTCCAGAGCACTTGGTGGTTTCAGGGCCCAAGGCCACAGAGAGCAAGCCCTAGTCATGGCTCTCTCAGTTGTAAAGGACAGAAAATCAACCTAATTTTACTTAAAGCAGAAAAAAAATATTAGCTCACATGATCTCCCCACTGAGTGGCAAGTGTGGTCACCGGCAACAGCAGGCTGACAATCTTTCAGCTTAGCACAAGGACAGCCACGATTCTTTTCTGATAGTTCCAGCAAAAGTATTGGGGTTGACTCTTATTGAGCCAGATTTGGTCATGTCCCCATCTCTACATCAATCATTCTGACTTTGATTGGACATATCTAAATCATGTGGCATTATTGGTGCAGGATGTATAGTAAGTCTCACCTGAACCACATGGATTGAGAGTGGATAAGAGGTGGATCCGCCAAAGCAAAACTGGTGAGTTCCTAGCAATAGAAGGGGAATGGATGCTGGGCAGGCAAAGACAACAGCTGTCCCTGAGAAGAACTTCTCAGAATCACCAGCTATGTACGCTACAAAGAGGCCTGAACCCATGTTCCATGCCTCCACCATGGCCAGCATCCCCAGTTTGTAGAGACATCTGGAGGTCCCCAGGCCAGTGACCAACCCAAGGAATCATGGCACCCACTTCTCTCCACATTTGCTCTGAGAACGTCATCCAAAGTAGACATTTTTAGAGATTTATCTTTTTGTTGCTTCTCTAATTCAAGCACAACAATCTAATATTTTTCATTCATTCATTCATGTATTCATTTGAAAAGCACTAATACTGAGTCCTTCTGATGCTGACAGTTGGAGATACCTAGAGAGACAAGGTATACCACCCTCTTTCAATACTTGCTGCCTGGGTCCCTTGATACAATTTCTTTTTCTTTCTGGGTTCCTCTCTCCTCCCAATCCTGGAGCAGAAACTCAGGGGGGGGAAATGAAAGCTTCATAGGTGTTTTTTATGATGAGAATGTGAAAAATCATGTCACTGGGTTCTCTTCAGCCAAATATGAGATAATCTGCTTCTGTGCTCTTAATGAAAATCCCTTCCCATACACTTTCCAGGGAAATGGAACCTGGATCCGGATGTAACGATTTCTCCTCAGGATTGCTTAGCCAAGTGTGACTTTTACAACTGCCTCCCAAGAGAAATTTCAGAAATTGCACCAAAAATGGTCTACATTTTTAGATAAAATGGGTGGCATGAGGAGAGGGATGGAAGGTGAGGCTGCATTGGCTGCTAGAGAAGTTGGGGTGAGGTATTGCTAGGACCAGAAACCTGCTCCTTTATGGTCATGAATTTGCCCACAGGTAGGAAACTGAACTGGAAATGGGGTCCCTAGGAATCCTGGGGGATAGCACCTCCCTTTCCATAGCAACCTAGATGGAAATGACTAGTTGAAGCCAGTGCCCTAAGCAACAGGCAAATTGCTTCCCCCTGTAGACAGGGTGAAAATGTGTCCCAATTTTCCTAGGATTATTCCAGTTCGTGCTTAATGTGCTGACATAATTATCAATGGCACTTTTCATTGTCAGAAGAGTCTCAGTTTGTGGTAAGTCCTAAAGTGCCCTTATTCATAGCTTTTTTAGCATGAACTTCCTCATTTTGAGCAATGTAGCAAGTACCTGTCCGCACCCACCCAGGCATCTTGCACCAAGCCTGTCATAAGCCAGGTACCTTGGAGCAACAGGTTGGGTAAATGAATGAATGCATAAGTTTAGTTTGGCATATGGTAATTCACAAAGCAATGTGAATCACTCCACAGTTTGCCTGTTCATCGAGGCTGCCACTGGTTGTTCTTGTCATCTCTGTCCACCCTCCAAACTTCTCAAAAAGCAAGGTTGGGATGCCAGAAGCACAGTTTGCTGTTCATCGAGGCTGCCACTGGTTGTTCTTGTCATCTCTGTCCACCCTCCAAACTTCTCAAAAAGCAAGGTTGGGATGCCAGAAGGCCAGGACATTGTCTGGGGTAAGACGTGCTGTAACTCACAGAAAGCAGCAGTGATTGAGCCAGAATGTATGTGCACAAGGCAAGAGGTGAAAATCCCAGCGTGGGACTTGGCACTACTGAGGAGGAGCCCTTCAGTTGGGTGGATACCAGTTATGGGCAAGCTGAGGAAGAAACATTCTCTGAATTCCAGAGAGGGTGGTTTTGTAAAGGGTGTGTATGTGTTTGGGGGGGTTGGGGGGGGTTGCAGATGTGAGGGAAAACCAAAGAGAGAATTACTGTAAAATAACTTTATTAAGTAGCAAAACCAGCAGCTGGACCAGATTAGCTGTTCCCTTCTCTTTCCTATTTTTGGACTTGGAAAGAAAATGTGCAGAATAATTCCTGTTTTGGAGAAAAGAAGAGAAGGGTGCTGTTGGGGAGGAGGCATGACAGGGGCATGGCCAATGGGGTGTGGACCAGGTCAGAGAAGCAGAGGGAGCTGAGAGGCTGCACAGCTGGTGAGCGCCACTCCTCCCAGGGGCATGAGGACACCAATGTGGGAACCTAGGTCTCTTCTCAATGGCTGAACAAAACCTGAGGGTCAAGTGCCAAACCTGTGGTTCTCACAGGGTGGCAGCTGAGGCCAGGTGCAGACTTTGTGGCAGAGAGACAACCTCAGGGCTACAGCTGCGGGGCAGGATCAGGAGGCAGACACGTTGGTCTTTCTGCTGTCCCCAGTCTCCTTTCCCTTCCATTCAGTGCATGACATTCTCCTGCCCTGATCTTGACTCTTGTCAAAAATCTCTCAGTTTTCTAGTGAGGGACACACTCCCAGTCAATATAAGTGACCGATCAGAAGAGCAGGGCTCTCCCGACGGATATACCACTAATGGCGACATTTCAGACGCCTCTGACAAAGCAAACCAGGAACAGGGAAAGCATTTTGGGAGTGACCAAGCCTCAAAACTCTCCTACACTTCTGATGGGAGTGTACATTGGTACAAATGCTTTGGACGTTGTTGGCTCTATCTACTAAAACACATGCCCTCCAACCCAGCAATTCACTCTTGCCAAAGAGGAGTAAGTATGCATATGCTCGCTAAAAGACACGTACCCAGATGTTCAGAGCAGTCGCTAACTGGAAACGACTCAAATGTCCATCAACAAGTACACTGGTATGTAAATAATACTACATTCGCATAATGAGAACAAGTCATCTACAACCACCAGCAACAATGCAGCTGAATCTCACGAATGCAATGATGAGCTAGAGAACCAGGCACAAAAGCATAGATTCGAATTTTTGATTCCACTTATATAAGTTACAGAACAGGTGAAACTAGAGGGTGCTGTTAGAATTTGGAATAAGGGTTACCCTTGGGAAGGAGTATTGATGGGAAGGGTTTTCCGGAGAGCCGGCAGCAATCGGGGCGCTCTTACACAGGTGTGGGAGTGTGTAAAATACAAAAAAGCTGTTCTGTTATATGTGCACTGCTCTGAATATTTGACATATTTCGACTTTTAAAAAGCTTTAAGGCCACAAAACCCCTCTGCAGTTGTGCTCTGTGAATAACTGGGCTCCAGGTAGAAAGTGACTCCTGTATTGATTCAAAGCTGACTCACTGCCACTGCACCCCCCTGTCCTGGTTCTGCCCTTGGCAGGCCACAGATGTGTCCCCTGGTACCTCCATGTCCTCCTAAGTATTTGTTTCTGGGCTAAGCATATCCCTTTCCTCGGCCCCCTTGATGAGGGACAGCGTTTCTGTTCTAGAACTGCCAGAGGCAGAGAGGCCTCTCCTCTCCGGGAAAGGCCTTACGTTGATCTGGTCAGCTAGGCAGAGGGTTCTGTTTGTTTTTGTGTTTCCTCATTTCTCATTGGAGCAGCATTCCAGCTCCCAGCCCTCCACATAGGTGGGAATACTTTCATCAGCCAAGAAGTCCTGGACTCCAGAGCAATCTCAACTCCTTGAGTAAAGTGGGGACCCAGCAGGGCTGGCCCACCATCCACAGCCAAGCTCCAAGGCTGGGCCTGGAAAAGATTTCACCAGGGGAGGAGCTCTAACCTATTTTAGTCCTTCTCCTGGGGCTCTCGCTCTCATCTCATTGAAACCAGCAAGGGGCTGAGTCCCCTACCTCCCAGGTTCTCATTCATGGAAGTAAACATAATTCCTGCACCAGGGGTGACTTTTCATGGAAATATTATGAACATGGCACAGGGAAGGGCACACAAGGCTTAGTATGATGGCCCCGAGGGGCAACAGTCACCCTTGGTTAAACCCATTTGCTTCCAAGAAAGAGGAAACATGATTAACTCCCTAGTGAATGCCAGTGAGGCCTTCCCACTTGAGAAAGGAATCTGATCAATAGTTTTCTGTAATGGTTTTCATGTTCATCATCTTGGTTGACTTGATTTCTGAAGTAATAAGAAAAACTGATTTCTCATGGCCTCACTCTGATTTAGGCGTAGCCACAAAGTCACTTAAAAAGAGACAAAACCTATTCATACAGAATCTACCCAGCAAGAAAAATGAAAATACAACTCTGGCACGTCAACAGAAGAACACTGCTAGCCAGGGAAGACAAGTCCCCTGAGCAGAAATTTCAACTGTGGTAGGTTTTCTTACATAACCATCACTGGCTGTCCCCCAGACCGTGCCAGTTACATAATTAGCAGTGCCCAGTGCAAAGTGAAAACGCAGAAACCCTTGTTAAAAAATTATTATGATCTCAAGACAGCAACAGCAAAGCATTAAACTGAGCGTGGGACCCTGTGTGACTGCAGAGGTAGTGGACAGCCCGTGAAGCTGGCCTTGGGTGCAACAACACTGCATGGATATTCCCTTAAGGTTGGGAAAAAGTCAAGAATGTTGATAGTTTACACAATAATGAAGGGCCTGGTCAATGTGTAAGAAATGAAGGGGGGGAAGCAAGAGGATTTGAACGTGGAGACATAACATTATCATTATTTGCAAATATTATGAAATTCCTAGGACAACCAATACATCAACAGGGGAATAAAACTATTAGGGTTAATAATAGTAGCAAGTTGACCAGATACAAGATCAAAACGAGAACATAAACAAGCTGAAGGGCAGAGATGGAGCATGGACTTGCAGGAGGATATCTTAGGAGAGCCGCTGCCACCTTGTTTGTAGGAGTTGGAGTGAAGGGAAAGTTTGGCTCCTTTGCATCCCCCACCCAGCGAGGGCTTCAGTGTGATCCTTGGAAAATGTGTTTTGTATCCTCTAAACTTCGGGACACGTTTACACTGGGTCTGCACAGGTCTGATGGCTCCCCAGACAAGAGGCTGATGGATGGTCCAAGGCACAGAATGGTGGGGCAAAGAGGTACAAATCAGGATAGGAATCTTTTGTTTCCACTCATTCGAAAAGAGATTCAACCCAAGAGAACCACCGGGAAGCAGAGGAGTAATTTACATAGAAAGCTCTAAATGGGGTGGATCCTGGGATCCTAATACTGAATAGGGTGGCAGGAACCCTGCCACAAATGCAAGTCTAAAGTTTTATTTTTTCCAAAACATATTTTTCTTGATTTCAGAGAGGAAGGGAGATGGAGAGAGAGATAGAAACATCAATGATGAGAGAAAATCATTGATTGGCTGCCTCTTGCATGCCCCCTACTGGGGATGGAGCCCACAACTCAGGCATGTGCCCTTGGGTGCCAGAATCAAACCCAAGACCCTTCAGTCTGCAGGCCGACACTCTATCCACTGAGCCAAACCAGTTAGGGCAAGTCTGGAGTTTTAAATGTTCTGTTTACAAGTCAGATTTGGAAAGACAGAAATCGGGACTTAATCCCTGGATCTGCCACCTCTCTAGTCTGTGAATTTGTCCAACCCCCTTAACTTCTATAAGCAAGTGTTTCCCCTCTGTGAGTGTAATATTATTCCCACAACATCTACCTACCAAGCTTATGGTGACAAATAATAACATAACAATTACCTCCAATTATCACTGCATGTGGGTTGTAATCATAAGTGTCCTTTTTGGGGGGCGGGGGGCGGGGGGAGGTGTTCCCTTTACTTGTTTAAATTTAGTCTGTTCAGTTTGTCCACTTCTGCTCCTGGATCAAATTTAGGACAAGTCTCACGAGTTTTGTGGTCCCTTTCAAGTAATAAAAGCAGTCTCAGCTCAATAATTCATACTATGTTCAGTTCAGTGAAAAATTAAACTTTACACTTCACCCACAGTCTTAGCTTCTGCATGTTCTCAGCTTGGGCCTGGAGCAGGCGCGGCTGCAGGGGACCATGGTGTTGAGTTTGAGTTCTTGAGCTCTGATCCTGTCCTCCCAACTTCATTAATCACAGATTCTGACCCCGCTATGATCCAAGTGTGGGAGAGAGGGGAGCAAGGTGGCAGGGAAGTTCTTACTTGTCTGACACCGTAGGAACCTAGAAGGGGACTCTCTGGTCTCCGAGGTTCCCGTGGGGACAACTTTGTGAGTTGCTCAGAGACAGCCCCTCTCCCCTCTGCCCCCAAACTAGGAAGAGCATTTAAAGTTTCTCCATTCAGTAGAACATGTGCTATCGTTTTTTGCATATAACATTTATTAAATTAAGGCGGCTCTCCTACTCTAGGTTCTAAGTGAATTTTTAAAAATCACAAATAGGTCAAGGCTTTTTCTGGTAGCTTGAGATGTCATGCGTTTTCTGTGACTAAGTCTGTTAATGAGGAAAATTACATTGATAAAGCTTCAGATGTTAAGGCATCCATCCTCACAGGTTTTGGATAAACTGTTTAATCAAGATGCAGTTTTTTAAAAATTTAGCATCTGATTAGTAAGCTAAAAACTTGTTTTGATTCTCACATTGATGTTCATAAGTGAAATGGGCCTGTCGGTTCCTTCTCTTGCTTTTATCTGATTCTGTAGTCAACACAATTCTGATGTCATAGAATGAGGGGGGCAGATTTTTCTTTGTTTCCGTTTTCTGGTACAGTCTATTTAGGATCAGAAGTCTCTCTTTCTTGAGAGTTTGGTAGAACTCACCTGGAAGGCCATCTGGGCCTGGATTTGGGGGGAAGAAGAGATGTTTAATTTCTATTTTAATCTCTTTAATACTTACTAGTCACCTCAAATTCTCTGTGTTTTTTTTTTCTTGTGCAGATTTTGGTATTTTGTTCTTTCTTGGGTTCTTATATATTTTCTTAAATTTTAAAGCATATGAATCACATGGCTTTTTATAATAGCCTTTATAGTAACAGTTTTATTGAGATATAATTCATGCCATAATATGCACTTTTTAAAGTGTATGATTCAGTGGCTAGAGTCATGCCACTGTTACTGCTATCTAATTGCAGGGCATTTTCATCATCCCAGAAAGAAATCCCATGCCCATTAGCAGTTATCCCCCCCATTCTTTCCTGCCCACTCAGCCCCCAGCCCCTGGCAACCATTAATCTGTTTTCTGTCTCTATGGATTTTCCTGCTGTAGACATTTCACATAAACAGGATTGCACAATTATGTGGCCTTTTGTGTCTGGCTTCCTTTACTTACCATAATGTTTTCAAGGTTCCCATGTTGTAGCATTTATCACTATTTCATTCCCCTCTATGGTTGCATAATATTCCATCATATGTATAAACCGCATTTTCTTTATCCATTCATTATTTGATGGGTACTTGGTTTGTTTCTGTTTGGGGCTGTTGTGACTATGACTGCTATGAACACGATTGTTGGTAGACATTTGCACCCCTGACTTCCCTGAGTGCATCCTGCTGCCTGAGCCATGTGGCCTACTCCCTGCGATCCACCCCCCAACTCCCTGTGAGCACAGACCTAAATAATTACTGTGAGGAGGGGCAGGGAACTCCTAGGTCTCTGCCATAGGGCTATGGTCAATGTGGGTTCTGAGTGGAGGGGTCCAAGCACTCCTGGTTGGAAAATATTTCAAACATCAGCCATGAGTCTTTACATATAAGATTTCATTTGAACAAAGGGTTCCACTGTGTCAAAAACTGAGAAAACCACCAATAATGCAATTCCTTCATATTATATTTGAGGGAACTGAGATCCAGAAGAGTTCAATCATTTATATAAAAACCACACACACAATTTGTTCAAAATCGCACGTCCAATGAGTGACAAACCCAAGATTGAAAATGGTTTCTTCTTCCTCAGTCTAATACTCTGCCCAATCCACTATGATAAACCAATCAAAACAAAAGATTGTCAGCTCTGATTTATGCCAAAATCTGGGCACATTAGCATCTGAGGTGATTTATTTCCTAGAAAGATAAAATATAAAAAGGGATAAATCCCAACAGTGCATGATAGTTGCCATGTCTAGATTTTTTTTTTAAAGAAATTGCCAAACTCTTTTCCGGAGTGGCTATGCCATTCTACCTTCCCGCCAGCACTGAATGAGTGATCCAGGTTCTCCACATTCTTCTCCGCATTTTGATGTTGTCGATATTTTTTATTTTTGCCATTCTGATAGGTGCATAGTGATATCTCTTAATTTGCATTTCCCAAATGGTTAATGACACTGACCATCTTTTCATGGACTTATTTGCCATCTATATATCCTCTGTGAAATGTCTTGTCTTTTGCCCATTTTCTAATTGTATTATTTGTTTTCTACTGTTGAGTTTTGAGAGTTCTTTAAATATTCTAGAAATCATTCTTTTATCAAGATGTGTGGTTTCAAATGTTTTCTCCTAATTGATAACTTGTCTTTTCATCCTCTTAACAGGGTCCTTCACAGAGCAAAAGTTTTTACTTTTGATGAAGTCTAATTTATCAATTTTTCCTTGCATAGATGGTGCTTTTGCATCAAGCCTAAGAAGTCCTTGCCTAGTCCTAGATGCCTAAGATTCTCTCCTATGTTATTTTCCAAAAGTTTACATAGTTTTATATTTAAGTCCAAGTTCATGACCAATTTTGACTTAATATTTGTATAGGTTATGAAGTTTTGGTTAAGGGTTGTATGCCCCCTATGAATGTCCAATTGTTCTAATACCTTTTGTTGAAAAGATTAACCTTCTTCCATTGAATTGCTCTTGCACTTTAGTTGGCATATTTGTTTGTGTCTGTCTCTGGGTACTCTATTCTGTTTCATTGATCCAAATATCTAATCCTCCACCAATACATCTTATAATTAATATAAATCCTAAATTTGGGTGGAATGCTTTTCCCACTTTATTTCTATGTTTTTGAATTGCTATAGCAATTCTATACTCCTTGGCATTTTATATAACTTTTAGAATAATATCATCTATGTTTACAAAAAGTCTTGCTGAGATTTTGAGGAGAATTGTATTAAGCCTGCATATCAATTTGACATCTTTACTATATTTAGTCTTCCAATCCAGTGTTGTCTCTCCATTTATTTAAATCTTCTTTGATATCTTCATTTTTTCATGTTTCTGAGTTTTTTATTATTATTAACTAAGTCATGATTCAGGATCCCAGAGGTCACATGTACCCAGGTCTCATTTCACTACTCTGCAAGAAAGACCGAAGACAGGGGAGATGGGAGTGGGGACAGTTCTGATCTTCCCAGGAAATGTACCTTCTGCCCTATGTTCATTCCAGGCTGATACCCAGAATATGGGCCAAAGGGACTTGTATATATGCCAGTACCATTTGCATGTTGGAGACATCACCCCTTTTAGTGGGCATTGCCTTCTCGCAGTGATGCGAGGGCAGGTAGTTCTGCCAATGGTTTCTGCTCTGGTTCTAGTTGTTTGACAATGAGAAATCTGGCTCTTATTTTCCTCAGTTTATTGATTTTTGTGCCCAATGTAACCAATCTCCCAACCACACCTGTGCACATCCTCCAACACTGCTGCCTCTTTAGCCACTAGTCATGGCACCACCTCAGGCCACACACGATCCCCTTCCCTTGCTTCTCAGATGCTAGTCTTGATAATGGCTCTATGAAGGGAAGACCAGAGGGCAAGGAAAGGAAGGGAGGAAAGGATGAATATGTCCTACTATGCTTTTAGACATCAGAGATCTATTAACAAAACAAAACAAAAAAGGAAACAACAGAATTACAAAATCAGCTTATTGACTTTCTTAGCAGATTTCTCTGTAAATGTGGAGAATGATTTGTCCAGAAGATGTAACTTTCCTCCTAATTCACAGCCCTCTGCTAAATAATGGAAGTGCTGTCTCTGTAAGGATTAAGGAGTGAGGTTTTGCTCTAATGTTTGAGGGAGGAGCCCTTTCAGGGTGGAGGTGGCAGCAGACTGTGGCAGAGTATCCTGTGAGACACAAGTGGAGAGGCACTGGGGATGCAAAGCTTAGCTCCAGAACTAACCCTAGAAATCATCCAGCTCAGCAGTTCCAACCTCCTGCCATCAGCAACAAACAACAAGGGTGGATGACATTTGCATGCTTGATGTATGGGATGTGTCCAGATGGTTTACAGGCTGCTACATAGATCAGGCGGGCTGTGAGTTATATTCAAATCTCAGCAGGCAATTCCAGCTTTTCCTTCCAAAGTTAGACACTGGCCAGAGTATCATGTGATAAAGCTAAGGACCAATCCTTCATTGTGCACATGAGAAACTGAGTCTTACCAAGCATAGGCAACTTGATTAAGAACTCACAGACAGAACATCAAGATTACTCTTCTTGCCCTAGCCGGTTTGGCTCAGTGGATAGAGCATTGGCCTGCGAAGTGAAAGGTCCCAGGTTAGATTCCGGTCAAGGGCACATGCCTGGGTCACAGGCTCTATCCCCAGTGGGCGGGGGGGGGGGCTCAGGAGGAGGCAGCTGAATGATTCTCACCATTGCTGTTTCTATCTCTCTCTCCCTCTTCCTTCCTCTCTGAAATCAATAAAAATATATTTTTTAAAAAAGATTATTCTTTCATTCCTCTTTACAACATAGGTCCAGAAAACTCTAAATCAGAAATTCTGAAGATCTCAGCTGGATCTTAAGTTACTAGTGCAACTAGGCTTCCATATTTCTATGGAATTTCTAAATTGTCAGAGAGAGTAGCAAACATGTCTATCTGTTCTTCAGAGCTTTATGTGGTCACTTTTATTCTCAGATTCCAAATTTTTTTGTTTTATATGCACTTAATCAGAAACATCTTATGAAAACTTTGAATTCTAAATTAGATCTTAATAAGGAAAACATTTGTTTTTTTAAATGCTTGTGAAGCATTCTCTGAAAATACTCTTTTGTTCAGCATTCTTGGATTCCGCTTGGATCCTCATTGGGACACCCAACAAATCTTGAGTTCATACATGCAAAGCATGTCAAAGAGGATCTCATCCACAGTATGCATGTCCATAGCAATTACTCAAACATAGTAATTGCCCATGAAGTTAGCAGTTATTAGGGAGGCAGGATTGTATGCTGGTTATGAACTTGAGTTTTTGAGCTAGACAGCCTGGGTTTGAGTTCTGACTCTCACGTATTAGTCCCACTTAAACTCTGGTCTCACTGCGTAGTTGTGGGAACTTAGATAAGTTAATCAACCTCTCTGTGCCTTGGTTTCCTCTTCTACAAAATGTCACATAGTAGCCCCCCCCCCCAAGTGTTTACTCTAACAATTATAGTAGGTATTCCTGTTTCCCTCCCCAACCAGACTGAAGGCTCTCGGGGCAGATACCACAGATTACTGTGGGAGGGTTCTTAGAGCCTGCAGTGGTAAATTTCATTCAGTACATAATCGTCATTTGTGGAATGATAGAGTGTGCCATGGAAGCCAACCTGAACTAAGGGGCAGGCCTGCCTCCAAAGGACTGGCCCTTAAACCCAATCTTCTTCTCTGAGAATCATGGCTCTTAAAGCCACATCTAATATCCACTAGAGGTCTGTGAGCATTTCTTAGTGGACACAAACTCATTTCAAAAAGAAGTAACCAGTGTCTAGGTGTGGCTCTCAATCCATCCAGGGAAGAAAGGAAGACAAATCCTCCTAGAATGGCTTGCAATGGGAATTCACCTGAAAAACTTGGTCTCCTAGAGTCTGAGGAAGCAGCTGTCATCTGTTTCTCAGTCCCACCACTCCTTACCTGCGAGCTGAGGCATGGAGGGGCAGGAAAGGGGAGAACCCTGCAACATTTTCCAGACAGATCCCTCCTAGCACTTGGTACTCTCACTCTGGGGCTCCTATTTGCTCCCACTCAAGGGTACCCACACAGGAGAGAGGAATGAAGAAGGAAGCTTCCCTTATTCTCTTTATACACCCCACCCCCCACCATCTATTCTTTTCATGTTTCCCTCACTCCCTCTGGAGGTGAATATAACAAGAGTATAGGAAGTATATAGAGAGTGTCAGAGGATGTACCTCTAGGGGAGCTTCTTCCTTTGTTGGCTTCCAAGCAAGTGAGCTGTGGACTTATGGTCAGGGCCCTCAGCTGCAAACCCAGCACTTTGGAAAAGGGTTTACTCACACAGTAGTCCACAAACTGGGCTAGGACTTTGGCTACTTATTACCAGTGCCTGAGAAGGTAAGTTCAGAATTTGGGAGTATTTAGAAACAATAAAAAATTTGACAAAGTAGTTTTATTCTTGTTGAATCTAATAATAATAATAAAAAATAAGACTTATAGTTGGCACATTGTAGAAATTGGCCAGGAAGAGGCACAATAGAATCTTCTGAGATGATGAAAATATTCTATACCTTTATATAGTTTGGGGTTACCCAAATATATGCATTTTTTAAGACTCTTTGAACGGTACATTTAAGGCTTGCACATTTCACTATATATAGATTTTACCTAAAAAAAAAGCCAAACAACCATAAACATATATTGAACCTAGTTAATGATTTGCATGCTGAACTGTCTAGGGGTAAAGTATACTAATATCTACAATTTACTTGGAATGCATCAAAAATAATTTGGATCAATGAGTGAATAGAGGGATGAACAGATAAGTGATAAGACAAATATAATAAAATCTCAATGGTAGGACCTAAGTGGTGGATACATGAGGATTCACTGTGTAATTCTTTCAGTTTTTCTGTATGTTTTAAAATCTGAATTTAATTTTGTGGGGAAATCAAGGTTTGTATGTTTGTATTGTTTTTTTCCTTTTATAATAAAATTTTATTGCATCTTACAAAAGTATTGGTCTATAAAAGTTTTGGGAAAAACTGGGTCTTTGATGCAGATAGTTTGAGGGACAGTTCTAGAACCCACCAGGAAAGCCTAAAGCCCAAAGACTCCACAGTGCCCTGTGTTTCTCAGGGGCCTTGGTACAACCTTTTGATTGAATGGCTGACATAAAAATACTTTGTGGAAAATCATTGTGGGCTGGGGCCTTTTTTTCCATTAGCCTCAGGAAGAAAGAAGATGTACGTGAGAGGGGGGCATAGGTTACTGAAGTGGACAGGGCCCTGCCGTGATCACAGATAAGATTCCAGAGACCCTCCTACCAGGCCTACCAGTGGTTCCCAAGTTTGGCTGTACATCAAAATCACCTCGGATTCAAGGAATATGAAAATTATGGAAACATGACACCACCAAAGGAATACCATATCTTTCTAGTAATAGACCCCAAATAAATGGAGATCTGTGATTTGCCTGATAAAAAAAATTTGAAATAACTGTTTAAGAAAGCTCAGTGAGCTGCAAGAAAACACAAAAAGATAATACCCTGGTACCAGAAAAATAAATATATGAACAAAATACAGAGAGACAGAAATCATAAAAAAGAACCAAACAGGAATTCTGGAGCCAAAGAATACAAAGAATGAAATAAAAAATACAATGGAGCCCTTGCTGGTGTGGCTCAGTTGGTTGAGCGTTGTCCCATGCACTGAAAGGTCACTGGTTGGATTCCCAGTCAGGACAGATGCCCAGATTGTAGGCTTGATCCCCCGTTGGGGTGCATGAGGGAGGCAGCCAATCAATGTTTCCCTGTCATGTTGATATCTCTCTCCATCTTTCTTTCCCTTTCTTCCTATCTCCAAATCAATAAAAACATATTTTTAAAAATACAATTGCCTTGGCTGGAGTGCTAAGTGGTTAGAGCAACAACCCATTCACTGAAGGGTCACAGTTTGTTTCCCAGTCAAAGGCATGTGCTTGGGTTGAAGGTTCAACCACTGGCCCCAGTTGGGGTGCATGAGGAGGCAACCAACTGATGTGTGTCTTTCACATTGATGTGTCTTTTGCATATCACTGTTTCTCTCTCTCTTTCTCTCTCCCTCTCCCCCCTTCCACTCTCTCTAAAAATCAATGGAAAAATATATCCTTCAGTGAGGATTTTTTAAAAATACAATAGAGAACCTCAATATTAGATTAGTTTAAGCAGAAAAAGAGTCTGTGAAGTAAATTATTCATCAGAACAAAGAAAAAAATTAAAAAGAGTGATAAAAGCCTAAAATAAACTGTGGGATACCATTAAGAGAACCAATCTACCTCTTATTGGAGTTTCATAAGGAGAAGAAGGGGAGAACTGGCAGAAAGCTTATTTAAAGAAATAAATACATGAGAACTTCCCAAATCTGAGATTTGGACATCCAAGTTCATAAAGCTAAATTTAGGCCACACCAAAATTTTAACCCAAAACAATCTTTTTCTAAAATATATTATAATAAAACTCCCTAAAATCAAAGACAAAGAGATAATTTTAAAGCAGCAAGAAAAAAATTCTCACATACAAGGAAACCCCTATAAGGCTATTTGTAAATTTCTCAGCAGAAACTTTACAGGCCAGAAGAGAGTGGGATGACATAATCAAAGTGCTATCAGAATGAAAAACCTGCCAGCCAAGAATATTTTACCCAGTACAGCTGTCATTCAGAAAGGAATCTAAGACACTTTCCCAAATAAACAAAAACTGAGGGATTTCATCACCACTAGACCTACCTTACAAGAAAAGCTGGAAGGCATTCTTAAAACTGAAAAAAGGACACTAATTAGTAACATGAAAACTTAGGAAAATGTATAACACACTGGTAAAGGTAAATACATAATAAAATTCAGCATAATGAACTAGAATATGATGGTTTGTTAACCACTTAACTCTAGTATAAAGGTAAAGGGACAAAAGCATTAAAAATAACTATCTTATCTAATAAAGAGGGAATATGCAAATTGACCATCATGCTGTCACAAAGATGGCGGCACCCAGCCCCCTCAGCCCCACCGAAGTCACACAGTCCTTTCAGCCCAGCCCGGGGGGGGGGGGGGGGGGGGGGCAGCAGGCGCGTGGTGCAGCCGGACCTGCCCTCAGCCCCCCAGACTCCCAGAACCGGCCCCAGGCACAGGTAAGCCTCAGATGTTGGCTGCCCAGCCATCTGAGGCTCAGGTAACCAGGGCCGGCCGAGACTTGCACTGCCGGCAGTGGCAGCAGCAGAGGTGTGATGGAGGCATCGCCTTCCCCTAATCACCGGGGTCTCCTCCTGCCCCTGAGGGCTCCCGGACTGTGAGAGGGTGCAGGCTGGGCTGAGGGACGCCCCCCCCCCTCCAGTGCATTAATTTTCATAAACCAAGCCTCTAGTAGGTACAATAATTTGTTAATGGATACACAATATAAAAATATATAAACTGTGGCATCAAAAACATAAAACATGGGGGAGAGTAAAAGGGTAGATTCTTTGTATACAAATGAAATTATTATTAGCTTATAATATACTGCTATAATCATAAGATGTTTTATTTAAGCCTCATGGCAACCACAAAGCAAAAAGCTACAGCAGATACACAAAAGATAAAGAGAAGGGAATCAAAGCATATCACTCTAGAAAATCATCAATTCACAAAGGAAGGCACCAACAAAAGAAGAAAGGAACAAGGGAACTACAGTATGCAAGAAAACAGTAAGATAGTATTATTAAGTCTTTACCTATCAACAATTACTTTAAATGCAAATGGATTAAATTCTCCAATCATAAGGACTAGAGAGTAAAGGGAATGGGGAGGTATTGGTCAAATGGTATAAACTTGTAGTTATGAGATTTACAATTTCTGGGGATCTAATGCACAAAATGGTGATTACAGTTAATAATGTTGTATTATATACTTGAAAGTTGCAAATTGAGTATATCTTAAGAATTCTTTTCCCAAAAAGGGGGTAACTAAAGTAACTGTGAGGTGCTGAGTGTATTAATTAACTTGATTGTGATAATCATTTCACAATGCATGTGTATATCAATACATCATGTTGCACACTTTAAATATATACAATCTTATTTTTTAATTATACCTCAGTAAAAAAAAATAGGCAATTACCAACCAATTAGAATGGTTCCAGTTCCAAAGAGAGGGTCTTGGTGCTCCCCAAAAATGATAATAGCAGTTAGTGTTGACTGAGCACTCATCATGTGCCCATGACTTTGCTAAGTCCTTGACATGACCTACCTAATTCCTCTCTACAGGACTGTGACCTATCACTGTTATGGTCTCTGTTTTATATATGTGCTCACTAAAGCTCCAAGATGTGAAATGACTTGCCCAGCCTCACATAGCTATTAAAAGTGGTGCCTGCAGTCTCATTCTGCAGGCCCTGCTCTTCAACATGATAGTACCTGGGAAGTCACTAGAAATCTTCAAGGTATAATTTCAAGAACCTTTTCTACAACAAAACCGTCATTTAGGTCTCACAGGGAGACATAGAAAAAAGCAGGAAAGGTCTACATTTTTACTATCAGTCCTGAGAAAACTTTGAAGTGTTATGACAAAAGTTTTCCTAATTTCCTCCTAAACGTTCACTCTTTTATGCAGCAACAGTCTCTTGATTAACTCTAGGTATAGGGATCTGTAGGAGATTAGATGTGAAAACTCTGATAATGCTTATACCTCTCAGCTTTCTTCTACCTTAACTAGATTGGGGTGGTGGTTGTTCAAAATTAATTCAGTAAAAGCTACTTTTCAGGATTGGCAGCTCTTAAGTAATTTTAGAAAAGTAATTTCACGTCCAAAAAAACTCTATGTGTGGGTTTCACATTACAAAACTACATGCAAGGGCAGCACTGGTTATAGTAATAGAAACGCAGAGAGGAAGCAGGCATCAAAGGAAAGTAAATACATTAAATCTCTTTCTCTCAGACACACAAAACAATTATCTTTTCAAATGCCAAAAGAAGTAATGTAATGATCTAGACAATACAGGTACCAAATTCCTGCTCTTGAAGAAAGAATGGAAAGAACATTTGAGAAATGACTACAAAGATCAAATTCCCTATAAAATCCCTCCTCTTCATTTTCTTTTGCCCAAATGCTTTGCCTTTTGAAATGGAAAGCATGAGTTGAGAGAAAGTCCAATCAGCCCAGTCACCATTTGTGATGAAAAAACATCCATGGAGGCCTCTGGGTACCCCGTAGAGGCTTCATAATAGCCAGAATCTTGGTTCAGCTTCCCAGCACATCAACTCTGAATTCTCAGTGTGTGGGAGGTGGTCAGGCTCCGGCAGATGGACCCATACTAACTAAACACATGAGAGACTTCAAGATGAACCCAAAGGCCAATGTATTACTTTCTATGAAAGAATGGTCTAGTGAGTTACCAGTAACTGGTCCATGGCTTAAGGTACTCCTCCTGATAGGCTAGTCCACTCAGGATTAGAGGGTTGTTTAACGAAGATGGGAAAGAGTGGCAAAGGGAAGTGTTTCCATACTCTTTACTCAGCTGTGGGACTGTTAGTTCAGAAGACAACAACCCCTGGAATGGCAGGTTTTTGATCCACATGCCTCCACTTTCCCTCTCATGCTTGTGTAGACTTCACCAACTGACCTCAGCACTCCTCACTATACCCAGAGTCATCACACTGTAAATAGCCAACAAACTGGGAGTTGTATGGGGCTAATATATTATGGGGACTTCTGCACTGTACGACTTCAAGAGCACTGCCCACACAGATTCCTGTGCTGTACATCATGGTATTCCTGTGAACCCCCACTTTTCCCCGCCCAAATTCAGAAACATTTAAGAAATAAGACACAGGAGACAGGCAAACAGTGATCAAAATGCTATCTTCTAAAAAAAGAAAGGTAAGTGTATAAGTGAGGCTTTCAAACTGTGGACAAAAGCCCTGTTCACACTTCGTCTCTGGCTTTGACAGTGTCCCATCTAGTCGCAGGCAGCACAGGAAAACCACAGGCCTTCCCCACAGATCCTGGCTCACTGGGCTAACAGCCTACCAACAAAGCAGACCAGAACACACCCTCATTGCAGACAGCAGATCTGACACCAAGAGCTTAGAAGGGGCTGAGACACACATGAAGTTCCTTTTGGTTCATCCCTCAGATAAGCCTCTATTCTCTGAATGAGTAAGGGGGACCCCCAAGAACCAGCAGTGTTTCTCCAGTGCAGTGGTCCTCATACTTCATAGTGTGGAGAGTGTGTTAAAACACAGACTGCTGCAACCCTGTCCCCAATCTCTGCAACAGTATGGCTGGGGTGGGGCCTGAACTTTGCATGTTTAGCAAGATCCCAGATGTGCTGCTGCTGGTCTGGAGACCACACTTTGAGAACCACTGCTGTAATGGAAGCCCCTCTGTTAGAAATTTTCCTCCAATCGACCATCAACAGATCAGGGTTAGCTCATAAAACAGTACATAATTGCCAGACCTGGCTTATAAAGAATTAGTTTGTTCAACACCAGATGAAACCAACTTTTAAGAGCTTCCATAACTGTAGGTCTTCCCAGGGCCTTTATAAAGCTCATGTACACATAATTATTTAGGAGGAACCTACAGCGTGCAGCATCTCCCAAACTTGGTTGATCAGAGGAGGGAGAGCAG
Organism: Myotis brandtii; assembly: GCF_000412655.1. NCBI lineage: Eukaryota > Metazoa > Chordata > Mammalia > Chiroptera > Vespertilionidae > Myotis > Myotis brandtii. The sequence goes on from NW_005359149.1 coordinate 204,392, forward strand.
AGCACAGCCAAGGGCCTTATGTTCTACTGACCACACTTTGGGAAACACCAGGTGGGACTAGAACTTCCTTCAGTCTCATTTCAGTCTTGAATATGACCTGATCAACATAGCTGTTTCTCATGCTTCCTCGTTAATTCTTTCATGCAATCAGCACAGATTTATTTAATTCTCACTGCATCCCAAACACTGAGATTGGCACTGGGATACCAAGATGAATGCTCTGGACTGCAGGGGCTTCCATTGTGAAGGGTGGGGCGGGATCGTGCCAATGTAATGAGCACTAAACCACCACAGCAGTAGCACCAGTCCCACGGGGAAAGAGAAGGAAGAGCTCACTCGCTGGATGAGGAGGTGGTGAAGTGCATGGGGAGTTCAGAGACTTCCTGAAGGAAGGCAGCTGAGCAGAGTCACAGTGTAATAGCAACTTCACCCAGGAATTCCAGGCTGAGGGAACAGAATGCCCAGGACTCAATGGGAAGAGAGAGCCCGTGAGGCTGGGGCTCCAGTGCTGTGTGGAGTAGTGAGTGAGGTTGAAGGATGAGCAAGGTCTGATTGCTACGTAGCACCTCCACACATTTACAAGGCATCTCATGGGGTCAGCCATTTCTGTAAAGGGCTCCCTTCATCCCATTCAGTCCCAGAAGACAACTTCTCCATGACTGGTCATCAGGCTCCAGATGGCTGTGTACTGAAGACATCCTCCTCCTTCTGCTTTCCCTCGGCGTCTTTGTGTTCCTGCTGCATAGAACTGGCTGGAAAGGAGGATTCTTGCATTTCATGTGTCACTCTGGGGATGGTGCCATGGGTTTGATGGACCAGAACACAAGGCATACCCACTCCCTTCCCAGCATGCCCTTCTTTGGTCTGTGCCATGTGGCAGCCAGACATCACACAGCAGCACCTGTGTGTGGGAGGAAAGCATTATGGCTAGACACTAGCCAGATGTTGACATGAGCCTACTCTTTGTCTCTTCAGTGGCTAGCTGAGGA
>NW_005359149.1:205556-215672 GCF_000412655.1 Myotis brandtii
CAATGAGAAGAATTTTACAGAACCTGTGGGTTCCCTTTATAGCCTTGACTTCAAAGAGTATCTGATGCATATGTTTTCACAGGTTTTTTTTTTCTTGTTTATTTTTCCAACTAGACTTGGAAATTCTATTTCACAGCACATTTTGCCCATTTTGATTTGCCAAACCAGATTTAGCAATTACATTTCACAGTACATTAGAGATATAAACAACTCTATTGAACTTCACACAAACAGCCAACTCTCTCAGGTCCAAATAATGCAGCTCTACTTGAAATTCCCTTAGTCCCAGTGGACAGGGAGGGGAGTCTTTTTGTGTCATTCCTGCATTATTTCTTGGATAAAAATGGCACATCCCAAGGCTTGAATCTGGCATCAATTTGAAAGTTAACCTAACACCAACTTTTATTTGTGAAATATTTGATAGATTTTACCTTCTTAGAATCAATTGGCCAAATGGGACATACTGGTGGTTTGAAATCAGCACCTTTCTTTCTCTTTCATATTGTCCAGTCAGTACTCTTGGCATAGAGAAAGGAGAGGAAGTACCAGAGAGACAAGGTGAAGGCTGCCACTTTAAATAAATGACACAGCTTTATGACTTCCCATGGTGGGTTCCGTGGTAACCCTTCAGAGGCCAGAGCTTTTAGGGCTTCACACTGTGGGTGTCATACACCATCCCCAAGGCCATTTTGGCCACTTAGATGATTACAGAACAATGAGCGTATTGATCAATGTCTTCCCTGTTTTCAAATCTGTGTAGCTGAAAATGAGAAAATGCATCCTTTTAGTTAGCAATGGATTTATGATGATATCTCTTTTCAGCCAAAGCACGGGTAACACTCAAAGACCAGTGGTCACGTGGAGCGAGATGGTTATATGACTCCTCGATGGCTCTCAGAGGGTTTATAGTGGCCAGCTTCCCAGACTGGCGCATATCTCAGTTCACATCTGGTGGTAGGAAGTTTATTGAGAGTCTGGATTTCGTATTTATAAAGCTTCCATTACCTGTTTTAACTGGGTGTTAACTTGATAAAGAACTTCACTGATAGTCAGGATTGTCTTTTTCTCACTTTTATGAACTGCTAAAAATGTTTGCAAGAGTCAAAATGTGGAAGATGTTTTTCTTTCCTTCCTTCCTCCCTCCCTCCCTTCCTTCCGTCCATTTCTGAATTATGGGGCCAGATTTTTGGGTTCATGTTTTGTATTTTTTTCAATTGTAATGAAATGTTTAACACATTTAAAAGTCCTTTAGCAGAAAGAGCAGAGACAAACAGACCAATTCTTCCTTACTATACAAGTTCAATCCAATCTCCAACTCTGTCCCAAACAAGTTATATTAATTTAAGCATACCATTTAACCTCTTTGAAATTGCTTCCTTATTTGAAAAGTGGGGATAATAAAAATCTGCTCTCCCTGCCTCACAACATTGTTGTGAGGATCCACTGAGACTGATCTTCATGAATGGCTTTTGTAAAATGGTTGTTATAATTATAGCCAAACATTAGCTATAAATTACTCCCTTTAGGTTCATTCATGCTACAGGATAGTCACATACTGATTCTATCTGATCACATATGTTCCCCTATTGGTCAACATTCTTAACAAATTGCTTGTTCCTCCATTATCTCATCCATATATTCAACTCTTGTCCCAAGGCTGTGAAACACCAGTTACTCAGTGTGACCGCTAGAGGGCACAAAGCCTTTTTGTTTCCTTTTTCTCAAGTCAAGAGAGTTAATTCTGTTGAGCCATTAGACAGCACTCTTATATTATGTTACCTATTGGATCAATAAGTAAATATGCAAATACGCAGAATTAAAAATAAGCTGATGGTCCATGGTCTTTGTCTCTTTGGAAAATATCTCAGAAGATAACAGAAAATGTATCTTTTCTTAACTAATTAAAACTAAATTAAAGGAAATTTATATATCTGTATGTGGGTATTTATACATTTTTCTCTTAATTCTGTTAACTGAGAAGACCTAGAAGCAATGACACCCCAAATATCAACAAGCACACCTAGCACCCAGATCTTGGTTTCTAAATACCATTCTCCAATAAAAGAAGGCAAGTCTCCTTCAAGAAATAATTGATCCCAGGGCTAAGAGCAGGGGAAACTCAAGCTTAGAATACCTTTTGGTATCATAGAGGATGGAAGCATTTCAAAAAATTATGACTACATCTCTAAAGAACACCAGGATCAACTTGAAGGAATGCCTAATTGCCAAAGCTGGGACCATTTGAGCAATAAAATATATACTCATGGTAATAAAATAAAATAAATAATCATGAATTTAACTAATATTATAAACCACTGAATAAGTAATAGGGGAGAAGAAACAGTTCTTCTTACAGTATAATTCCAATTAATAAGTGAATAAGGAATAATGGAAATAGAAAAATCACCATTGGGCAAATACCACAGTAATAGTTATTACTGTCAAGAACCGTCAAGGATTGCTAAATTAGTGGGCAAAAGTCTAATAAGAAACAGGATATTTTCAAAGTCTCAGTGTATCTCCCCATAAGACACTAATTAATTATAAGGGGAAAAACTGATGGAGAAATCTGGATACCACCTTTACCAAGTGATCAAAGGTAACATCCGTTTTAAGAATATCACTATTCTGTACTTCCCAAAATGAGGCACTAAGAACGACCCAACATCACATCTGTGGTATTTTTGCCAAACATATGTAAACCCAGCCTAAATCCTGAGGAATCATAAGACTAATCCAAATTGAAGGACATTGTGAAAAAATTGGCTAGTATTCTTCAAAGCGACACAAAAGAATGAGGAACCGTTACTCACTGAAGGATATTAAAGAGACATGACAACTAACTGCAGTGTCAGATCCTGGATTAGATCAGGAAAAATGACATTCGTGGGAAAACTGTGAAAATTCAAATAAGGTCTGTATAATATTTAATAGTTTTGAGTAAACAGTAACTAGTATTAACTAACTAGGATTAACTAGTAACTAGAAGTAATTTCCTTGTTTTGATCATTATATTGTGGTTATATAATATGTTGATATTAGAGGAAGGATGTAAGTGAACTCTTATTTCAAGAGTAAAAGTTTAAAACTGGATTGAAATTAAGACTTGGGAAATACTTTAACAGCACTTATCATGTACCTGGCACTGTCCTAAGTGCTTTATGTACATACTAGAGGCCCGATGCACGAAATTCATGCAAGAGTAGGCCTTCCTTCTCCTGGCTGCCAGCACCGGCTTTCCTCTGGCACCCGGGATCCGGGCTTCCCTCGCAGCCCCAGCTTCATCCGGAAGGTCGTCTGGAAGAAAGTCTGGTCTAATTAGCATATTATGCTTTTATTATTACAGATTGTCTTATTTAACCCTTGCCATAACTATGTGAGAAAGGTGCTGTATTATCTCAATTTTTTTTTAGGTGAGAAAATTGAGGCAAGAAAATGTTAAGTCAATTGCCCCAAAACACATATCTCATATGTGGTGGATGCAGAATCTGGCCATAAGCATCTGGCTTTGGAGTCCCTGCTGTTACCATAACATTGGGCTGCTCGTCATGTAAGCACCATGTACTTAGCTATTCAGCAAAGAACTATTTGCTGAGTATTTATGAAGTGAAAACTGCTGTGTTGAATCCACAGTCTGCAAAGATGTTCTTCTCTTCAAGGAGCTTCTGGTCAGGAAAAGAAACAGGGCATGATCACCAACAATCATTTACTAAGCACCTATTATGCATTTTGTGTATACAATATTTCATTAAAAATATTTTTTATTGATTTCAGAGAAGAAGGGGAATGAAGAAAGAGATAGAAACATCAATAATGAGAGAGAATCATTGATTGGCTGCCTCCTGCACAGCCCTCACTGGGGATGTGCCCGCAACCAAGGTACATGCCCTTGACTGGAATCAAACCTGGGACCCTTCAGTCCGAAGGCCAACGCTCTATCCATTGAGCCAAACTGGTCAGGGCCAATATTTCATTTTTAATGGTAAAAATAAAAATGAGTCTCAGAGAGATTTACATAGTTAATAAGTGGTAAAGCTCAGATTTAAATGCAGGCCTATATTCATTTACAACAAATATTTATGGAGCACTGCTGTGTGCCCGGTAGTGTGCAGGGAGATGGGAATGCAACAGAGACTGAGGCAGTCGAAAGACCTGAGAGCTCCCAAACCTGTGTTCTTTCCACAACTGGCCTTAACTTTTAGGACTTAGCCCCTACCCAGCCACACACCATTTCTCACTGACCTGTCTTTCTAACATGAGGGATATCCACAGGGGGTCACAGACCCGCAGTTTATTCCTTAAAGTACAGCTTGATGTCAGCTAGGCAGCACTTCGGAGCAAGGATTCCTGCTTTTCAGAGCCACAGACTAGAGCCTATTCTTTGTCTAACCCCCTTCCTCCCATTTCCAATAAACGGCTTTCTCCCCAAGTGCCTGCTCACCCTCCCCGTCCAGTGCCTCCCACGACAACGTCCACCCAAAGCTTCAGATGACTTCCCTGAGTCTTGGGGCTTGGTCTTGGCCAATCAGAAACAAGAGAAACAAAATGTGACCATCTGGGTGAGGGTCTATTTCTAACCATTCCTTTCTGCCTCCTCTCCATCTGTGACAAATATTATTGATCCCTGAACATTGAGTTCTGTGAGCAACAAAAGCCACCAGCCTCTTTAGCTTTTCCTGACGTTGCTCATTCTAAAACTTCTGAACGTGAATGGATACATCTCTTGGGATAACTATTGATATATAATTACTTTACCTTACAACAGAGGTCACATTATCTATAGGTGCTACTTGGCACTGAAGGTAATGACCAGTTCGAAAAGTGGGGAAGCCTGGTCCCGTGCCCTGTGCATCTCATTATCTTTTGTCTCGTTGACTCCTCTAGATTCCAGAGGCCTCCACATGTTGCCATCCAAGTGCAGGCCTGGATGTGCAGTGAGCTGTGGGGGTCTGTTCTGGCTGGTCTGTGCCCTTGCCACAATGATTGTTAAGCAGCTGCGATATCACCTCTAGGTTTATCAAATAGAATGCAGTGGCTGTATTACACGGAAGAGATGCTGCATTAATACTGGAGCCGTCTCTCCAAATCTGGTAATATTAGTTGACTGGTGTTATATGCCCCACAAGTACTCCCAGAAGTGAGAGCGAGAAGCAGAATTACCAATTACAGAGAACTGCCTGTCTCTAAATTAAAAATAGAATCACTGGCTAGGCCATGAAATAATGTCTACAAGCGAGATGCCCTTGAAATGTCCTCTTAAATCCTGTGTAAACCTTGAACCATTGAATGCTTCATCTAATGTTATTTTGACTGGGATACCGAAATTGGGTACTTTTGAAGTATAATTAGAAATTCCCATTTGATGAGATCTGTTTAGAAATCTATGACTCTTCAATTAACCTAACACTTCTGAAGGCCAAGATGCCTGTGAACATGTTCTAAATGGGGCCAGACTATGACTGGAGTTCAGTCTCATGAAAATTTGTACTTCTTTTCCTACAAATCACATTTGCTAAATTAGTACTTCTTACAAGCTTAAAAAAGGAAAAAAAGGCACTTTTTTATGATTCCCAAATAGCTAATTATAGGAAAAATTACAGTTCCCTCCTCTTATAATATAAAAATGTTGAACTGGGGCCAAGTTTCTAGCCTAATTTCTTTTTGTAATTGGCAATGGTTGCTGAATTTGCTAAAATTTATTTAAAAATTTTTATTTGTTTGATATTACGATAGTGGCCCAATATGAGTTGGAAGCTGTGTGTGTGTGTGTGTGTGTGTGTGTGTGTGTGTGTGTGTTTCAATGCCATGGAACAGTTAAATAACCTGGCAATTAAATATTCTTTAAAGGTTTAACACAAATCACTCTTACGGCTAAGTCTGTGAACACTGATGGGAGTCGGTTTAACACTATTTCGATATCTTCTCAAACCAGGTTTGATAAATTTTTCTCATAGAAAATCATTTATTTTATCCATACCTCAAATATTTGAATAAAAATAATACATAATCACTACATCTTTAAAACAAACCCCTTCACATTCACACTGATGCCCAGTAGTTGTCTGGGTTACTGTTGGGGCTCTTCAGCTCCTTCCAGAAGATGTTCACCCTGTTTTGCTCAAAGGTCCAGCTTGGTGTGCATTTATTGCTGGCCTCAGTCTAATTCCATTTTCTATCTTATTTAACCCAATAGTTATCTAGACTTTAAAAATTCAAGTATATTTCTTTTTGTCTTTATTCTTTTAATATTTTCTAGTTTTTATTGGACTGTGGTCAAAATGACCTCATATTTTGTGGGTTTTGTCCTCCTGATTTTGAGCCTTTTAAATTTCTGTTTTCTTCATTTTGCTCTTTTTTTTCCTCTCTCTTTCTTATTCTTTTTTCTTTAACTTCTTTTATCTTTATTCTGAAAGTGTTTAGGGTTTTTTCCTTAACCCTTGGAGTTCTGGCATCTTCATCTCAGAATTTTTGTTTTCTGTTCCAGTAGACATCTTTGATTGTATATTTCAAATGATTAATTCTTTCTTCAGCCACATCTATAGTAGGCTTTTTATTTAATTTACTTTGGCTAACATTTTAGAATTTCTGAGTAATTTGATGGTTCCTCTCTGTTTTATGGCTACAGTGCCTCCGCAAATATCCTTGAAAATAATTGTTATAGTTCTCTTCTCTTTCAGTTCTGTTCTCCTTGCTCTATCCTGCCCTTATCTTATGGCTAGCTGAGGCTACCATCATCACCTTTCTCTTCCCAAAACGTATAAATTCCAGCTGAAAACAATGAGCATTTCCTAAAGTTCTATTAAAAAATAGAGAAGGTATTACATTAAAAGACTGAACAACAGAGTTTTCTAAAAATCACTTACAAACATCTCCTAACTTTCTTTTTCCCTAGCAGATGCCCATTCGGTGCACCCTATATCCACACATACATGGAAGACACACACTTCTCAAGTCACCCTGGGCTGTTTTGTGTGTATGTGTGTGTGTGTATTTATTTTCTGCTTTGTCCAACTAGGAATCACACTTTTTCTCCACACTGACCTTACACACAAATGTTCTTGTTTATTTTATTTATTTTATTTTATTTTTAAATATATTTTATTGATTTTTTACAGAGAGGAAAGGAGAGGGAGAGAGAGTTAGAAACATCGATGAGAGAGAAACATCGATTCAGCTGCTTCCTGCACACTCCCTACTGGGGAGGTGCCCTCAACCAAGGTACATGCCCTTGACTGGAATTGAACCTGGGACCCTTCAGTCCACAGGCTGAAACTCTATCCGCTGAGCCAAACCGGTTAGGCCAAATGTTCTTGTTTAAATCATTGTTTCCTCCAATGGCCCAGCCGACCATTCTGAATAATAGAGTAGTGGGAGGAGTGTTAGAGTGAAGACAGAGCATGAGGGCTTTGTTACTAAGGAGCCCTCTGCCTTCTTGATCAGACCACCTCTCTTGTGATTTGTGTGTTTGGTGTTTGGCCAGGTTTGGGAAAAGTCATCCTTACATGTACAGGAGCTTTCTCCTTCCATGGTTTAGGATATTGTTGGGGGTTTTTTCCTGCCATTAATAGTATTCCATATTCATTATTGCCTAGAAATTCAATTTCTGTTTTCCATCACTATTTATACTTTCCCCCCTGTGATTTCAAAGGGATTTTGGAAGAGAAGTGACTTTGAACTCAGTCTATCATCTTGAACTCACTCAGTACCTGAGTCCAAGTTTCTATATAAGCCCACCTCAACTAGTTTTACCTATTTTTTTCTTTTCTTTCTATCTCATTCAAAGCATTCTGCCATTCAAAGAATTTTGCCTTTACCTTCCCTTCTCCTTTATTACCACTCTAGAGTATTACTGAGAAAATAGATTCTCACCTGTGCCAGCTATTCCTTTGACATGTTGATCTTCATTAAACCACAGTTGGCTCATTCTGCAAACACTTACTGAACACCTATGTAATAAGCACCTTGCTTAGCTCTAAGAGACCGCTATAACCAAGCACACAGTTCATCTGTTAATAACAAGAAAACCTTTCATAGCACACCATATTTGTTCCTTGGAGAACATTACAGATACCTGAAGCATTTTTCAAGGTAAAAGCCTTCATCACATATACATGCCAGACCTGCAGCAAAATGAGAAGCTGTCACAGATGCCTGGATAGAAATTATTAGGAAAATTTGAAAAAAAAACCAAAGACACACAAACAAACACAAAAACTAGGTTTGCTTGCTAGACGTCAATAACTTTCTCTCCCTGGACAAAGAAAAAATACCAAGGTTACATCAACCTGAGGGAATGGCCCTGAAGGCAGAACCCGAGCTTGGAGAAACACATTCCTTATCTTGGCTCCTAATTATCTCAGAATAAAGAATTAATCTTGGCAACTGCCTAACATCTGGGAAGTTGTTCTGAGGTTCTTGGACAGAGGGGTCTAAAACCCTGGTGACCCTGTGGAGGTTGGGAGATCCCTAATTTCTTGGTGGCATTGCCATTTCTGTTTGGTCAGAGAGGAGAAGTCACTTGGAGGCGGCACAAGTTTGGCAGAACATCTTGGGTAGGAGAAAGGGGGGCAGTGAAGACAGCTGTGGGATGACCAATCAGAGAAGGAGAAAACTTTTTAAACCACAAGCATCTTATTTAACATTTCAAAGGCTTTCATCCTGACAGCAATATCCTTCAGACAAGGAGTGGAAGAGGAGTTGAGCACTCCAAGGTTCAAATTTCTTTCTAGAATTGATGTCAACAAAAAGGGAGTCTCTGTCGTCCATCATTTAAACTTATTTGACCTATCCTTCCTTATCTCTTACGTAAAGATGTGGTTGGGATTACCATGCTGTCATTTGCCAACGCCTTAATTATTTTACATGTACCTTGGCAAAGAAAGGCAAGGAAATGGAAAGACTAACGATGTTTGGTCTGAAAATAGAATAGAAAATGTGGACAACTAAATTCATTGGTATGTTATCCCCTCCAATGAAGTTTATACACAGTTTCAGCCATCTGCTTTGTTGACAACCAATCAAACTTGTAATTAATTCTTTAAGGGATGCAATTCTTGGCCCACAGGATGGGTCACGGTGACTTCAATAAAACCAAATTAGGCTCCATATGTGACATAGGAAGAATGCTGTCCTAACTGAGATAAAACCAATTTGGGCACATGCAGAACTGAGCAACTATAATCCCAGAAATCAGGACACAAGACAACAACCCTGAATGGAAGGGAAGACCTAGCACTAAAAGGAAACACTACTCCGAAGGAAACCGCGGGGTGAGGACAGCTGTGCAGACCTGAAGTCCAGGCACGAGTCCTTCGTCCTCTCTCCCGCTGGGGAAGGATTGACCATGCGAAGCTTTCCCTGCTTAAGGGTAATATAAGACTGTCAGCTTTCCTAAAGAAGGCAACGTGTGTGTTTTGTGGGGTTTTTTCAATATTTCCAATACAGGTTTTCAATAACATGCAGGCATTTTTAATATAAAATTATTTATCTCTAGTATTTTGAGTTACAAAAGGTGGGGAGTAAGTGGGATTGAACCCTGACACAGGAAGTGAAAATCAATCAACATTCAAATTCCAAATTACTTCAAAAAGCATTCAAAGTATATAGTGACTTTGGGATCCTAACAACCAGTGACTTAAAATCCATCCTGGCCTCTATGATTTCAGTTCACTCAATCATGATTTATTCAGCACCTACTCTGTGCGAGCCCCTGTGCTGGGTGTGAGGTCTACAGTGATGATCTACACAGGCCTTTGGCGTCTATTCACAAATGCAGCTTTTTAGCATCAGCTTTCATTGCTTTAGAGTAGACGCAGGCAAGAGCGAGTCCTGCCCAGGCTCATTACTTGAGGTGGCCTGCCTCCAGCCATGCCCTTGCTCACAGGGCAAGGAGCCCACAACCCCCATCTAGGCCTCATTCCAGGGGGTTGGCACCCCTGCTCAAATCATGAAACTCCAGTTCAAAGTGGCAGCAAAACAGCTATATTTTGGGCACATGGACAGAATATGAATGTGTGGGCTGGAATAGCCACACATGTGCATTCAAGGTCTCCTGTGGTGGGGGTTGGAAAGTGAAGGTGAGTGGGCCTCCGTCCAGGGGCCACCCCCTCCCCCCCC
>NW_005359149.1:215694-267011 GCF_000412655.1 Myotis brandtii
TCCAGCAGAGAACTCCAAAAGCCCGAAAACTAAATCCAGCCCGGCTTTCCACATCGTTATGGAGTTAGATTTGTCAAGGTAGGAGGATAGAACATATTTTATTTAACAGTTTCTTGGTTTGATTTATAACTTTTAAATATTTAGACACATGGTATGTGAGCCCTGCAAATGTGAGGGGAGGGATGGACCTTCAAAGCAGTGGGAGGTGAGGCTGAGGGGTGACATCACGATTCTTCTCACCCCTGGGGTTTTCCCCATGCCCCATCAAAGAGCCGCTGTGGACTGGATGCACTTCAAAGAATGCTTGTTCTCTACACAGTCTACTCCCCATCCTGGGTATTTGTAGAGCATTAGTTGCAGGATTCAACCACAGGCTCCCCGTGTTAGGTACAGTCAGCTGGCTACATTGTGTAGCCCAATTTGTTTGCATGCTGGTTAAGCGTGCCAGGTCAAAGTTCAGCGGCACCCCCCCATGCCGGAGCAAGGCATTCCCTCCCCACCCATTGCTCAGCAGTACCTGTAATGTTGCTCACTGGGTGAAGCTTATTTGCTCCTTTTCCATGAGGCACATTATACTTGGAGCCATGGCCTCAGCACAGTGGGGTTAGACTGAGACTAACATGAGCAATCTTCCTCCCAGTGGTACGGGCTTTGGCCCCATGCCTGGTAGGAATCTTGGCCACTTGCTAACCGTGTAACGTTGGAAAGGTTACTTAGCCCTTTCTGAGTCTCTGTTTTCCATGAAAATGGGAAACGGGAGATTGAATGGGAAGGAGTGTAAAGCAAAAATCAAGAGACTGATTCATGGTAGATGCTCTAAGCTTAGACTGGTCTTTAAGCCCCATCATCCCACCTCCAATGTGTGTCCTTATCTTTAATCTCTCTCCCTACTGGGCTGCCACCCAATGCAGGGAACCCTCTCCCCCATTGCAACACACACACACACACACACACACACACACACACACACACACCTCTGTGGGACTGACAGTATTGTGTCCCTCGGGCTGCTGGCAATGTCGGAGGTCTCAGCCGACCCCATCAGCAAGCATCCTGATCCCATTTGCTCATCAGCCCTCCACATCTGGATGAAAACCCACTTGAAGAGAAAAGCGCTGCCATGTTGAGTGCCTGCTATCCCTGGAACAATGAACACAAATGTGGAGGAAACAGAGAACTTTCCCCGAAACTCCCACCCCGACAAACAGAAGGGGCAGGTGCGAGGGAGCCCCAGAGCCCAGGGGTACAGACCGCAGGCTCTGGAATCAGACTGGCTGGGGCTTGGCTCTGCCACTTGTTTGGTGTGTGCATTTGGGCAACTTAACGTCTCCGAATGTTAATTTCCTCCTTTGAAAACTGGGGCAAAATCAAAGGAGACTTAAATGACTTCGGTTAAGCCCTTAGCTCAGTTTCTGACACTAGTGAGTACTTGAAGATGGCTGTTTTTATTATATTAGCAGTAATATTATTGGTAACTACAATTGCACTCTACATGTGGTAAGAGTATGAACAAAATGCCACCTATTGTGGAGGCTTAATTCTGCCTAAGGAGGGCAAGAGGGAGAAGGGGATAAGAAAATGTCAGAAAGGAGATGGCCCCTGAACTAGGCCTGGAAGAAGGAGGAGACCTTTGCCAAAGAAGACAAAGGCCTCGCAGGCAGAGGAGGCCCACTGCTGTGACAATGGAAGTGAGTTCTCGTGGGCCCAGTATTCTCTGAGGGTAGTAGATGAGGCTCGAGGCGGAGAATCAGATCAGGAAGCACCAGGAGGGGTTGCAGTGCCACGCTAAGCAGAGAGCCGTATAAACTCCCCTGCAATATGCTGCTGCTGCTATTCGCTAGAATAGAGGCGAGCAGTGATACAGACGGAAGGGGAGGCCCAGGTTTCATATGCCAAACACAAACACTGAGGCAGACCGTGGCAGGCACTGGGTCATAATCAATATTAATGCTGCCTGGTGGCCCACATGGGAATAACCCCTAACAAAGCAAGCCGCCCTGAGAGCTCGGTGAGGGCTACATAGAAGCCAGGGAACTCAACAGTTAATCCTGACTCAAAGGACCCACTTGTTTGTGAGAAAATACATCTCTAAATTCTTAACTTAAAAAAAAAAAAAAGTAAAAGGCCTCAGTGGATTATCAAGAGATTCGGGGTGTGTAAGCGAAAATGTGTAATGTGCGAGTGCTTTTCAAAAGATAAATAAATAAATAAAGTTGTGAGTACTTCCCCAAAAAGGTCTTTGGGAGAAGGAGGTTGGAGTTTTTTCTTTCTTCTTCTTTTTCTATTTTGCAGCTGCAGCAGAATAAATTAAAAAAAAGAAAGAAAGAAAAAGAAAAAAGACGCTCTGGCCAGCCAACTTCCTTTCCAAACATTTGGTCCTGAGTAGCTCCTGCAAAAAATAGTCAAGTGTAACGGACATGTAGGAATGTGGCAATCCATTTGCTTTATTTCTCCCAAATTATGGCTGATTGCAGGTTTGGGGGAGGGGATGCGTGGGAGAAACTGGCTGCTGTTGGGTTGGGTCCTGCTTGGTCTAGGAATGCATTTCCAGGACATTCTATCTTTCTCTGCTGGGCAGTTCGCTCAGGTCCTACCGCTCACTCTGAAAGTCTGATAGTTGAAGGAATTACTCGAGGCATATTTCTGCTCTTTCATAACAGCAACAACAATATCTCATGGCAGCGGGCCAGGAGACCTGCACCTAGAATGAAAACGTGGATTAGCCAGAGGTGATCCTGGAATCACCATTATTTTTTAATCAGCTTTTATGAGCAGTTCAGAAATTAACCAGTAATGTGCTGATACTCTGTATAACATACAAATAAAAGGTAATGGAATAAGATTTACATGCATGACATGGAAGGATGTGTAAGAGATATATGCAAAAAGAAAAGTGTGGAAAAATATGTATAGTTTGATCCTGGTTTTATGACTCACAGAGGAAACAACAGAATGCTGTCTGTATGTTTGGGGAGGCAGGAAAAGATGTCTGGAATGATGTATAGAGTATTATATACCCACCTCTCGCTGTGGTTATTTTTCTAAAGAAGGAATAAGAAATGGGAGGAAGGAAAAAGGAGATCTGCTTTTACATTTTTTTTATACTGAGTAGTATTCTTTTGTACTTAAAAAAAAGAGGACAAATAGAATGAAGCAAAAAAAAATTGAAAGAGATTTCATGATATTTTTATTTAGTTGGGGGATTCTCTATGAACTATCTCTAAGTATCAGACATACAACTCAGGGGATTATCCTCCACCGTCTAGGGTCATCACACAGGTTCAGTTAAATGGTTGCCTAGGGAACAAGTGGAAAGATCTGAGGTATGATGACTGTACCCCTCCCTTCCTTCCTTCCGTGCTTTCGTTGGGATTGTTTTTCTGAGCCAATGACGTCAGCACTTTTAATGGATCTACCTGCTCAGGGGCCAGGTGCTTCAAGGCTGGGATGTGTATAGAGTAATTACTGCTCTTCCCAGGGTATCACACAGGCCAGAACCAGAAGTGGGCACTGGGCTGGAGAGTTTGCCATTGGTCTCGATAAATCTCTAGGACCCAGACACCAGTCATGAAGCAGCTCATGAATCTGGTGTCATTCAAATCTATGACATCACCCAGGTTCTCAGAACAGTGAGCTGAAGGCATTCTGTTTCTTTGTTTGCAGCCTACTCTTGCTTGTTGAAACAGCCAGCAAACGAAAGTATTGGAGCCCTGGCCAGTTTTGCTCAATAGTTAGAGCATCAGCCCTCAAACATAGGGTTGGGGGTTCAGTTTCCAGTTAAGGGCATGTACCTCGATTGCAGGCTCAATCCCTGGCCCCAGTCAGGGTGTGAATGGGAGACAACCAATCAATGTCTCTCTCTACATCCCCTCCTTCCTTCCCTCCACTCTTTCTCTCTAAAAAAAAAAAAAATCAACGGAAAAGTTATCCTCAGGTGAGGATTAAAAAAGTAATAATAAGAAGAAAGTATTGGAAATATACTGGGGAAATCAAATTGAGCTACCAGATTTTGAAAAGGAAGAAACTGGAGCTATCCTGGGGTCTAGGTAGGGCATACAAAGAAAGAATTGGCTTAGCCATTTGCCATTGTTGTGTCATTCTTTCTGGGATAGAAACACTGTGAGGCCAAGCTTAGGCTCCATGTTCACCCTATGACTAAGGCAATGGAACCTCCTCGAAGTAAAATCAAGGTGCTCTCCCCAGATGGAAAAGGAAATGGATGTTGGACAGGCAAAAATAGCAGATGTCTGCTCAGGGACACATGTTGTCAGTTAAAGATGCATTCCCCTATAATGGGAAGAAGGAATTCCTGAGACTCATCACCCCATCTCCCATGCTAGTTTCCTTCTTACCAGCTGGACTATCTGCTTCTTCAGATAAGGCAACCTCTGCGATTTGATTCAACGGTTAGGGTGCCTCTGGAAATAATGACATCTTTTCCCTTTAATTGATGGCTATTTTACCGCAAGATTTTTCAACAGTGCACTGGTAACATTTTTCCTTGGGTATTTCTTTGTTGTGGCGCTGTTCTATGCATTGTAGAACTGTTAGCAGAATCCCCAACCTCTACCCACCAGATGCCTGTAGCACCGCCTTCTCAACCCCAGAATTGACAATCAAAAAGCCTCCCGTCATTGTCAGATGTCCCCTGGGGACAAAATTGTCTCTTGTTGAAAATTATTGTCTCACCAAGATAAATGTCCTATCATACATTGCCAGGCCTGAGGACTCCAAGGTCTTGCTGGATGCGTTAATGATGGCCTTGAACTTGTTACATTTTGTCCTTCTAGAATAGATAGTCCTCATTCCTAGGCATTGGCATGCCCCGTTTAAGCTCAGGGAGTCTGTCTGGTAGAGCACTAAGCAATCTGAGGACAAAAAGAAGTCTACCCCCATGGAAGCGATGTTCGCCCCACAACAGCATGCAGCCATGTTCTCCGTGGACGGAGAAATCAGAACCCCCAGATCGTCCTTGAACACAAGAGAAAAGAAATGACACAGTGCAATTCAAGGTCTTCAGAGAAACAAAGGCATTGACACATTTAGGGTGTGTTTAGAGTCAGAATTCCTTGTGAGAAGCATTTTGAAACCCTGCATCAGGCTTGTTGCCCTTGTTTGAAGTGGTGGATGAAATATTTAAAAACTTCATCTCCTCAAAGCCAACACAAATTTTTGCTTCCATCAAAATAATAAATCATTTTCATATTGAAAAGTATCTGGCACTTGGGCCTCCGCAAACATTTTGGGTTTAAAGGGCAAAACCAAACCAAGCATTTGACAGCCGGGTACCACCTTTATTTACACCCAGCCGTTGTCAAAGAATATTTCTAACAAGGTGTGAACTAGGAGATCCTGCCTCCCCCCTCCCTTGTATGGGCCTTTTTGACACATTTAATAAACACCGAGAAAGTTGATGAAAGTGGTCTTACCTTATCTAGGACTGGGAGTTAAAGATCAGGGCCAGGCCAAATGTTATCTAACTTAGACACAGCTCACCGGAACATAACTTTGCCCCTGTGGGCTGCCATGGGCCCCTTTTCATAGACTCACCTACAAAGGTTTGATAAGACTAGTTGAAGGTTGAGATCAATCTTCTAATTCCCCAAAAAGGATGTTTTCAGTTAGATTTTTGTTTCACCCTTACTACGTCATTCTCATATGAAATAGACAAGAGGCATTTACTTAGGGTGGGCAACACTTAAACCTTACTCGCCTGAAGCATGGTTTTCTAAGGTATCACCGGGCACTGGGGCATTATTAGCACCGCTTTCTGGGAGGGCAGCATTCAGAGTTGCAAGGGCTTTGGGCATAGCTTATAACTTGATTGACAGCCTTAAGCTTCCAAAGTAAATTTCTAAAACCCCAGTAATTTCATCGCAGACATGTGAAACTTCAGAATTCCAAAGGGAAAAGAAAGTGTTATTTTTAAAATAAACTTTTAAGTTTGAAAACAAAACCAGACAAGCAGTGCAGAAAGAACTGTTCTAAATTGAATTTCAAAGTGTGTCTTTGTGTCTGGAGGCCCACCTCCCCTCGCTCCCAGCCACAGTCCTAATTCTGGACTCCCTTGCACTGCGAGAATGACTACAAGGCCAGCCCCTGCCCACTTATCACTAGTGCCTTCTCTGATGCACCTTGTAAGCCGCTGCTGATGTCATCTCCTGAAAGCCTACTCCAGATAACGCCTCTCTTCCACTCAGAACCTCCATCCCCACCACCGCATTCAAAGGAAAGCCCAAACTGCTAGCTGTGGCACTCAAGGCTCTCCAAGTTCTAGGTGTTGTTGTGTTTTTATTTTGTTTGTTTGTTTTTTACCTTATGCCTTAGTTCAAGATAAACAAGATTCATCAACTTTCTCTAAACTAGAAATCTACTTTTCTACTTCTGCGCCTTCGCCAGGGCCAGTGTCCTGGGTGTGTGACCGGTGCTGTCACGCAAGGTCTGTGCTCAGAAGGACCTAGAGCTTGGTTTAATAATCTACTGTTGTCATGTTTACATTCTTAAATATTTTATTTTTGAGGTGTGTTTGTTAAGTGCACACAGGCAGAGGATATACACTCAACATGGGTTGATGTCCTAACATTTGCATACAGCAGCGGTTCTCAACCTGTGGGTCGCGACCCCTTTGGCGGTCGAACGGCCCTTTCACAGGGGTCTCCTAAGACCATCCTGCATATCAGATATTTACATTACGATTCATAACCGTAGCAACATTACAGTTATGAAGTAGCAACGAAAATAATTTTATGGTTGGGTCACAACATGAGGAACTGTATTTAAAGGGCCAGAAGGTTGAGAACCACTGGCATATAGGGTTTGTGATGTCCCCGGAACACAGAACTCTGATGGTCTCCCTGTGAGTGGGGAAGGGGAGTTCAGAGACCAAAGCCAAGGTAAGCGTGGTGCCTCGGTGACTACGGAGGCAGGTATCCCCATAGCCCGTGCTCTTTATTTGAACCAGGACTTGCTTCAAATACAGAAAGAAGATGATAGTGTTCTAAGAAACACAAATGATTGAGGAGTCCAACCATCTTCTTTCTTGTTCATGTTACTTCCCTCGATGACCCAACTCCTTATGCTGCAAATGATGACAGAAAAGAAAAAGGAAAGATAGAGCGACCCATCATTCTTTTTCATTCTGTTCTTTCCTACTTATCAATAAGCTGAAGTGTAGAGTGCTGGTGGAGTGAGTGATTTTCAAGAAGTGAAATAAAAACAGCTGAGCAAGTTTTGTGCAGTGTTTCCATTGTTCTGGTAAGAACAAAATACATATGTATGTGCAAACCGTGAAATAAAAATTCTAGATGCTCCTGCATACAAGTGAATGCTCTCACATTTGCATTTAAAACGGGCATAGCACAACAATAAAAATGAACCGTAAAATTCATGCTAATAATTTAAAATCATAATTTCCTTAACTTAGGACAACATTAAATAGCAAATAAAAAAAACACCATGCCAAGTCAAGGGAGAAACTACAGAAAAAAGAAAAAATATTTATATTTCTGTACCCTCAATGGCACTTTGTCTTCCTCCTTTCTCAACAAGAGGTCCTGCATTTTCGTTTCCCACTGGACCCTGCAAGTTATGTGGCCACCTCGGCCTTGGTGCAAACACTTTTTTTCCCTCTAGAAAACCTCTCCCTTTCCCCGTCTCCTCTCTGCCACTCCTGAATCTCCGCTTGTCAAAATCCAACTCTGATTCTTCTAACACAACTCGAATGCCTATCTTTTGGCATTGTCCCTTTGCTTCCAGAAATGACTGCTTCCATAGCATTGGGCAACTGTGAGTTACTTAGCAGAGTAATTGAGTATATACCCCCTTACTCCTAATAGGTGCCAACTAAGCTTTTCCTAGAGCTGGAGTGCTCAGGCTGTTCCTTGCTTCCATATAGTTCTCCGTACATCTTATCCTTAATCAGGCCTCTATAAGTGTCTGAGTGGAGAGGGCAGTGACATGGTCAACACTACTTTTGCTGCCCACAGCTCATGTGCAGAGAGACAAGGTGGGCCAAGGAGATTGTCTCAGTCTATTGTAACTCCTCCCTCCTCCCCTGACAACTAGTCTATGTTTCTCTACTCCCAGGTTACTTCAATAATATCTAATTTGGGTTTTGTTTTTCAATACAAAGGAAAACCTTTGTCAGGTAACTCCAAGATTCAAAGGTTCTATTTGCACCAAAATTCAAGGTGGTCTCTTGCTATGAACTGAATTGTGTTCCCAACAACCCCAAATCCATATGTTGAAGCACTAACCTCCCACCTCCAATGTGGCTGTATTTAGAGTCAGGAAATAGTTAAGTAGGTGAAATCACAAGGGTGGAGCCCTGGCCCAATAGGATTAGTGTCATTATAAGAGGAGACGCCTGAAAGCTTGCTCGCTCTCTTTCCACCATGTGAAAACACATCAAGGCAGCCATCTGCGAGCCAGGAAGAAAGTTCTCACCAGGAACCCAATCAGCTGGCACCTTGGTCTGGGACATTCCAGCCTCTAGACTCTGAGAAGTAAATTTTTTTTGGTTAAGCCACCTAGTCCCTGGACTTTTGTTACGGCAGCCCAAGCAAACTAATACCCCTGCGGCTCTTCCCACTGCTGATAGTAGAAGCTTATTGACATGGAGAGAGCTTTGCCCCAGGTAAAATCAACTGTGTCAGGAAACCTCCTCAGAGGATGTATGGGAGGAAAGGAAATGTCACATTTTGTTATTACATTCATAATTGCAGTTGTAAATTAGGCATAATCATTCCTAGAGCAGTGCTTTTCAAAGTGTAACTCACAGACCATCTATACAAACATACTAAGTTAGAGTGACTGAAGGTAAGGCTTCCAAATCTGCGCTTTGAGCAAACACCCTAGTAGGTTAGGGCCTACCTGTGAAAAGCTTTGAGTTCAGAGCTGCATGAAGAAATTCAGGCGATGGAGACTCTGGGTGGAAGGGCTGAGGTCACGACTTCATAGCTGATGAAGAAATTTAATACTAGGGGCAACTGACATGCAAACCAATGCAGGGTGCAGATCAGCAAATCACAAAGAAGTCAGCACCAAAGAAAGAGGAGACTGCCGCCAGAATGAGGAGAAATGCCCGCCCAGTCAGTCCTTGATAAAACGTCACCAATAACCTAACAAAAGGAAGCTAAGGTAACACCAGAATCTCTCTGTGGTCAGGGCTGTACATGTTGCTTTATGTGATGCTTCAGTGACTGAGGAGTCCATTGTACATAATGCAAGCCACAGTATGACTTTACACATTTTATCTTTTATTTTTAATCTATTAAGTTCTGACATAAAAGACCCACTTGGAGTATTATTTTTAATGTGCCGTGCACTGGGTGGCCCTAGCTTCTCACTGTGATCTTGACCCTGGACCCTGGAATGAACCAGCCCAATGCATCTTGCCTCGTGGGCTTATTCCTTCCAGTGCCTACTAAGGGATCTCCAGAATGTACCTCATGCCTACTCCAGGCCAGGCACCATGCTAGGCTCCCTTCCTCTCTCTGAAATAAAAAAAAAACATATTTTTAAGGTCGTTCTATTAATAATTTTTCCAGAACAATAGGCACAAAACAGGGTTTGATGACCCTACCCTTAGAAGGTGCTGAATATGCAAATTTGTGTGTGTTTACATGAGTTTTTCTGGGGGAGATGATTTATAATTTTCATCATATTCAAAAAAGTCTGTGACACATAAATGTTAATAGCCAATAGCATATACACATTTAGAGGCAAATGGCATAGCGGAGTTGGAAGAGGGATTAAATGTTCACTCTAATATTTAAGAGAGTGTAACCTCCAACAAGTTACTTGTCTCGGAGGGCTGCTGTTTTACTCATTACTTAATTTGCAAGCGCGTGTATAAAAAGGTCCTTGTCACCAATGAATGTTTAAATGTATAAGTAGTGTATAAAATATTATTTTCCCCTTTGTCTCTCCTAATATTTCCCTCTGATTTTTGTGCATTGTTAAAAACAAATTATATCATGATTAAATCAAATTACAATAAGAAAATGTACTCATAATTTCACCACCCTAACATATGCTTGCCCTCCTTCCTAGTTTCTGACTATTTCTTAATATCATAACCAGTCTGCATATAATTTTTCCTTCTGCAGTTATTCCCCACTCAAGATAGTAATCATACACTTTATTTTCATAGCATCAAAGGAGCCCATCTGGTTGAAGTACCATGATGTGTCTGTTCTTTACTATATAGTCCAGTTTAATATTTTAAGTAAAATTGCAGGGATATCTTTATCTTTCCTTTCCCTTTTGAATAATTTCCTCTGCAACATATCCCAGTAAGGAATTCACAATTTCAAAGAATATGAACATTATTACCTCTGTTGATGTGTGGAACCAGATTGCTTTCATAGAGCTTTTGGGTTCATTTAATCTGTGCCAACTCTTTAAGAGTGTAATTCATTTCACTCTAACCTGTTCAACATTGGAAATTATTTTACATTTTTAATTTAAACTTGGTCATGAATTGGTTCCTTGACTTGATTTAACTTACATTTCTTTTACTACCAGCGAAGTTGAATAGGAACAACTTTCACCATGTGCGTTGTGAACTGCCTTTTATGTAAACCTTTCGTCCTATTCCCCATTTATCTATTGATTCTAATGCTTTTATAAGTATGGGGTTCCCACCATATTAGTTATTGATTTTATTTCTTTTTAAATTATGTTTCCCTTTTTTAATGCCTGACTATAAAACTAGCATGTGTTAGTTGTAAAAACAAGTATTTGTATTAAAAATAATTTAAAATGGGGGGATCAACTATCTATCACTATTTAAGTTTTAGCACCTTTTTGTCTCTCCTTTAATTTTTAAAGTCAATTGATGTGTTGAGAAAGAGGTAGCCATGGAGACAAAGGAACACCAGGGCCTCCGTGCAGAAGGACACGGGTAAGGGCACAAAGGGCAGAATGAGCAGGAGAGAAGGGAGCGTTTCAGCCACTGGAGGGTGGAGGGCATGTGCGGTGCAGTGGTGGGCACACACTCAGTGGGAGAGCAGGAACCTGGGATGGAGGGTCTTGTCATCAAGAAAAATATATACTTTATCTTAAGGGCAAAGGAACATATATAGGATTTCTTTTTAAAATATTTCTTAAATGTACTGAAGGAATACCTACTTTTTGTAGATAATATTTTTAAAAAAAAAACACATAGAGAAGTAAAAAGAAGGCAAAAAAAATCATCTAGTATTTCTACCACCTAAAGAAAACTCCTGTTAATACTTCATCGCACTGGAGGATTCTAATCAAGGTCACACTCGCTATGTCCGTTTTTGCTTCTGGTAGCAATAGACTGAAGGGAACTTGGATATCAAACAGTTGTGGCAAACACTTCTTTTCTGAGCTGAAAGTTTGAGCAACTGCCTATTTATCAACAGAATTCATGGTTCAGCCTTCCTGGGTCTCTAAGACAGCAGCCCCTTTAACTCCTACAAAACTGTTACGCCTCAATTTCCCCAATTAATCACAACCATCAAGCCATGCCTCAGAAACAATCAGGCTCCTGGCCCTGTGTCCTCAAATACCATTCCCATCCCTCCCAAAGCAGCTGAACCAACATCTTTTGAGGTGACCAAATGGTGGACACATCACTGGCACACCCCGTGTCCACACTTGGATTTCAGCCATCTTCTCCTGACAGATTTCTTCCGAGTATCCATGTAGGGGCCTTCCTTCACACGATGGCCTGAAGGGCTGCAGGGTGACAAGCCCACGCCCACCTCGGAGAACATCTGGAGGAATGGGGCAAAGGACATTCTTGACCCTCCTCTATGATCCAGACCACCGAGGGGGTGGGGAGAGCATCCTGGCTGACTTGGAGCCAGTCCAGTTCCTGGGTGAGGAGAGATTCAGTCTTTCAGAGTGTCTGCAGCATACATCCTACCTTCACATAGGAAAAATGATCTTTATCCTTCCTGCCTTAGAGGGTTTTAATGAAGATTCAGTAAACCTAGCTCTTCGGAAAGATATAGAATGCTATGAATTTGGAGAAAATTGGCTTAGTTTTGCCCCAGCACTAACATAGCTGTAAAAATGTAATATCTACCCTATACAACTAGTTCCAGATATACTAGTGGGGGCACCTGACCTGGGTATATAATAATAGATTGGTAGATAGATAGATAGATAGATAGATAGATAGATAGATAGATAGATTTGATAGATTTGTATATGTATTTATTTGTTCTTTTTATATATAAAATCCTTATTTGGGGTAGCCAAAATCACTCTTTCAGCCTCAAGCATGCCTGTGTTTTACCTTGTTAAACTAATATAATCCACCCCCACCCACCTTACACACTCTGTTGTTGATCTCCTAACTCTCCGGGTGGTATTTCCTTAAAAAGGGGGGGGGGGGGGGCGCGAGCAGGGAGTGATGGAAAAAGCCACTTGAATTAGGACTCGAGATAAACAACAACAGAGAGACTGAAGGGACTTTATCCAAACATATGACCCTTGGGGCTCTGAGGCAGGCCATTTGGTGGCTGGCATATGCAACATCCATTCCAAACCCCCTGAGTGAGATTATTGGGGAGGGACTGGGGAGGGGGCGGGTATGTTACCTGCATCAACCCCAAAACAATATATTTTATCAAAGTTTCTTACAGTTACCTGATATTTCCAGCTTTTTGACTCTGCCAGACAACCAGTTTTCTCCAGATGGAGAAATGCTTTTAGACTCGATTTGTGATGCAAATCATTTTTAATATACTCACAATTTAGATCAAAAATTTGTGTCAAGGAGGTAATGATGAGTTGGAGAGAACATGCTACATTTCCTGATGAATTGAATTCAACTAATAGTATGTGCATAGGCCTGTGCTAGGTAATGGTGATACCAAAGTATGGTAAGTGATATATCCGGTGCAAATATTCTAGAGACGGTTGCTGCATTGTGAGAGGGGTTTTTTGAGTATCCGGGAGCCTGCTGAACACTGCACTATCTGCTGCCCAGTCACTGGCAAAGTTCTGCCCAGGCTCAGCATATCTCAGTGGTGGAGTTTCTCTTGTGTGCCAAGATATCTGCCTCTTGGAATCCAGCTTGTGAGTCCTACCTACTTCTGGATTCTCGATTCAAAAAGTCTGTCTGGAAATTTTCGGTTTTTTAAAATTCTCAGCTTATTCTAAGAAATTCTTCAGCAGATCAAGAAGAAATGCTGTGAAGAGACTCATCAGGGATGACACTGCTCACTCAGGGACAGACAAGTCGGGATTTCAATCCAGATCTTCTAACTCCAAATCCCATCTTCATAATCTTGGCAAACAGCAGCCAGTTGCAGGACGCCAACTCTGACCAAATGACAGAGAATCAAGAGACTCGAAATGAATTCAGTAACTGGTTTTAGGCCCTGGTGGGTTCTTTCTTCGCCTGGGTCTCTCCTTATCCTGAAGGAATATTCCTGTGCTGGGGACAATTTGAGGAGCAAGGCTGGCCTCTGCTCATGCATGAGTCAAACCATTTGTTTTGTTAACCTCATGTGAACATTACAAATGTGAGCTGGAGCAGAGGCCACATCCTTCTATAGATTAGCAATTTCTTGAGTCAGCATGGCCCCTTTACCTTGACCTTCAAAGGAAACACTTCAAAGGAAAAAGCCAAGGTCCTCTTCAGATGGTGGGAACTCTGAGGTGGCTCTAGCTTTGAACTCAGAGGGCTTGGGTGTCAATGCCAACTGTCTTGACTTTGCTGCATGTGAGTATCTGTGTGGGTGGGTGGGCGTGTGTCTTTCTCTCTAAATACATTATGTGTTATTGGTGTCCTTCTTTCAAATTATTATTTAAATGGAAAGGCCTGTGGAACAATATTATATGAAAAAGTTTCCCACAGATGGATCTAAGCAAATGAACTTGTGTTTATACAAAGAGTGACCACGTGTTCTCAGCGGACCATGTTTTTAACAAAAGCAGCCAGGGAAAGAGTCTAATCCCTAGTAATTAAAAAATCTGGGTTTGGGGGTAAAAACAGCTCCATTTTCCCATCTTTAAATCAGCAGATTCTAACACAGCCAAGAGCAGCCACCATGTAGCCACACCCCCTACTCTCCCACAATTGCAGGAATTCTCAGTTTCACAGCCTACCATCTGGAGGTACAGTTGCGTCTCCTAGTCCTGCCTGTGCACTCAATTCCTGTACTGGAAAATGCTTTAAAAAGTTAAAAGTACAATATAAACAGAGCTGTCTTTATCATATTAAATAAGCTTTGAGATAGGAGAGAGGTGATTAGGCCCAATTATGGCATATCCAGTTACTCTGGGGGCCCTTACCCATGGAAAGCAAGGCCTTGTGAAAAATAACAAACTTACACTTGGCCATGTCTCTGCTCTTATTTAATCTTAACTAGGGAATGAAGTGGTGGCTACAACCTTGGCTTCCACACAGTTTTATCAGCTGATGAGAAGACATCTTTCCCCATCAGCTAATCTGTGTAGAAGAGTAGTTTGGCACAAAGAAGAGGGGAATGTGCTTGGGTTTGTATGACTATTTCTTGAACTAGCTTGTTTTTTAAAAATTTGGTGAAGATAGCACTCCCACTCCGCTCCCCCCACCACACACACACACACTCTCTACTTTCATCTTTTACAACATTTGTTGATATTTTCTCTTACTCATTCTTCTAGATAACTTGCAGAATCTTTTAGGTAAATTCTAAGAAAATTCCTGTTGGTATTGCATTAAATTTGCAAATTATTTTGGCAAGAACTGACAGCTTCATGGCATGCATTCCTCCTACTCAGGAGCATGATGCATTGCTTGCCCAGAATATCTGCACTAATTTATACTCCTGCCAGTAATGTAGGAGAGGCCATTTCCTCCACACTCCCACCCACCAATAATTCAAATGACACATGTGTGTGATATATATGAAGACATTACAAACACCTTACTGAGAGCTGTGATTATTTAGAATAAATAAATACACTTGTTACTATTAAGCAATAATAATTGATTAATTATTGAATTACCCTATTCAATAATCCCACTGAGTTATTGGTAGATGAGAGTGTGGAGGAAATGGCACTCTTCTACATTCCCAGTAGGAGTCCAAATTAGTGCAAATATCCTAGGAAAGCAATCTGGCAGGAACATCAAAAACTCTGGAACTGTTTTCTAGGAATTTGACCCACCTTAGCCATCATGGCTGTGAAAGAGTGTTTAGGGACAAGGATATTAATTGATTAGCATTAATAATAGCCCCATAAAGTGGAAACCTCCTAAGTGAAACCTCACAGGTTGAATTATGGTACATCCTTTTGATGGAATACTTTGCAGCCATTACAATGTAGGGACAACAGAGTATTTAATGACAAAGGATATTACCCACAGCATGTGTTTAAAGGAAGAAAACAAGTTACAAAATAGTGTAATTGCATGATCCTAATTAGTAAGGGGAAATTTCTTATGCATAAAAAGTTGAAGAGTTGTCTCAGAATAATGGTTTATGGGAAGTTTTCATTCCCTTCTTTTAATTTTCTATGCTTTTTTCTCTCAAAATTTTCAAACAAAGAACAAATATTCTTTTTGTAGAAAGGCAAGAACTTTAACATCTCCTATAAAGTGTGCCTAGGTGATTTACATTTTTGTTGCTAGTAAAGAGAAGTGAGGAATCTGTCCTTTGTAGCTGATTTTTTAACAGAAATTGGTTTGAAATATACTCTTTAATATAAATAAATGCTCTTCTGCTCCTATTTTTTTGGTAATTTTTTATTAAAAGAGGCACCACCTTTTCAAGAGTAGCTTTTTAGCCTAACAAGATTATCTTGTTTTCCTTATTAAACCAATGTCCATGCTCTATTATATCAGTAGATGTTTAAATCATGATCTACCCATGCATTGCTGGAATAAAAGCCCCATGTGGTTCTGCTATACAGTGTCTAGATTAGAAGCATGACTGTGGACAAGTTACACTCTCTGGACCTCAGTTTCTTCATCTGTAAAATGGTACCTCACAGGGTGTTATAGGATTAACAAGTAGGGGTATGTAAAGCATGAATGGCAGCGGCTGGCACACAGAAAGAACTCTATAAGGGTTAGCTCACATTATTATTATTACTATTATTGATTTATTATATATTTGTTATCTTCTTACAGTCTATTTGCTTGTATTTCATTTGAGATCCATATTTCTAAGTGAGCTTGGTCTGCAGTTTTTCTTTCTTTCTTTTTTTAATGATATCCTGATAGGCTTTGGGCACCAAGGTTATGTTTGCTTTATGTAATGAACTGGGTAGCTGCCCATCTTTTGCAACGTTCTGGAACAATTTATATTACTTCCATTTACTTCAAAAAGGGAAATACAACCAGTCAATTATACAAAATGGTTAGTGCCAAGTTGTAGAACATGATACCGCTGCTAATCATACCAGCATTCCCAGGTATATTACAATTTGGGCCAAATAAATGCAAGTAATTTAATTATATCATTTTCAATTTAATTCCATGGACATTTATGAGTATATCGTTCAATAAGAAAAAGAACATACGGAACAGCCCATGAAATATGACCTAGTTTTTCTTTATAATTCACATGTGCACACACATTTGAGAGCATGTGTGTTTCTGTGTGCGTGCACACACCCTCCAAAAGGTAAATGTTAATTTCTAAGAAGAACTAGTAGTAAGGTAATTTTTAAATTGTTTTCTTTCTTTAAACTCACCTGGCCTTTTCTTTTACACTGAATATATATTATATTCACATAATATATATTCAGTGTAAAAGAAAAGGCCAGGTGAGTTTGGTTGTACCAAAAAGATATTTTACACTTCTATGCAATTTATGGTTATCTACTCAGTACAGATAATGTTCTTGACCTTCAGGGATAAAAAAAGATCCTTGTGACCCAATCTCTGCTCTCAGAAAGTATGTAATCGAGATCTAGATAAAGTGGAAACAAGCAAAGATGACGTGGTTGTGCAAGCCAAGGGCTGGAGGTAGCATGACCAACCTTCTCAGTTTGCCCAGGACTGAAGGTTTTCCTGGGATGCAGGAGTTTCCAGTACTGAAACTCAGACAGTCCCAGGCCACCTTGGTGGTCACCCTTGCTGGAGGAGCTACAACAACGCGGTGCTAACCAAATGTCCATGTGCTTCCCGTATTTTCCAGCCTCCCCTGTAGGTCACTTGGGGCCCTGTGATTGAGCTCTCAGGAGCAGGAATGTGAGTGGAGGTGACGGGTTGGTTCCAGTATGGGGCAGTTGAGAGTGGGTATGCATCCTTCAGGCCTTGTCTTTCTCCTCCTCACCACTGAACCAGACAATTCTGAAATGGTAGAGCAGACAGATGGAAGCAGCTCGGTCTCTGAGTTGCTCTTGGAAAAGAGCACCCACGAGAGCTACTTGACGTACATCAGACTGTGATTTCAAGATCTATTTGTTAAGGCGGCAGAGCATGATGCTATCCTGACTAAAACAGAGCGCAAGTGCCATTTATACAAAGATAAAAACTTGGTAAGATTCCACATGAAGAAATGAATGGTGAGCAGGGGAAGGTAGGCAGTAGGCAGGGAAGGGTAGGAAGCAGTTCAAGTACAGGAAGTTGTCCTGTCTTGGGAGATAAGGCTGGGAAGATTGGTTGTACCATTTGAAGAAGGTCTTGAATTCTTCCTTAGAAGTTTGAGCTTTATTCCAGAGTCAGCAGACAGCAACTGGACACTCTAAATAATGATGTATAATAACCAGAATAGTATGAATGGAAGCCTGGATGGGGAGACACTGGAATGGGGCCGGGGTGGGACCAAGATAATAGTCATTAGTAGTTCAGGCAGTGATCCTAGCAGGAAGTGACCAGGGCCTGAAATAGGGCAAGGGTGGTAGGTGTGCGGGGGCATTAGGGAAGCAGAATTTACTAGACGTGGCCACTCCTCGTTAGAAAATCTCATAAATGCAGAGATAGTTGAAAAGGATGGTGAGGTTTTCACTTTCGTGTCATAAAGGATGCTGATGCTGTTCACAGAAACAGGGAACTGGGGGTGAGAAGCAAGTCCAGGGGAGAAAATGGCAAAAGTAATTTGGATCCATTAAAGTAGGAGAAGGAAGGGAAGAGAGTGAAGGATTCTCAGGAAGAGAAGTCACAGAAGCGTGGGAGAAGCAGGAGAGTGCAATATTCCAGAAATCAAAGGAGAGAATTACAAGAGAGGAAAACATGGACAAGACTGTTGTAGCCTGCGGCATGGTGGACTGAGCCAAGGACTGAGAAGAGACCATTGGCTGGTACCTTCACGCAGTTATTTGGATGGTCATTTCACAGGGTCACTGATATAGAAGACAAACAAAGGACTTAGAGGTGTGGGTGATGAAAGTGGCAGGAACACAAGAGTTTATGTTCACGGTAGAAGCAGCTGATCAGTCTGCTCTTTTAATTCAACAGATATTTTGAGCTGCAGCTGTTTGTCAGGTCCAGTATCTGAGGACTGTAATGATGAGCAAAACGTGCTCTTTTCCCTCAAGGAGTTTATAATCTCCAGTAGGGGAAAAACAGAGAAATAAGCAGGCAGTTTTAGTACCATGAGATAAGCACAAGTTGCTCTGAGAGTACAGAGAGAGGCCCTGTTTTGGGTCCCGGGAGTCAGGGAAGGCTTCCTGGAGGAAGTGGCCTGAAAGCTGGGTCTGCCAGGATGTGAGATAGGCAGCGGGGGAGTGGGCCAGGCAATGACATCGGGTTGAGGGGGGCAGGGAGAGATGGTCTTTCAGGCCATGGATAGCGCAGGTTCAGAGGCCCAGAAGAGAGAGCCTGACACTTTCAGGGAACTACAAATGGTTTGTTTGGTCTGGCTGGAGCTTAGAAGTAGGAAATGCAGAGGTGGGGATGGACAAGTCATAAAGGTCAGATCATTAAGGGCCATTTAAAGAAAACAGGGAGGAGATGGCTGTTTGAGAGGGCACCAGTTTCAGGGAGAAGCGGCTAAGGTGGAGCATGTGAGCTGAACAAGAAGAGGCAGTGGGGAGGGGTAGATTAAAGGAGATGAATGTATCTGTAAGGCTGGTGGGAAGAGTAGAGGTTGGGCTTAATCCTTGGCAACAGAGAGAAGGGAGAAGCGGGTGAGCACAGGGGGAGTCCAGGTGCCGCGGGGACCCCACTGAGGACCCCTGGCTTTCATCCTCCCAATAAGACAGAAAGTAAATAATTACCTGAGGTGAAGAGGATCGCTCCGGGTGTGGTTGGGGGTAGATGAAAGAAGAACAAGGTTTGCAATAGCAGCTGCAGGGCCTGTGATCGGGACTCAACTAAAGGATGCATTAAACTGGATGGCTGCACATTAGCGAGGGCCCTTTATCAGCCACAGGAAATGAAGTTTGTTCTTTTCTTTAAATATTTATTAATGTCAATGAGAGTGCTCTTGAGACACCCCTCCTCCCCCAGTTTGGGAGAGGAGAATGTGGTTTCCACTGGTGGGCTTTCTCTGTGCTCCGGAGCTGTTCCCAGCCCTGGGAAGTCTCCCACTCCCCTCTGGGAGCCCAAAGCGGGGAAAGCTGGGAGCCCAGGGGCTGCACTGGTCCCACCAGCTCCTGTCTGAGGGCAGCGGCAAAAATGAGCCTGCAGACCTAACCGGCCTTTCTGCAGCCGGGACCCAGGCAGGCTGCCTGCTGTGCTCTGCACTGGAGAGGACTCCCACCTCCTGGCGCCAAGAGAGTGCCAGGTGCCGAGAAAAACAACTTTTACAACGTAACCTGCCAGGTGATCGAGCCCAGGTCTACAGTGACAAGTCTTGTTGGTAGGAGGCTCCTTCGATAAGACGGGAGGAGAAGGGCACTTCAGCTCTGTGTTCTTCCTCCCAAGGACATACAACCCCAGGCTAATCATGAGAAAAACAGCAGGCAAATCGCAGGGGATGAGCATCCTGCAAAATGCCGACCTGGTGCTCCTCACAACTGTCAAGGGCAACAGAAACAAGGAGAGCGAGACACGGTCACAGCCAAGAGGCCTTGAGGAGACGACCACTAAATGTAATATGATGTCCTGGATGGGATCCTGCAGCAAAAGAAAAAAAGGACTAAGAAAATCGGAATAAACTGGGTTTGGTCATACTCCTGCATCAGTATTGGTTCATTAATTATAACCAATGCACCGCCCCTACCCAAGTGTGAATAACAGGGACCTGGGTGTGATGTGGGGGAACTCTCTACCAGCGGCTCTCAAATATATATATATTTGATTTCAGAGAGGAAAGGAGAGGGTGAGAGATAGAAACATCAATGATGAGAGAAAATCACTGATGGGCTGCCTTCTGCACGCCCCCTACTGGGATGGAGCCCGTAACCTGGGCATGTGCCCTTGACTGGAATCAAACCTGGGACCCTTCAGTCCACAGGCTGAAGCTCTATCCACTGGGCCAAACCAGCTAGGGCTAGGTCTCTTTCTCTAGGCCCAGCAGTTTTGTGCCTTCTGTGCATGCGCGCGGGCTCGCTCTGCTCATTCAGCCCTGGTCTCTTTGGATCAGCCTGAATGTGGCCTCCATCTGCCCTGTCCTCTCCCCCATCTCAAGGCAGCCTCCCGGCTGTCACCCCGATACCAACTGTGCTCCCTAGTTCTGGAAGATCCCTTTAAGAGCGACCCTTCATTTTATTTTATTTTTTTGTTTTGGAAAAGGTTTATTTTCAGAAAAGTACAACGAATAATATAACACACCCACTTTCCCACCATAAAGGATTAATTGGCATTTTATCATATTTGCTATTGGCAAATATTTGCTTCCTAAATTTTCCGCTGTGTGTGTGCCTTTTCAAAATTATACAATGTATGCTCAGGTTTTGTGTGGTTTTTTTTTAGAAAGTAAAAGATTATAAACAAAATTCTCTTGAGCCAATCAAATTCTATTTCCTTCCTCTTTTGAGCTCCTGTACCAATCACCATCACTGTTTTGATGTAACTTTTCCAGTTTTCTCTTGTACACACACACACACACACACACACACACACACACATTCACAAACAATACATGGTCTTCACTTTTGTGTGTATGTCTTCATTTACATGAATATTATCATGTGGTATGAAATTTCCTTTTTCATTCAACATACTGATATTTATCTATATTCATATTAAAACATATAAACCTAGTTCATCCTTAACCACTGTATATATTCTTTCTTTTTCTTTTTAATCCTCAACCAAGGATTTTTTTCCCACTGATTTTTTAGAGAGTGGAAGAGAGAGGGAAACACAGAGAGAAATATCGATGTGAGAGAAACACATCGATTGGTTGCATCCTGCGTGCACCCCCTAACCCCGACTAGGGCCCAGGCCAGAGAGGAGCGTGCAACCGAAGTACATGCCTTTGACTAGAATCGAACCTGGGACTCTCATCCGCAGGCTGATGTTCTATCCACTGAGTCAAACTGGCTGCAAACATGCCAAACTCAAGGCCTTGATTTTGACATGCTTGGCTAGGGCAACCACTATATATATTCTATCAAGTAAATAAATCGAGTGAAATAAAAGCAAATAAAACAGATTCCATTTGTCCATCCCTATTGATAACAATGTAGTCCGTTTCCAATTTTTTAACTCCTCCATGAATATGCTCATCTGTGACCCCTTCTGCACACATAGGAGAGTTTCCTGCCAGGGATTTAACTAAAGGTATTGCCAGGTTCAGGCTGCATATGTGAGAGATGGACTGATTAGCCCAACTGCTTCCTCACAACAGATCTGCCAGGATCGCAGAGAGGGCCTCTTTTCTACTCAAGTTTTGAATAAGCTGAAACGAAGCACAGAGCCAATAGAAGCCAATAGATCACCTTTATGGCTGATGGAGTCCAGGTTGGAGGATGAGACAGTGGAGAGTCACATTGTTCTTTAAGGAAACTCCATGCCTGGGCAGACCACCACCCATCACAGACAACTGAGACCTGGGACAGGCTCCCTCACCCCCTAGCCCCATAAACCCCCACTCCCCGCCTCCCCTTCAGCCACCCCAGGGCCACCCCAAAGGAGCAGCAGAATGCATGGTTCCCTGGAGGCAGCCTCTTCCCAGAATGATCAGGTTAGTCACTCCCTGGGGCGAGGAATGCCAGGAGAGGATTTCCAGAACAGCAGGAAGTGAAAAAAGCTTCCCCCTAACATCTTCCCAGGCCATTAGTCAGCTATTTGGTGGCCCTTATCAGGAGCATGTGCGGATCTAACCAAGTGTGGGCAGGGAGGGAAGAGCTCTCCTGGGACAAATGCCTCCCTGTGCCTCCAGCAGGGCTTGGGTGAGGCGCCCTCTCTTAGACGGGACTGTGAGCAAGGAGGGGCCACAGTGGGCACGCTGCCACAAGTAGACTTTTTAATGATATGCTTCATTTCAGGGACAAGCTATAATGCATATGCCATGAAAACTTGCTGAATTGAAGCTATTTACAAATGACCTATCCAAGTGTGGGCAAAGACGAACTTCACCCAAACCCCAGGGTCCCTTCTCCACTTCCCATCCCAGAAACAAGGAAGATGAAGTGAACATATGATTCTTTATGTTGGTATTTGGAGAATGAGCACCATGTCCATCAGAAGAAGAAGAAGAAGAAGAAGAAGAAGAAGAAGAAGAAGAAGAAGAAGAAGAAGAAGAAGAAGAAGAAGAAGAAGAAGAAGAAGAAGAAGAAGAAGAAGAAGAAGAAGAAGAAGAAGAAGAAGAAGAAGAAGAAGAAGAAGAAGAAGAAGAAGAAGAAGAAGAAGAAGAAGAAGAAGAAGAAGAAGAAGAAGAAGAAGAAGAAGAAGAAGAAGAAGAAGAAGAAGAAGAAGAAGAAGAAGAAGAAGAAGAAGAAGAAGAAGAAGAAGAAGAAGAAGAAGAAGAGCATCTATTTATTGAGCACCTACTATGTGCCAGCATTACACTAAGTGCTTTCTATAAAACAGTCTCTTTAGGAAGGTACTATACACCCCATTTGCAGATGAGGAAACTGAGACCAGGTTAAGTAACTTTCCTGAAAAACAGGAGCAGTGGACAAGGGGAAGCTCGCAAGAGAATGAGACAAGGCACGGAAGTTGAACACCGGACACTGTGCCGGGGAAAAGCACTAGGGCTGAGATGAGCAGGGCACCCCACGCCAGCTGCCCTGGCTTCACAGCCATATCCCTATTTGTATCATTTTGTCCTACTTGCAGTTCTGCCTGTTACAGTCTAGTTTTTTAAAGTGCTTCAGTTAACATCCAACATCCTTTCTGGGTAATGATTTCACACTTAATTTGGACGAGCAAAAAAGAAATTCTGTAGTTGGGCTGAAACTGAAGCAAAGCTTATTTGGTGATTTTTTCCTTGCTCAGGGCCCTGGATAGTGGTTTTAAAAATGGATTCTGGTTTCAGAAACTAATCAGTCCCAGACAAATTTAAGAAAACATTTGAGGTCATGAAACAATTATTCAAAGATGAGCGCTTAAAATTTTTTTAATTATAAATATAACAGTATGTGCTTATTGTAAAATTTTTAGAAAATGCAGAAATGTATGAAGGAGAAAATGACAATTATTCCTAAGGTCACAACTGAGACAACGCCTCCTAAAATCCTGGTGTGTTTCATTCCTCTGTGCATGTGTACTAGTATGTTTTAATACATGACATCATATTGAATATACATTTTTAATCTTTCCTTTTTCACTTAAAACACACCATAAACACTTTAAATAGTAAAAATGGCAATAGCTTATATTTGTTGAGTGTTTATTGCATTCTTTATATGGACTGTTTCACTTAATTAAATAGAACTCTAAGAATAGGTTCTATGATTGTTATTGAGGTTAATTTTTTATATGTTTATTAGCCAACTACATCTCATTTTATTTCTTGTTTTCCAATTGAGGAATTAATCTTATTCTCATTGATATTAGAAATTTTTGTGTAGTCAGGATATTAACCTGAAAGGGAAGAAAATATATTCTTCCTTTTTCCATTTGCCTTTTTCAGTTTTTTTCTAATTTCAACATACTGAAGTTATTAATTTTTAGATACTACATTATCAATTTTCATCTATGGTTTCTTCATTTTTTTATGCTTAGTAAGGTGTATTCCAGCAAAATAGCAAACATTAGTCTAGATTTTTAAGGGTTTCATTTTTTATATATAGTTAAATGTAAATGTAATACATCTGGAATTTATTTTATTATGTAGTGTGGAGGTAAAGATGTAGCCAATAATTGTTCTAGTTCTATTAATTGACTATAATTGACTAATTTTAAATGCCATATTTATCATATTATAAATTCTTACATATGCTGTGGTCTGTGTCAGGTGATATAACAAACTTGCAAACTGTTCACCAATTTTTTTTTAATTCCTTCTGGGCATACAACTATACAACATTTCCCAGGCTCCCTTGCAGTTAGTTGTAGTCATATGACTAATGGAGTGTGAGGGAAGTGATATGTGGCACATCCAAAAGAGCCTATAAAAATAAAATCTCACATAAGCAATTCTCTATTATCTCTTCCCTTCCCAGCTGTGTGATAGGATTTCCAAGACAACCTCAGAAACCCTATGGGGAGATGGAGGATCTACAAAGTGGAAAGAGCCTAGGCTCCTGAATCTCTCTCTTTTGAAGAAGATTGATTATCTGAAATGCCTATTTTTGGACTTTATTTGCATGAGAAACAAACTTCTATTATGTCTAGCACTAGAGGCTCAGTGCACAAAATTCGTGCACAGGGGGAGGGGGAAAGATGTCCCTTAGCCTGGCCTGCACCCTCTCCAATCTGGGACCCCTCAGGGGATGTCCGACTGCCAGTTTAGGCCCTAAACTGGCAGTTGGACATCCCTCTCATAACCCAAGACTGCTGGGTCCTAACTACTCGCCTGCCAGCCTGTCTAATTGCCCCTAACCACTTCTGCCTGCCAGCCTGATTGCCTGCTAACTGCTCCCCTGCCAGCCCAATCAACGCCTAACTGCTCCCCTGCCAGCCCGATCGCCCCCAACTGCCCTCCCCTGCCAGTCTGGTCGCCTCCAACTGTCCTTCCCTGCAGGCCCGGTTGCCCCCAACTGCCGGCCTGATCGCCCACAACTGACCTCCCCTGCCAGCCATCTTGTGGCGGCCATCTTATGGTGGTCATCTTGTGATGATGTGAGGGTGTCGAACGAGGGTGCGAGGACCACCTAGGCTTTTATTAGTATAGATTATATATTTGAGGTTCCATTTATCTGTTAGTCAATTCTTTTACAATTCTTAAATATTAATTTAAGAATCATTTTGGTTCTCTCCCAAGTTACAATTCTTATTGAAATTGCATTAAACTTATAAATAACTAGTGGCCCAGTGCACGGATTTGTGCACATTAAAAGGAAATTAATTAGAAGAAATATTTTAATAGAAGTGTCAACCAAATTCACAATCAACAATGACAGATTAAACACTAATATGTGACTGGCAGCAGTGAGAGCTTTACATGTATTGCGCATGCACGAGTCAAAGTTTATTTTTAAATTGCCAGTGCATGTCATATGTACTGGCCACTCAGTCGGTCAGACTGACAGACGGTCGGTCACTTAGCCTTTTATATATATATATAGATATGAGAATTGTCATGTATGTGATATTCAGTCTTGTAATTTAAAAACATGCTGTTTTCTACCTTTACTTACATATTATTTATATCCTCCATTAAAATGGGTAATTTTCTTCATTGAGAACCTGTTTATTATGTATGTTTAAATATGGTATTTTTATGGAATTTTTATTTATACAAATTGTTATTGGTATGTTATATAACTATCTTTGGCATGTTTTATATCTGACTGCTTTAATGGTTTATTAATTGATTTGGGGGGTACTCTAGATGAGGGGCTAGCAACTTTTCTCTGGGAAAAAACAGGTAATAAATATTTTAGACTTTGTGAGCCATATTTGGTCTCTATCACAACTTTTAGATTCTGTTGTTGCCTTTCAAAAGCAGCCATTACACAATATGTCAATGAAAGGACATGACTATGCTCCAATAAAACTTTATTTATAAAAGCATTGCACTGGCTAGATTTGGCCCTTGGGCCATAGTTTACCAACCCCTGATCTAAATAAATGATCATATCATTTGCAAATAACAATACCAACCTTTTTCTGTTTTAAGACTTATAATATTGTCTAGAACTTTCCTAATATATTGTGAATATAAAAATATAGGTGATATTATTGTATCTGTTTCTTCCTTAGATTGTCTCTAATGCTTCATGGTTAAGAATGATGTTGCATGGCTATTGATTTGGAAGAGAGGTGTGTGTGTGTGTGTGTGTGTGTGTGTGTGTGTGTGTATGATTTTTAAAGTTGGATTCCATATCATTCTATACCAACTTTATGGGAGTAATTACTTAGCAATATATTTCCATTTCTTCTACAGTTTTTGATGCAGTTAGGTTTCCTACGTAGGGTTGGGAGGGTGTTTTGAGAGTTTTCAGCATGCACATGTCAAGCTGAAAGAGAAAAATAAATATTTTAGAAGATACTTTTTTACAAATCCAAGATATAAGAAGCTGGTATCTTCTTAAAAATAGTTCTGTTTCCTTAATTTCATTTGTGTCAAATCAAGGCTACCACAGTCTCATTTGTTTTGAATGGTCCTAAATAATTCCTACCACTCTGGATATCTGATCAAATTCTTCATCCCCCACCCTCCATAGGTTATCACCCTGGTTTGCCTTCAACAAAAATCCTATTAGGTCAGTTGAGCAAAGAATTATCCCACCTCTTAGTAATTTGTCATCCATGGACCCCCAATAAATCCCCTGCCAATAAATCCCCACTTTTCCTGATTGTATTTGGAGTTGAGTCCAATCTCTACCCTACTGCAAAACTCCACTCGAGTCACTGCCCACTCCCTCGACAAAAGTCTTCCTTAGTGTTTTTAAAACATGTTATGAGTAATATTTTTTTGAACAATGCCCACCCTAAAATGTCAGCTCCATAGTAAGGAAGGCTATAGAAACAGGAGATGGAAGTGAGAAAAGCACCATCACCATCTTTGGGATCCAAACTCACTAGCACTGGCAAGGAATGAAGACTTCCAAAGTGAGCCCAGTCTGAGCTTCCTCTATCAGGCACTGTGTCCTGCCCTGAGCTTTCCTTGCTGTCCAGGCAGGGAATTTCTACATCAAATTCCTCTCCCACTAACCGCGTAAGTGCTATGCAGGGTGCTGCCTCTTCAACCTTCCGGAAGAGGAGGATGAGGAGAAGGTTTGTATTTCTCTGACTCTCCCAACTCATCTGGGAAGAAGCCACATCACTGCCTTATATTCCATGGACTTTGACCAATGGTCAAATGAGGATCCCAAACAGAATCTGAAATTGGTAAGAAGCCAAAATGAGATGGCAGAGTTTGGGACTAAACTGTAGAATTCAAGACATTTGATCAAATTGAAATTGCAGTTTCTTAGAGGAAAAAAACTTTGGTGTAAAAGGATATACACCAAAGTGATCACACTAGAATACTAGATGAGTTTTCTTTTGTGTTTCCTGTATTTTTAATGTTTCTAGAATAAGCAAACATATGTTACGTTAGCATTCAGGGAAAAAATAGTGCATATTCTTTATTTATTTGGATAAGGAATTTCTGAGAGACATCATTAAATCAAGTATTTTTGTGGTCTTTAAACAACACATAGTTTCTGGACAGTCAAGGAATTTTCTGTGTAAGCTAGTCCAGGTCCAGTGGAAGGCAATAAACGATGTGGTCCATCATTCCTAGCCTTGACCCTCTAGGTTCCTTTAAATGTATGTCCCTACCTACCTAGGTACATCAAAATAGGGAAATTGGGGAGAAAGGAATCACTCGAGATGCTGAATTGCTGGTACAGATGTTGAAGGATGATTGCCACTAAAGTCACAACCATGCCCCAGTACTCTACTCCCAAAGTATTTCTGAAGGCATCAACAAAACCATCTGCGCAATTTATTAGGTATTTGCTCTGAGGGTAGTTCCATAAGCATTCAAACATACTATTCTAAGCCAGTGTTTCCTAACCTGCAGACTTCAGAGCCCTGGGATGAAATAACAGATGACAAGGAAGAGATATGAAGCCATATGGAAACCATATCTTATACATTGATTGGATGAATACTATACATTGCACATATTTGTATCATTTGCCAAATGCATATAAATATTGCTATAGCAAAAAATACAAACATACTGTTCAATGGTAATGAATTCATCACCATTTTTTATTAAGTATTTCTCAATTAATGGATTCTAAATTAAAATGTTCAGTGACTATCGTTTGGGCCTCTTTGGACTAAAATATGTTGGGAACCACTGCCTCAACCATTTTCACTTTCAAGTCAAGCTCCAAGTTCTTGAGAAAGTTTTCTTTGATTACTTCAGTGGGCAGTCATGGTTCCTTCTCTGAAATTCTTCTCATGGCACATTGTTCTATTCTGTTTTCTTATTGTCTCCACTGGGGTCTTTTCCTCCCCTAAAGTAGACTGGAAGCTTGATGAGGGCAGGGGCACTGTTTTCTGCTTCCTTGTCACTCCCAACCACTCAGCCCAATGGGGCTACAATAAGTTAAGAGCAATCGCCATTTTCTAG
Source organism: Myotis brandtii (assembly GCF_000412655.1). Lineage (NCBI taxonomy): Eukaryota > Metazoa > Chordata > Mammalia > Chiroptera > Vespertilionidae > Myotis > Myotis brandtii. The sequence goes on from NW_005359149.1 coordinate 244,188, forward strand.
GCTCTTTCCTGTTACCTTATTACAGAAGCTCCTCAACTTACAGAAAGTTTCCATGCTAAAGGTCTACCCATAAGGCAATTTTTGTGAGACCAGAATTAGTGCATTTTTCTTCCTTCATTTGAGAAATTTTCCCATTTACAAGCAACTTTAAATTCCAGCTGTGTTGGAGGAAAAAAATGGCCTACTTTTGCTCTGGCTCAAGACTTTGTTCTTTTTCATGAAAGTTGGTACGTTTGTAAGTAGACAACCTTCTGTACACCGCAAGCCCTGGCAGATTGCAGGCTAATTCCCTTCTCTGCATTTTGCTTTATGTCTAAATCAAGACGGTGCTTTCATTATTTCACTAAGGACTTCTCTTCCATATGCTCCCTGGAAATTATTTTTTCTCATTGTTCATAAATTCCAAGTTTGTTTTCTCTAGAATACAGGAGAAGCAAAAATAGAATGTTGAGCTGTGAGGGGCAGCGTCTGCTGGAGCTGAGTTTGTTCTGGGGAGTGATAAATGATGCTGGGTTCCCATGGGTTAGAGGGCACCCAACTTCAAATAACTACAACATCCGATAACAAAGTTTTTCTCCATCATTTGCAATCCAAACACTAAGAACACAGCCCTGCGGACCCCTCATCCTTCATGTTCAATTGTAAATCCTGATTAAATAGCTTGCAGGTGTCAGGATTAAAGTATATGCAGTGGGAGCCTAAACAGAGGGCCAGCTGGGTTCCTCATTTGCCAGTCGCAGTTTCTTCTTTGTTTTGAAACTGTTGACAGTACAACTAAAAATGTTCCTTAGGGCCCAGGCTGAGTTAAATAACAAGCAGGATGAGTAAGAGAACAGCTGTAGATATTTTTCTGTGTTTAACATACCTGCCTTGTTGATTTATAGGAAGACCCTCAAATAATGTACATTTTGTAATGCAAACATTTAACCTTTGGAGCCCAGTCTGTGATAGAGACATCAGAAACAGGAAAGGTCTTGAAGGACCTTGTACTCCAAACTTCGCCCCCTCAAAGGAAACATGAAATGATGGAATAACTTGATTTTATTATTCAAACGGCCACGGTGATATTGTCTAGGCCTCATCTGATACTCACAGCTAATCAGTATCAGTGAACAAAGTGAATGAAGCCACAGAAACCAGAAAGGCCTGCTTAAAGCAATGCATCTTGGGAATTCCTCTCTCTTTTTCTGGGCTTGATGCAGGAAGCCAGCTCTGCACTAATCATCTGTCCTGCCTTCAGGGAGGGTTGTGGGGTGGAGCCTCAATGGACCTGAGCGTGGGGCTTTGGGCCACTTCTAAGTTCCTGCTCATGTGCGTGGCACAGATAGACGTACTGAGTTTCCAGTCAGTGTGGAGTCCCCACAATTGGTCTGTGTTGTGCTTAGCTAGACTGTGGTGTTAGGGAACCTCAAAGCAGCAGCAGGATTAAACAAGTGTGAATGGTAAAACCTAAACCTTTTATGCCATCGCTGTCAACTGTGGGCTAAGAGCCTATTGCATTCATGGCCCTGGGGTGGGTACCAACCTGAAACTGCAGATTTAAAATAGTGCCTATGGCTATGGTAAGGGTCATGGAATCCTGACCCAACACCCATTCCACCCCCAAAGGATTCGTTTGAACTCATGTGGTCATCCCATTCCCCTTGCTAGGGATTTGCTTGGGAATAAGACATGGGACCCAATTCTGGCCAATGACATGTGAGGGGGGCCTGCTAGCGCCCAAGGTCTAAAAATATAGACACAAGAGGGACATCTTTTCCTTCCTCTGAACACTGCCTTGTCTGGAGGAGGAGAGCCAGCCTGAGAGCAAAACTGACACAGAGATGGTGAAGCAAAGAGTCCCAGAGAACGGGGCTCCTCATGACATCACCGAGTGGCTGGATTAACCCCGGAGCCCACCCTACTGCTGAACTTCTTGTTCTGTGAGAGAGTAAATTTCCAAATTGTTTAAACCAGTATGACATTAACGTGTTCTGTTCATCAAACACACTCCAAGGAATATAACTTTAAGCATGCTACCCTCTAAAAACAATTAAGCATATTGTCAGTGGAGGGACAAAAAGATTAGAGAATAAGACTGAAAACCTGATTTTACCAAACAACAACAACTTTGTTTACTCCTTCAAACACGGAACAACTGATTGGCCATATTTGCATGTGAGGCATGCTTTTAATTAATTGGCTCCCTGGAGGCATCCCAGATGTCTCAGAACTGATGAGGTGGCTAGAGGTCCCTCCTCGAATCATGCATAGCCCACGAGCCACAGAGACCAGAACTGTCTAAAGGAATTAGGAAAGTTAACATCTGCAAGGATCTTTTTGGAGTCAGGATGTTGGCTTCAGCTGGGTGAGAGTCTAGCACAAAATGAAACAGTGGACAATGCACTTCACACTCAAGGGACATCCCCTTGGGTACCCAGCAGACCCCCTTCTTGGCAGTGTCATAGGTGATAAAGAAACGGGACTCCTAATAAACCGTGATGTTGGAGGGGGATGTGGCTTTCACTTCCAGAAGGTGCTTTGTGAGCACTACATGGCGTTAACCATTCAGTTACTAGTAGCACCTGACCTGTGCTACGCACTGCAAACAAAGAAACCTAGAGATGGCCTGCAAGGGTCCTAAAACTCCCAAAAACGCATGCGAAGGCCTGTTGATGTGGTGCGTTGAGCCCTTCAGAATTCACCAAGCCAGTGTTTAACCCACTTTGCACTGAGACTTTCCAAATGATCCTATGGCATCTCACTCCATCTTTGAAAATGTCTGGGGGAAAAATAATAGCTTATAGTCATTGCCAGGGCTCATGCTTAATAAACACTTTTTAGACGTGATCTGATTAAATACAACAATCCTATAAAGTAACTATTGTTGTTTTTCTCACTTTACAGTTGAGGAATTTGCTCCAACTCACAAAGATATAAAGGCAGACTTGGAACTCAGATCCCTGACTGTTGAAGCCAAATGTGCCATTAACCACTTTCCCTCCTGCCAAGACCCACACAGAACATCCATCTCATCTTAGGTGATGCTTGGAAGGTCACACACTTGACTCATGGAGAAAAAAGCTGAGCAAGGCTGCCAGGTTCCTGCCCCAGACTTGGACCCAGCTCAGGTGCCTCACCCAAAACATCCTCACTCTAGACCTCAAGAATTCCCTGAGGTCTCTAAGGGGTTGGTGCAAAAATGGTTTTCATTTACTTGGACGCATTATACAAGTGTGATGTGGTGCAGTTGAAAGTGCATGATTTGGGTGCAGGAGAGATGCAGTTAACCATTATAAGACCCTGAGCGAACTGCCTGACTTCTCTGTGTTTCAATGACCCCTGTTGTTCAGGAGCTCTGGGTAGAGGGGTGATGAAATGATCTGTGTAGAACATTCACATAGGCACAAAATATGAACTCAGTATTATTTTATTCTTTCCTTCTATTCTAAACGTGGCCTGAGTCACTGCATTTCTGTGTTGTTTCATAGCTGGTCCAGAGAATTTCCTTTAAATTATTATTGAAAAGCAATGAAACAATTAGTATGTGAGAAATTACTACTATTTTAATTTGTATTTGTCTACCTCACTAAGCTATAACTTTCTTGAGGGCAAGGCCTTTGTCTTGTTATAACGGGCCTACTGTGTGCCTGAGCCTGGCGCACTGTAGGCCCATTATAACTAGGCATGAGAGTGGGATGACAAAAAGAAGTGAGGCAGTGCTGTTAAGAACACAAGATTTGCATCTATGCCACTTAGGATAACAAAAACTGCTAAAGGTTTTGCCTTGGGACATAAATTACATGAAATAAGCTTGAATATTTCCTTCATGATTAAGGATGTTGCTAATGAGTATGAATCTCAATAGTTTATTGTACAAAATGAGACTCATTGGGTGGAGTTACTATATTCTAGATAAAACCCAGATGATAAAGAAATATTTGCTAAGTGAATTTATTTTATTATGATTTGCTTCATTTTTTCCAAAAAATTGAGGGCATGAAAATGCATCCAAAGAACTGATGTTTGTGCTAAATCGAAATACCGTTGTGAGCTTTTTTCCCTGGCTGGTCATCATGAAAATGGCAGTAGTTCTCATATTTTTCAGCCTGACTGACAATATCTATGTTTAACTTTCTCTTAGCATTTCCTACAATTGTCTGCTCTAATTTTATTGTTATTGTCACCTAGATAGATAGATAGCACTTTACAGATTAAAATACTCATGTCACAGTGGATCCTCATAACAAATCTCTATGGTAAATATTATTACCCACATTTTACTAACAAGGAAACTAAGGCTCCAGGTTTTATGTGACAGTAACAAACCAAGCTTAGACCTTCCTTCCTTTCTTCCTTCCCTCTTTCCCTCCTTCCTTCCTTTCTCTTTGCCTTCTTCCCTTCCTCTGTTTCTCCCTTCTCTTCCTCTTTCCTTCCTCTAATCCAGTGGTCGGCAAACCTCGGCTCGTGAGCCACATGTGGCTCTTTGGCCCCTTGAGTGTGGCTCTTCCACAAAATACCATGTGTGGGCGCTCACGTACAGTGCGATTGAAACTTCGTGGCCCATGCGCAGAAGTCGGTTTTCGGCCTGGGCGAGTCTATTTTGAAGAAGTGGCGTTAGAAGAAACTAGAAAACTATCTTGAAGGATATAATATCAACATGTTCACAGTAGTTATCATTGGTGGTATTTCCTTTTCTTTATACCTTTCCACATTTCTCCATTCGTTTCACAAGTATTTATTATGCCAGGACTGTGATAAGAGGTGGGAACACAGCAATGTCCTAGACCCGTGGTCTGCAAACTGCGGCTCTCGAGCCACCTGCGGCTCTTTGGCCCCTTGAGTGTGGCTCTTCCTAAGCCTTAGGAGTACCCTAATTAAGTTAATAACAATGTACCTACCTATATAGTTTAAGTTTAAAAAATTTGGCTCTCAAAAGAAATTTCAATTGTTGTACTGTTGATATTTGGCTCTGTTGACTAATTCAGTGGTCGGCAAACTCATTAGTCAACAGAGCCAAATATCAACAGTCAGCAAACTCATTAGTCAACAGAGCCAAATATCAACTCACTCCTATGGGGCCCTCGGTGAGCCTGCCCAGACTTGCCAACCCCAAAAGCAATGCTGCTCTTCAGATGTGGAGAACTCTATGCCCAAGCCAACATCCAAGTCCATTATCTCATTTAATTCTCCCAACAACTAGGAAAGTAATGACATCATCCCATTTTACAGTTGAGAAAATTGAAACTCAAAGAGATGACCAACACACACCCAAAGTTACATAGTTATCTGAGACTAAACTGGAACTGGGTTTAGATCTAATCTAATTCCAAAGCTCAAACTCCCAATCCAAATTAAATGTTACTGTCATCTGAAGAAAGATGGAAATCCATTAAATGTAAGGAATACATAAAAGACATTCCGAAGGCTGCCCCCTGGACTTCACCACTCCCCAAAAGGTAATGTCAAATGTTTAGCCTGGGAAAAAACACTAAGTCAGAGGGACTTAAAGTGGCCAGCTCCCTACCCAGCTGGTGACGAATCCCAGGGTAACTCCAGTTTGCCGACTCTCAGCTAAGTGCTCTGCTCAGTAAGCCACACAGCCTTGACTCACCTGAGCCCGAGAAAATGGGACCATCAGCCAAAACACATTCATGGGCATATTTTTACTTTCTTGGTGGCTATTTACTTCTTTGAATCAACTTTCTAGACAGGGCTCCACCTATTTTATCAGACCTCCCCAGTTCTCCATTTGGCCTGAGAGCCTTCTGATTTCCAAGAGCCAGGAGAGTCCCCCTCTCAGTGCCCTGGGTGACAAAGCCTGTGTCCCATGTGCCCCGACAGAGGTCACAGGAAGCTCCGGGTCCACAGATCTCAGCTCTCCTGTCTCATCGGCATTCCCCAAATCACTTTACAGCAGGGACCAAAGATCAAATATTTTATGGGCGCTTGGGGAATTATTCCTCCCCAACCCATCTGCCCTTTCATCTGCACACCCACTGCCCAGAATAGCAAACAGCTCATCGCTCCTAAGCTGTTTCTCCAAAGACTTCACAGCAGGAAAACAGAGGTTAGAAATATTTCAAAAGCTTGGCTACAGCTGTCTGCAGGAGCCCATTTGAAAGGCTTCATACAGAAAATCTCCTTCTTCCTTTAAAGTGCCAGGCACTGGTTTTGCTCAGCTCAGACAACTGCAGTGTCACCGTCACCCTCTGCCCTGCCTACCTGGGTCTGTCCAAGGGCATGTCTAAGCGGCCCTACTAAATGGCAGGAATCACACTCAGGAATAGAAGCTTCTAGACCTCCATGACCAAGCGCACTTGTGGTCTGAGAGAGAGTCCCACCCCACCTTGAGAGGGTTTGCATTGTGCACCAGGCTTCACTCCCCCATGGCATGTCCAGGTGCCCCTGGGCTGATGACACATTTGCAGACCCCAAGGCTAACCCAGGGCAGCAGCCTCTATGGAGTGGGAGTCTTTCTGACTTGGTTCCTCAATGGGTAACTCTCCTAAGAAGAATAAACTCAGAGCAGTACTTTCCTTAGACCTGGGCATGATGGGTCCCTCCTCTGGGTCCATTCTGGTCATTCCCTGGCCATTTCCTCCAGGAAGTGAGGAATGTCCAGGCTTTATGGACTTACCCACCCTAGAACCCACAACTCCTTTTCTTAACTATGCTCTGGTCATCAGAACCCCAGAATTTTCTGCCCCAAAGTTTCTGATGGGTCCACTCTGGTCATTCCCTGGCCATTTCCCCCAGGAAGTGAGGAATGTCCAGGCTTTACGGACTTACCCATCTAGAGCCCACAACTCCTTTTCTTAACTATGCTCTGGTGATCAGAACCCCAGAATTTTCTGCCCCAAAGTTTCTGAGCCTACTACCAGGTCATGATGGGCCCCATCCCTGCGTCTTTCTGCCAAGGCCGGGAAAGCTAGCAATACAAACACCTTGAAGTCCAAGGGTGGCCAAGGGCAGCAGTTTGTGGAGTGGTGTGGATACTGCTGGGATATGCAAGGCCTCTCAAGAGATGAGGCAGAGCCAGAGAGGCAGAGAAGCAAGCAGGCTGGCGGGGAGGAAGGGGATGGAAGCCAAGTCCAGAGCCAGCCTTGCCTGCACCACCTCGTTCCAGTGCAAAATGTGAAGTCCAATACAGAGGCCCGTTTGTCAAAGAAAGAGGGTATTAAATATCTATAGAGCTGTATTGTAGCTTGCTTTGTAACTTTCCAATACTCAAACACATAGTATGTGGGATTTCTTACTGCTTTTGCACCCAACTCATAATGTTATTCCTTCATTCGGCCATAATTTTATTGATTCCTGGCCTGTGCTAAGTATCGTGCCAGGCATTGGGTACGTCACAGTGAAGGAGATGGTTACAGTCTGGCTAGCAGGGGAGGCAGGAGCCATTGCATGAGGAAGGCCACAGGGTGGCGGAATGACAGCTCCTAGTCAGTGTCAGGCAGGAGATGGTAGTGGGAAGGACTAATTTTTGAGTGAGTGGTCAGAACCTAACTCTTTATTTTCAGATCAAATTTAACTAATAAATAACTCTTTAAGGCCTTTAACTAGCAATTAAATTAATTCAATAAACTTGTGTTTTGTTTAATCTGGTGCTGTACTAAGCTTAGAGACACCAGAGACACAAGCCCTCCTCAATGATGCCAAATCTAGAGAGACACGTGAATATGAATTCAACTAACTCAGGGTCAAGACAGAGGCAAACAGTAGCAGTACAAGCCGGGGTAGTGGGAACACAGAGGGAGATGTGATTAATTCCTTCTAGGTGTTCAGGGATGGTTTCATACCAGAAAGAACATTTCAATTGAGGTTTTCAGGATAAAGTAGAACTTATAAAGAGCACAGAAACCTGGACAGACATTCCTGGTTGAGGGAAGAGCTTGAGCAAAGGCACTGAGATAGGCCATGGCATTGAGTTCTGGGGAATGACTAGCCATCCTGCATGACCTTGGCTATGTAAGGATGTTGGGAGCATGCTACCAAGGCAGTTTCTGGGATCAGATTTTGGCAGGCCTTGCCTACCAGGATGAGGCAACCTATAGTTCTGGAGAAGGGGGAAGACATTTTAGAATGCTCATTCTGGTGACAGAAACTGGAGGCTTTGGAAGAAATGGAAGGTAAAGAGGCCAGAAGAGGGCTGTTTGAAAAATGTAGGCCAGAGGACCTGAGGTATGAAAACAAGGTTTTGCTGGTAATAAATAGAGATTCAGGCCTGGTAGTTTTGAGTTTTGATCTAAAGAGCAAAGGCAATCATCTGTCTCCAACCCCTTCCTCGTGGCTACCTTCTAATTGTTAAGGACCATTGGTGGCGAGCAACAGACACCAAAGCTGGCTAACCCAAGCAGAACCGGCGCTCCTCCGGTGGCTAAGCAGCAGCTCACAGAATCTAGCAGAGGCCGAAGAAAGCAGCTCTGAGGCTCCAGGTAGCAGCCAAGTTAGGATAGTCCAGCAGAACATGGGCCAATCTATGTTTCCCCCTGTGCTTTTGTCCCTCCTCTCATGATGCAAATTTCAGGAAAAGCACATCCGATGGCCTAGCTGAGGTCACTTTCCTGCCCCTGTACTAGGGGAGGGCAGCTCACTCTGATCAATAGTCTCATGAAACTCCAACCAGGAAACAGAACAGGCCCAAACAATGGATGTATCCTCCGGGAGGGCAGAAACTCGGGCTGTTCACTGTGTATCCCCAGTGCCTAGAAGGGTGCTGGCACCTAGAATGTGCATGATTAATATCTACTCACTGCCAGCAAAAGTGGCAGGTGTCCACACCACCTTACCTGGCTCCTCTCCCTCAGCACTGACATCTCTGCCCTCCCAGGGTATTGGGGGGAGTGCCAGGACATTGAGAACACCCCCAGGTGTTTGGGGAACTGGTCAATCCACCCTAAGCTCCTCCTCAACCCAGCTGATGTCCACATGCCAATTTTTCACCTGTCCCTGGGTGCCTTCCCTGGAATTTCTTAACACTAATGATTTCCTGTAGGATGGGATGTTTGGGATTTTGGGCTTTGTTTTTCATTAAATACTGTTTCTATTCAAAATATGAGTTCATTTCTTCTGGAAGTTATTTTTCATTATCTTTTCTCTCCCCCAGTCCTTGCACTGCGGGCCTTCCTGTTGCGGGCCCCTGTAATATTAGGTTCCTGGAGAGTAGCTGGGGAGGTGGGGGAAGGGGTGGTGATTACTGCTGGCAGTTTTGCAATTTTTTTTTCCCATCCAGGACACTCTGCAAGGCATCTACAATGGGCTGTGTTTCCTGCAGTGTGGTGTGCCTTCCTGGGGGGAAGGCCGCTGTTAAGTGGGGTCTGTCTCTGATATCAGGAGATGTGCTCCAGAGGACACATGGAAGCTGCCTGTGTCTGAGAGAGAGCCAGCCCCTGGCTCCAGGCATTAGATTTAAGCATGTTTGGCATGAAGTTGCCACTTTCCCAATCAAATGGGCCCAGCTCTGTTTAAGGCTCAACATCCATATTAACCAGTTAACTGCCATGCATCCAAAACGGAAACCATCCCCACTCGCCACGATATTTTGAATATAATTTAAAAAATCAATTTGCAGTGAATATTATAAAAATAAATATATTACTCACAATTCGGGTGTTCTTGAATATTTTCAGTTGAAAATTCTCATGAAAAATGATTTTAAAGTTGGTCCATAGACACTTATGGCAGGCAAATGGTTAAGTCATCATAAAACTGAAGGTTTATGGTCCTAAAAGAAACATTGAAAAATGTATGCCTCCTACAACCCCTAAAATATGTTGTCTAGATTTTTTCCACATGGGTAGGAGGAACAGTTTGTGGAGGTGATGGGCTAGGTTGTGTGGATGTGCAGGGCAGCTAAGGGGAACTGTCCCCAGCTGCCTCCATGAGGTTTGGGATGCCAGGGGCCTCCATGGTGGAACCACCCTCCCTCACACCGTCTTTGCAAATTCAGATTCTCCCAGAATAAAACCCAAACTCAGGATCATGGTCTTCAAGGCTCCCCTGGGCCAGGCACTGTTTCTCTGCCCACACCCCTCGCTCATGTGTTTGGCCCCACTGGCCTCCTTCTCTCCCCAAACTCTGTGTGCAGGTCACCTGCAGGCACTGCCCCTGCCTGGCCGGTTTCCTCTTTGCTCTTCCTCTGGCATCTCTTTCTGTCCCTGTATGTGTGAGAGAGACACATCAATTGGTTGCCTCCCGCAGGCACCCCAACCTGGACCAGGGATTGAACCTGCAACCCAGGTACATGCCCTTGACCAGAAATCGAACCTGAGACCCTTCAGTGCATGGGCCAATGCTCCAACCACTGAGCAACACCAGCCAGGGCAACCATTTTTAAGTGTATAGTTCAGTGGTATTAAGGACATTCATGTTGTTGTGCAGCCGTCACCACTATCCACCTCCAAAACTCTTTTCATCTTGCAAAACCGAAACTGTTCCCATTAAACAGTAACTCCCCATTCCATCCTACCCCTAACCCCTGGCAACCACCATTCTACTTTCTGTCTCTATGGATATATAAGTGGAATCATATAGTGGTCCTTTTGTGACTGGCTTACTTCACTTAGCAGAATGTGCTCAATATTCATCCATGGTGTATCATGTGTCAGAATTTTATTCCTTCTTAAGGTTGAATAATGTTCTATTATATGTGTAAATCACATTTTGTTTACCTATTCATCCATTGATGGACGTTTGGGTTGCTTCCACCTTTTGGCTAGTGTAAATATCGCTGCTATGAACATGGGTGTACAAATATCTTTTCTAGATTCTGCTTTCAACTCTTCTGAATAGATAACCAAGTGGAATCGCTGAATCATATGGTAATTCTAACGTATGATCATGTAAAGCAGCCACACCATTTCACATTCCCACCAACAGTGCACCAGAGTTCCAGTTTCTCCACATTCTCATCATTTGTTATTTTCAATTATTTTTATAATATCCATTCTAATAGGTGTGTGTTGGTATCTCTAATGATTAATGATAAGCATTTTTTCATGTGCTTATTGGTCATTTTTACATCTTCTTTAGAGACATATCTATTCAAGTTCTTTGCCCATTTTTAAATGCATTTTGAGGGATTGTTGTTGAGTTGTAGGAGTTCTTTAAATATCCTAGCTGTTTATCCCTTATCAGATATATGGTTTATAAATATTTTCTCCCAGTCCTCACTCTGATGTTTCTTCACTCTGTTGATTGTTCTTTGATGCACATAGTTGTTTGTTTTTTTATGAAATTTAATTCATCTATTTTTTCTTTTCTTGCTTACACTTTTGGTATCATATCTAAAATACCATTGCCAAATCCAATGTTATGAAGCATTTCTCCTATGTTTTCTTTTAAGAGTTTTGTAGTTTTAGCTTTTAGATTTAAGTTTTTGATCCATTTCAAGTTAATTCTTATATATGGTGTAAGGTAAGGATTCATCCTCATTCATTCTCTTGCCTGTGGTAAAGGATGAGTTTTGACAGAAAAGAAAATTGAACCTAGAACAAAAAGTAAGTCGCCTGAGGTAAAGCAGCTGGATACATACAGAGCCGAGGCTAGAACGCAAGCCTCCTGTGTCTTAGTCCAAAGTCCTCTCTACTCTTCTGGGAAATAGACACCCTGGGGAGTAAGTGACCCTGGGCTTTGCTGTGCGTCACATCAGAAATAAAATGAAATATTGGGGCTGGTGGGTTTCGCTCCAGGAGGGGGAGAGCCAGTCTCCTGTCCAGACCACTGTGCCAGGAGCAGATGGGCTTGTTTTTCTGTAGCTTAAGACGGTCAATCTTCAGGACACCTGTGAACACTAGACATGAACAGCAGCCAAAGAGGGGATACTGCAGGGAAACTGGCTCCTTGTTCCTTTGTATGGTGATTTGATGTAATTTATCACTTAGTTACTGACAAGAGGGCAATAATGCTAGTGGCCTTCATGCATACACTCTTGTGCCCAGTGACCAGCAAACGGGAGAAAACTTATATTTCGAAGCATTATCTTGAGGAAGGAAAGGAAGACGTGGTGACTTTGATAAACTTGTTGGACTAAGGCAGGGGTTGGCAAAGCACAGCACAGGCTAAGTTCAGATTTAGGGGACCACAGCCATGGTTATTTGTTGATGTGCTGTCTATCGCTGCTTCCGCCCTGCAACAACAGAGTTGAGTAATTGTGACAGAGACATACTAGCATAGCCCGCAAAGCCTAAATTATTTACTATCTGGCCTTCTACAAAAAATAGTTTGGACTTGGGTAATTAAGGAAAAGTGAATGGGCACAGCAGCAGAGGCCTCGTGCCTACAGGGCAGCCCAACCCTCAGGGACCCTGAGCCCCATGGGGAGAAGGACTCGTGGGAACCTGAGGCATGTTCTAGCTGTTCCGCACTCACACTGATTCCCTGGCCCGGCCCAGAGCAGATCTGGTGGCTGTGACATGGCTGAGCACAGAGAAGAGGGCGCCAGATCCGAGTCCAACCACATTCATTGGCCACACTCTCCAGACAGCAACTACTGTTCCTGTTCTCAGGGCAGAGTGGCAGCTTGGAAGTAAAGACCAGCCCCAGAGCTGGACATGGCGCCTCCCTCTGCTGTCATTATTCTCAGCTTTCTTACACATGTTGTTAATAACTCATCACTTTCAAATTGATATTAATTAGTTTTCACTTCAATGTTCTTGTGGGCTGTCCTCAGCTTCCTGGCCTGGTCTGGTGGAAAGCACCAGAAAGGCAAGGGTCCCAATTAATCTCAGCCCTGTCACGTGCGCTGGCCTGGCAAAGGGGACCTGGTTTCTCTCACTTCTACTTCCTCGACCGTAAACAGCAGAATGAGTCCAAGGGTTGATGTGTGAATTCAATAAGAAAATGGTCCTACAATTGCCAGAACATTCCAATGATGCCCGTCCACTTTCCTGAGTCTGTACAGGCACCACCCAACAGCAGCTTCTCCTCCAGAGGCCAAGCCCCTGGAGTCTCCTGCCCTTGCCTTCTCTCCTCCATATCCCTCCCACTCCCTGAGGGCTCCAGCCTGAAAAAAGACTCAAGGGCTCCAGACATTGACAAACAAATGTGCTACAATTGTAAGGGATTCTGAAAGTGGGACTTTAGTCATTCTGTTCTCTGGGTGAATGGTCTATTGTTTGAAAGTGTCTGTAGGTCCCAGGAAGTGTGCCCTAGGCCATCCCTCTTTTCAGGATCCCTGAAGATCAGAGCAGTTCGAACACCAATCAGGGTCTCTCCAGTGCTGATGGAAACTCCTAGTTTGGTCTCAGAACTATTTCCTCAAGGTCCACAGATGTCATCTGAGGTCACCAGGACGCCACAGCTCCCCGCTTCTGTTTCCTGCCCCTGCCTTCACCCACCACAGCCATTTCTATGTGCCCAGATACTGAGGCCTTCAGATGAGTTATTGAGAATGTTTGTTACACTGGTATTTATTGTAGCAAAATATTGTTGGACATTTAGACATAAGTGGCTGGATAATTCCATCATGGTGCTATTCAGCTACTTGAAATATGTAGTAGATATGCATTCATTGAAATAAAAAGATATTTGCCCTCCATTTAAATGAAAGCAAATTTTACAATCATATAAATAAAATAAGGAAATTAATTTTTAGTTTAATATTTTACAACTATTTACTCTTATATGTATATGTGTATGTAAGAAGTTAATAAGAGCTTCCTCTGGTTGTGTTATAAATGGATTTTATTGTTTCTTTTATGTATTTGTGAATTGTCTTAAGTATAAAAATATATTATTTGTATTTCAGAATTGCAACGGGAAAAATTATATAATGCTATGCATGAGGCAAAAAGAAATGTTTTATATGAGGTTAAAGAAAAAAAGACTGGGAGGTCCCCTACTCCAATGTACACATGTAAATAAATACAGATGGAGCCCAGCCAATGTAGCTCAGTAGTTGAATGTTGACCTATGAACCAGGAGGCTCGATTCCTGGTCAGGGCTCCATCTCCTGTAGGGGGCATTCAGGTGCAGCCAATCAATGATTCTCTCTATAATTGATGTTTCTATCTCTCCCTCTTCCTTCCTCTCTGAAATCAATAAAAATATATTTTAAAAAATACAGTGGGGAAAACAGGCCCTATCCTCCAAGAGTCTGTCTGATCTGTAATATTAGTAATGTGACAGCAAAAGAGCTAAATGACAGAACTCCAAGTCTTGGTTCATTCTTTTCACTGTGTTTAAGGCCTGAGTTTACAGCCTTTACACTGTGGGACGTACGCGCTAGAAGACCCTGCAGGGACCATGTAACTCTTGTGTTTTCTGAGAGCTGGAGTGGTGTGCTGGGCTCTCACGGCAGCCTGGGACCCTTCTGCTCCCTGTGGGCTGCCTCCTGTCCTGGTCTTCCAATATAAAGGTCTTTACAAGACTCTGACATTGGTCCAACCCCACTTTATCCTCAGCTGTTACAGTCACCATGCAGCCATCCACATGCTGGGGTGACTAATACCCCGAGTGAATTCCGGAACAAAGGGGCCCTTTTGTTACCAATTGGAAAGGAACCCTGACTGGGACTTGGGAGATCATGCGGTCGCGCCCTGCCTGGTGACGTGTGCCTCCACAGACCCAGCCTATTCATGACCAACTAATGGAAGCCATTCAACCTGACAAGACCGCAGTGAGGATCCCACCAAATAATATCACTTTCAGAAAAACCACATTGTTTGACAAGTAGTTATGTTCATCATGGTTATTTAATGGCCTTCTTGTTCAAAACGACCCAAGGTACGATTTCACCAAAATGAGGCCCTGCGAGTCAGATGCTGAGGACTCTAATCATGCCAATTTCATGATATCTAACTCTATAAACAGCGTAGGAAGGATCTGTTTCTTGGGGAGGGCTGTGTGAATTTTTCTTAACATGAACTACCCTCCTCAGAGCAACTGAGTGGTTTTCTGGATCTCTGCTAGGACCCTCATCAATTTCTACATTGTAGTGATACCATGAAAAATGCAAACAAGAGCCCTGGCTGGGTGGCTCAGTTGGTGAAGTGTCGTTCTGTGCACCAAAAGGTTGCAGGTTTGATTCCGGTCAGGGCACATGCCTAGGTTGTGCATTTGATCCTCGGTCGGGGTGCATATGTGATGCAACAGATCGTTGTCTCTCTCTCTCTCTCTCTCTCTCTCTCTCTCTCTCTCTCTCTCTCTCTCTTCCTCTGTCTCTAAAATCAGTAAAAACATATCCTTAGGTGAGGGGTTTTTTAAAAATGTAAATAAGACCTGGTGCCTTCTCTCAAGTGAGGAAGCAGAGATTAAACAGATATTTTGATACAGACGTCTAAGTGTAAGCACTCAGATTGCTGTAGAAGCTTACACCGGGGGGACTCAACCAGAATCAGGGGTGTCAAGAAAGGTTTTCTGGAGCGAATGATGTTTAAGCTGAGTCCAAAATATAGGTTAAACTGAGCCACGCAGTGAAGAGAATTTAGAGGGTCCAGAATTCAAATATTTTACTATTCAATTGGAAGCTTCCTTAAAGTGGAAAGTTTGAGATAAATTCTAGAGGCAGAAAACAGCATAAATTACAGCCTGCAGAGCCCAGCTGCCCATGGTGCTGTATTTCATGGACTTTTCACCACAACTGCTTTCATTTCGGCTCCCTATTGACTTAAGCCCAGCCTCACCTTTGAGATCAGTGTGAAAGAGAATAAGGTGGGAACATTTTCTCTTCCAGGAACAAGATTTGTAGCTCAGGCAGTGGTACCCAAACTCAGTTCCTGTCACACTCTCCTCGAATGAGCCATTCTGCCTGGATGTGAGGAAGGGTCCCGGGGGCTCCACATGTCCCCTGTTGAAAGGGTAGGTCAGAGGCAGCCTTCTCTGCCCTGTCACAGAGCTGGGCTGAGCTGACAGTCAGGATTCCCCTCTTGCCTAGAGCAGGCCCCTCCAGTCTTCCTGCCCCTCTCACTGCAGAGCCCCGGTGGGGAGTGTGTCAGCCAGAGCCCCTTCTTCACCGGCATGTGTCCAAAATCAAAGCCCTCATTCGCACTGCTTGGAGCATGCCCAGATTATCGGGGATTTGTTACCTGGTCAGAGCAAGGCCATGGGCAGGCTCCTGGGGAGGGTGTGTCGATCCAGGATGGGGGCCATTTTGCTAAACCTGGAAAGATGGGACATGACGGCCACGCCTTCAGGAGAGCACTCCCGCCTCACCCTCACCAGCACCACACACAAGGTCCCATTTGCAAAGAAAGCAAAGGGTCAAAGGGGGCTGAGAATTGGAATTCTTTTTTTTTTTTTTAATCCTCACCTGAGGATATTTTTTTCCCCATTGATTTTCAGACAGAATGGAAATGAGGGAGGAGGGGAGTAGAGAGAGAAACAGCAACATGCGAGAGACACATGGATTGGTTGCCTTCCACACATGTACCCTGACCCGGGGCCAGAATCAAACCCGCAACCCAGGTATGTGCCCTTGACCTGGAATCAATCCTGGCACCTATCGGTCCAGGGGCCGACGCTCTAACCACTGAGCAACCATCCAGAGCAGAAGTGGGATTCTTATTAGCAACCTAAAAGGCTCCTCACAGCCCTGGGTGACCCCCTCCTCACTAATTTCTTTGACAGATGAGTGGCGTATGAACTTCCAGGGTGGGCAAGAACAATCCACGGAGTTGGGCAGCCCTGCCCACCCTGGAAACCAACCTGAACCTCAGTTTCCTCCGCTTCAAAATGAGAGGAACCCTACCCGCCTCGGAGGGTTGTCGTAAAGACTAAGTCAGATAAGGTATTTAAGGCTACCTGGTACGGCGTCCGGCCTGTAGCAAGCCTGCCGCATATGGGAATTATTATTATTCTCATAAAGTTATATTAGTGTGGAATTCTGCCAGTAAATTATTGACTAGTAAGATTATAGATTTTTTTTAAGTTATAGTTCAACCTTCTGTTCCTTTAAACCACCTTTGATGTAAATAGGAATTCTTGCTATTTAGAAGCTCAGGTACACAGGTAAATCAGAAACATATGTTTGCCCAGTTCCATGTTTTGTTTTCTTTTATTTACCCCCAAAAACAAACAAACAAACAAACAAACAAAACAACAGCAATAAGGACAACAAACCTCTCTTTCTGAGCTACGATTGAGTCCTACCTCAAAAAGAAAGCATTAAAATGTTGAAAAAGAGAGAATCGTGTTCCTTTCAGGCCACAGAGCACCCCACCAGCATCGTCGCAAGAGATCACATTTGCAGGAACTGAAATGACAGATGCTGTCAGTGAAACTGAAGAGGCCTCGGGAGTATTGTTGTGGTTTGGCTAAATGATGATCAGATGAAATATCGTTGGTTAAGTCTTACCGAGGATGTCTTCACATTAGAGCTATTTGCAAAAAAAAAAAAAAAAAAAAAAAAGGCGACATGAAGCCAGCATAGGCTTGCTGTTTTTCTCATGTATGTTTTTCATTTTGATATTATATCATGAACAGCTGTAAGGATAATGTTAATCGTCCCTTCTGGAAACATTCATCTCAAGGGCTTATTTATTATTTGGTTTAAGTATTTAAAAGTTAAAGCATTTCCAAGCTGTCTCTATTGAAATATTTCTAATATTGCAAAAGGGCAATTATTCCTGAGATCCTGCTCTTAAGATTTCCATTTAGGAGAGAAAATAATAACCCATGTTCTATGGGTTTGTTTAATGAGACAGAAAGGTGCATTTTTTCATTGAGAACCCAAAATTTTGCCACATAAAAGTGGGGCTGCAAATTCTGAGAAAGTAGAGACGATTCACTTGGGGGTATTGATATGACAGAAGCATGGCACGCTCTGCAACCCCAGGAGAAGAACACCTTGTAGTCACGCGGGACTTCACAAATGCTTTCTATTTTATCTCAACCTCACAATTGCCCCATTAACTAAGCATTCGTACCCCTTTATTGAAGAAGAAACTGAGAGTTGGGAAGTTTTTGTGGTTTCCACAAGATCAGCTGGTTGCATTTTTTGTTTTTTATAATTGAAATGGCAGACACTGTGCTACTTCAGGCCGAGTTTCCACTAAGCCAGGCTGTATGAATTAGGACAGAGAAGGAAGGCTCAGGCCTCTTGGTTTGGCAAGCTGAGAGCCCGCTACATTGCCCTGCTCTCACCCCCTTGGGCTGGCAGCTTTGTGCAGGACACAATTTGTAAAATCACACAAGAATACCTTGGCAGTAGGTCTTGGATAGACACAATGGACCAAAACTGGCACAGTCTTGACCTTCAGAAGTTGATACTCACTCAGCGAACAGAGGTCATGAAGAACAGTGCCGTGTATTTTTGGATACCACGGTCAATGCATTCTCTCTTCTTCTGTACCTTTTTTCTGATTATGTTTCTAAACTTGAGTTTCTCCTTTACAGCTCAGTCAATGAAACCCAACAAGACTGAATGAACAGCAAAGTCTCATTACTCCTGCCCAGCCTCTCCTCAGTATTCAGTGCCGAGTATTGTCTTTGCTAGTTGAAAATGCATCATAAAAATTCGCTTCACATTTCTCAGATTAAAAAAAAAAAAACTCATCAAATTTTCTTTTCCTCCACAGTAAACTATGATATGAGAAAGCGCAAGAAAACAATCTGTCCGCCTCATGTGGACTTGAAATTCGTTAATGCGAATCTTAAGTGAAACATGTGGCAAAATAACTCATTGTGAAATTTGTCACTGCAGTGCAATACTTTTTAAAAATGAATTTTTAAAAAAGAATCATTTAAGTGGACTTTGCAGTCGTATCTCTGGAAATGAGATCCCTGGGTGTTGAGAGGATTTTCCCTGGAGACACAATAATGAGGAGATGTAAGAATGCTGAAGGAATTCGAAGCATGACTTTGTGGGAACTGGGTTGGGACCATCTCAGAGGAACAACAAAGGATGTTCTGTTCCCCCCATGACTGTGCTTCTCCTGGTCTGGATTCCTTTGAGGTTCAAGCCGGGAGTTGTCCTTGGCGGGGCTCCACTGAATGTGCCATTTCCCTCCCTCCCTGACCACAGCGACGGGGTTATTTGCTCCCCTGAAGCCTGGCAAGAAAGATATCCCTCCTCCATGGCACCCCAGCTCTTTGACCTGGGACAGGGGAAGAGGCACAGGATTAAGTCCTAAACTAAAGGTTAACTTTCATGAGACAAAGAGGTCTGGGTTTCCAAACTCAAGAGAGCCCAGTTAGAAGGGGTTTCCATGCTCCTTCTACCCAATGTCACTCCCACTCATCTGCTGCTTCTCCTGTGGCCACGAAGTGAATCTAAGTGACGGATGCACATACCCTTGGTCAGTGGTTATGAGGTCTGACGCTCTCCTGTAGAGGGCCGTGTGTACACGTGCACTGAAGTGGTGGGTCACTGGCTCCTATTGGCCCATGGCTGCCTGAGGGCAGCGAGGTGTGAAGAAAAGAGCTGGGGCTTTAGAGCCAACCTGGCTCATCACCTCCCAGGGGAGAGGCCTTGGACAAGACAGCCAGCTCTCTGGAGCCTAAGTTCCCTCCTCAGTAGAAGAATAATGTTAACATCTCTCTTTAAAACACAAAGAGCAGCAGTAACAAAACTGCCTTGCGTAGTTCTCACAAGGCTTGAAGGAGATCCTGATGGTAGGTGCCAGCCACTTCGGGGTCAACATGAGTAGTTAGGGTTCTCATCATCTCAGCTCTTGCTCTGGGATTTTTTTCTGGCCATTTTTCTAGGATCAAGGGCAAGTTCCTGACATAAAACAAAGGATTTCCTGCCTCCCACTTTGTTCTCACCACTGTGGGTTCCTCCCAAGAGGAGGCTTCTGGAAAGCCGTGGTCTGGATTATGAACTATGCACAGAGACACACTACGGACACAGAAGAGTAACCAGGGGATCCATTTGTCTGCTCTTCCTATGCCTTTCTCCTTTCTGCTTGATCTGAACATATCCCTCCCCTCCTTCACGCCCCCCCCCCCAAAAGAGTTCTCTCTTTTTCTTAGAACTGAGAACAGGTTGGCTTGTTTGTTTTTCTGAAAAGATAGTCTTTGGAGTTGCAGAGCTGGGACGTTCTGCTAAGGAGTCGGTGCCAGGACAGGGACTGCCCTCTTCCCCACCAGGAAGCCTGGGGCACGGGAGCTGAGCACAGACACACAAGTGCTGGGGCCCACCCTCCCCCAAAAGAGTTCTCTCTTTTTCTTAGAACTGAGAACAGGTTGGCTTGTTTGTTTTTCTGAAAAGATAGTCTTTGGAGTTGCAGAGCTGGGACGTTCTGCTAAGGAGTCGGTGCCAGGACAGGGACTGCCCTCTTCCCCACCAGGAAGCCTGGGGCACGGGAGCTGAGCACAGACACACAAGTGCTGGGGCCCACTCCAAAGGTGAGGGCACCTGATCCTCTCTTTGATCTCTGCTTTCACCCCGCTTCTCACAGGCTTCTGCCTGGGTCTGAACTCTTTCCTGTGACTCTCCTTCCATCTCCGTCTCTCCCACTCACGCACTCACACTTTACTTACTCGCTTAGCTCTTTCCCCACTTCTCTTCCTCACGGCTCTTTCCCCTTTGACTTCCCCTGGGTTTTTCTCAGGCTCTGCGTCCTCTCTGGGCCTCAGTTTTGCCTCCAGCCTTGCCTTTTCCCTGCCCGCCCCCCTCCTTCCTTGTTCTAGGGCACAATCAAAATTCCAATCCTGTCAAACTTGGGGTAGTGTGGGGGTTGGGGAGTGCAATCCTGAGATCCAGAGAAATTAGGAGGCCCCTTTTCTGGTCCCAGAAAGTGCCAATGGCTTGGTTTAAAACAGGCTCTGTCTCCAGGCTCCCCTCCACCCGCCCACCCCCACCCCAACACTATCAATTAGAAGCAAATACCACTGAGCTAAAACCACTGTTCACGGGGCAAACCTTCCTAACTGGAAATCATTAGCTTATTACTTTTTTTTAATAAATCATGGTCTAAATAACCAAATAATGAATCTCTCACTAAGCAGCATAATCAATCTTCATAACCCACGGAAATACGCTCTGGAAAGATTGCATTTTACTGCCGTTGAAAACCTCAGTTTCATCAAATAAAGGAGCAAATTGCCATTCAGGAAATTATTCTTGGGCTAAAATATGCAATCAACACTTAGCTTCCCACCTGCACAGTCCTAGACTGCACGTGGGGTAATGACATTTGACATGGGGCTTGTAACACTCCTGACCCAGGAGAAGGGTTTTCATATTTTTAATTTGTAATGTCTGGCAAGATTCCCAAAGTAATTTTCAATTAAAGTCCCTGGTACTTGTCAAACATGAAGACATTGCCCAAAAGATGGAATAACTTCATTATGGGGAGACATATTCACTTTATCAAGTTTTTCAGCTGAGTGTGCAAATATGTGCTCTTTTCTTGTCCAAACACTAAAACTGAACAAAGCGATCTTTTCTGTCTCCTAGCCTCTCATGAACACAAATTTAAGGGGAGGGATTGTCTGGTTGTCTGGTCATAAGCTGTCAGTGTTACCCCTTTCATCTTTGGGGGGGATCTGCTGCTTCTTCCATGTTTTAGGTATGTTTGTTCATCCCTTTAGCTGACTCGACTTCCCCAGATGAAGATACTTAGGGGCAGGTACTGGACCCAAACTGGGCCAATTAGAGTTCTTCACAATGCTTCATCCTGGGCTTAGGAGAGAAGCTATTGTCTCTCTGTCATGTTGCTATTACCATTAGTGCAGAGCTTCCCCTGGGAGAAATAGATTCAGGGGAGAGAACAGAGCCATTATGCTGAGAAACCCAAAGACCCAAACCTGGAGTAGAGGGCGTTGAACACATTTGGATCCCTGCTGTCAGCTGCCTGGGAAGCCAGCTCTTGCCCTGCCCTTTCTACAGCAGATAAAGTGAGCCAACACTTGCTTCTTATTTGACTTAAGTTTGTGCAAACAGAATTTCTGCACTTGCCACCACCATCGTCCTAATACATAAGTGATACCAATAAGAATGAGTTGGCAGATAAGACATTAATAATGTTTAGAAATATTTTGCAAGCCAGATAGAGATAGATAGATAGATAGATAGATAGATAGATAGATAGATGATAGATTCATTAATTATAACATACTGTGTGTCTACACTGGGCCAGATAGTTGAGATACAAAGATGATTAAAATATGGTTACAGACCTCAAGGGGCTCACAGACTGGTAAGAAATACAGAACATAAATAATCCTATGTTATAACAGGGTTTCACAGGATCATACAAAGTGCTATGAGGGTGATTAGCTGCAACTAGGGCATTCAGGAGGGCTTCATGGAGGAGATAGCTTTTTCTGAATGCTGAAGAGGGAATAAAGTTGAATAAGTGGAGAAAGGTGCAAAGATGCTGCAGGCAGAGAGAGCATGTGCTAAGTATCAGAGGCCCAAATATGTGTGACATTTCTTAGGAGCATCCAATAGTTTAGTGTGGATACAGCGCTGCTACCTTCAGGGGAGGAGAAAGGTGATAAAAGATGAACCCGAGAAGGTAAATTAGGAGCAAATTATAAGAGTTATAACTTCATCCCTTGGCAAGGAGGTACAGAGGTCTTTAAGCAAAGCAGCAGGGCAGTTAAGCAACCAGTTATGTGTTTTCAAATTTAGAATTTTAAGAGCAGTTGAGCAAGTGAGTGGACTGTAGCGGGGAATGACAGGAAACAGGAAGGCCAGTAAGAAGACTCTTGTAATCCAGTCGAGCATTGATAAGGGCACGAAGCAGGGCTGAGGATATGGGAATGAATGAGAAAGAATACATTTGTAAAAGATGTCACAGGCAGAATTACCAGAATGTGGTCATGACAGAAAGTGAAGAGAGGTGAGGAAAGACCAGCCAGGAGCACCTCCAAATTTCTAGCTTGGTAGAAAATGGGTAGGTGGTGATGCTATGAATTAGAATGAGAAACAGAGGGGGGGGGGGGGATTTG
>NW_005359149.1:267437-283579 GCF_000412655.1 Myotis brandtii
GGGGGGGGGGGGAAATCTGAGTTTCAATTAGGAGTTGAAAGATTGGGTCTAATCTCAGCTCTTCCATCAACCACGTGTCTGACCTTGGATACATTGCTTAACTCAAGTTTTCTCAACTATAAACTAAAAAAGGCTGGAAAACTTCATCCCAGATTTCTTCTTAGCTTGAGCAGTGTGAGATTCAAAAGACAAGACATGGGGAAGACAAAGTCTAAAGGTCAAAAATATGAAATTAAGCAGGGCTCAACTGCAAGTCCCAATGAGCCACAAACCAAGAGTGCATGGTCCCTCTGAGCTTGCTGCTGGAAAGGAACCAGCCTAGAAGAAAGGGCGTGTGGGCTTGGGGAGAGTATGGTCCAGTCTTTTGCAGCACACTTCCCAGAAGTCATTTTCTGCTTTCTATATAGCTCGAGGTCTGTAAAGACCCACTCCCCTGGGTGTATTGGGCTCATAACCTAGATGGCATTGCAGAGCGCTAGGGAAAGAAGACTAATCAAAAATTATGGTGGGACAATTGACAATCCACACAGGGACACATGGAATTAAATCCATACTTCACACCAAACACAAAATCCATTCCAGGTGGACCAAGGCCCTAAATGTGAAAAGCAAAACTTTTAGAATCATTATAGAAAAATGTCTTTATAGCCTTAGGACAGTGATGGACTTTGAAAAAAATATATTTTTAAAATAATTTTAGACTTACAGAGGAGTTTCAACAGTGGTACAAAGAGTTCCTTTATATTCTTTACCTGACTTCCTTTAAGGTGAACATCTTATATAACCATAGTTTCAAAACTAAGAAATTAACATTGGTATAATACAATTAACTAAACTATTTGAATTAAAGAAGGAATTTTTCAAAGACAAAAAAACAGCAAAAGAAACAATCACAAAATAAAATAGCAGCTTACAAAATGGGATATAATGTCTGCAAACCACATGTCAGATAAGGGTTTAATATCCAAAACATAGAAAGAACTAACACAACTTAACAAAAAAGCAAACAATTTGATTAAAAAATGGGGAGAAGAACTAAATAGACATTTTCCAAAAAGGATACCAAAATGGTCAGCTGGCACATGAAAGGATGTTCAACATCATTAATCGTCAGGGAAATGCAACTGAAAAACCACAATGACCTATCACCTGGCACCTGTCAGAATGGCTATCAACAAGAGGCTAAGAGACAACAAGTGAGGGCGAGGATGTGGTAGAAAAGGAACCCTTATATGCTGTTAGTGGGAATGTAAATTAGTCTGCCCTCTATGGAAAATAGTATGAGGGTCCTCAAAAAATTAAAAATTGATCTACCATATGATCCAGCAATTCCACTTCTGTGTATATAACTAAAGGAAATGAAAACAGGAGTTTAACACTATATATATATGCACACCCATGTTTTTTGCAGCATTAGTCACAATAGCCAAGATATGGAAACAACCCAAATGCCCATCAGCAGAGGAATACACAATGGAATATTATTTAGACTTGAGAAAGGATGAAACCCTGACATTTGTGACAGCATGAATGGAACTTGGGCATATTATGTTGTGAGATAAGTCAGAGAGAGAAAGACAAGTACCGTATGATATCACTTGTATGTGGAATCATTAAAAGGTCAAACCCATTTAAAACACACACACAAAAACAACAACAACAACAAACAAACACAGAGTAAAATGGTGGTTTCCAGGACATGGAAGGTGGACAGATAATATTGATGAGTTTAAGGATACAAACTTGTAATGAGTAGAAAATAAGTCTTAGAGATCTAATGCACAGTATAATAAATACAGACAATAATATAGTATAATGATGTCATGTGATAAATATTATTTCAATGGAAATCATATTACAATATAGAAATGTATCAAAGTTAAACACTGTACCTCTTAAATTTACAAAATGTAATGTCAGTAAGGCTTGTGTAGAGCAGCAGATCTCCAACTCAGCTGAGGGTTGGAATGACTAGGAGAGTTAAAAACTTCAGCCGCCCGAATTCCACCCCCAGAGATTCTGATCTAATTGACATGGATGCAGCTATTATATTGGGAGCTTTGAAAGCTCCCAGGTGATTCTAATGTGCAGCAATTAAAAAAAATTTTTTTTAATAGAGCAGCTTCCCTTTCTAAAGTGCCTGGGTAGAGTCACACAGTGAATAGTCTATAACACCTGGGGCAACAATAAGAGCACGGGGGTTCCTAGGGAAATGGGCTGAACCCAAACATTTGCACAAGAGTGCACAATCACGTGGCGTGAGGAGGCAGGAGGTGTGCTTGTCCCCGACTAAGGACATGAGGATCTGATGCAGCTGCTAGGGTGGCCCCAGGAATAATGGCATCCTTTCCCTTTTGACCAAAAGCTATTTCACACCAGGGTCTCTCAGCAGTGGCACTACGGACAGTTTGGACCAGACATTTCTTCGGCAGGATGTTGAGCAGCATCCTTGGCCTCTGTCTACAAGATGCCAGCAGCACCTTCTCACTTCTGTCAAAATGTCTACAGACAGTGACAAATGATCCCTCACAGACGAATCTATTGCCCAAACAGGCATCCAAGTGGATAACAGGATGCCACACTCTCCTTGCAGGCAGAGCTAGTCTTTAGATGTGGCTTTTTGCAGCCCCTCACAGGGGCCCAGAGAGCAAGGGAAGGGGAACAAACCACAGCATCCCACTAAGCTGGTGAGTTAGGGGTCCAAAGAGTTCTCTCCCTTCTCCTCCAGTCTGTGCTTAGGGTAAGGAGAGGAGGGGCTGGTTGGCTGTGATGGGTTGGCTCTAGAGAGCTGTTTGACCCCAGCTTTCAGGGGCTTTCTTCCCATGGGAGGTGGTCATATCTCCTCACTCCTCCTCACCCTGATTGGGGCCCTGGTGACCATTTCTAGAGAAATAAGGAAAGTACCTCTCAACATCCTGTTACCAAGGTAATTCTTTAAGCTGCGCTCGAAGTCCTTGCACCAGACACATTGGAACAGGGGCTCTGCTCAAGCTGGTCTGATATATTAACGTGTCTGGGAAGGAGCCTGTTTGCTTCTAATTGTTGTAAAATAAACACAGGGCTCTGAGCTTGAGGGAGGCTGGGCTTTGTCAGGATCCAGGTTGATCTTGCCCACGTGGCTCTCAACACTGAATAAAGAGCAAGAGGCCCAGAATAGGAAACATTGCCTTTGGCAAAAAATAGACAGTAACATTTGAATTTGAATACCTTTCCAAGTTCAATAGTGAAACTATTTATTGGATGTGTTGCTTGGGGTAGCCCAGAAGCCAGGACCTCTGGCCTCTACCAGCTTCCACTTACACACATGTGCACAAATAAAGCAACTCCCATGATCAGGGATGCTATGGCTAAGACAAGTGTGAAGGGAGAGTTCGGGAGCAGTGGCAAAGGGACGGAGGGGTCAGTAGGGCAGAGCACTTGGAAAAGGACAGTGCAGTGAGGTTTGAGTGAAGCCCTGGAGGATGGGAGTTGGAAGGAAAGGGGAGAGCAAAGAAGGTGTTCTGGAAAGGCCGGGAGCTCTCTGTCTCAAACCTCAGTTTTTCCCAATACACCCATTGTAGGTTGCTGGCTTTGGTTGTTTTTATGTTGTTTTACTGACCCAAGATTCCATTAAGGAACACACGTTGTATTGGATGCTCACATCCCTTCATTCTCCCTTCATCTAGAACAGTTTCCCCATCCTGCAGGCATTTTAAGAGGATTTAAATTAATCATTAGGAATATGGTCCCACTGGGTAAGTAGGGTTGCAAGATAACAAGTGACAAGGTGGCTTGCTGGGACATGCTGAGAAACTGTTGGGATATTTAAAAGGCTCTACATCATATATCGGCACCCACTTTACAGAAAAGGCTTTAGAATCTGTAGAACCAAAAAAGTACTTAGAAGTCATCTGGTCTACCTCCTTACTTTTACAGAGCAGTTGCCTTAAGTCTTTTTTGGAACAAGATGGGAAACCAATTCATCATTTTACAGATGAGAAACTAAGGCTCATGAAGGCAACATGACTTGCATATTATCACTTGCTTAAAAAAAAAAAAAGAAAAGCCAAACTCAGCATGTCTCAGTGGTTGAGCATCAACCTATGAACCAGGAGTTCCTGGTTCAATTCTCAGTCAGGCCATATGTCTGGATTGTGGAATCAATCCCCAGTGGGGGTGTGTACAGGAGGCAGCTGATCAGTGATTCTCTCTCATCATTGATGTTTCCATCTCTCTCTCCCTCTCCCTTCCTCTCTGAAATCAATAAATAGATATAGGGAGATAGATAGATAGATAGATAGATAGATAGATAGATAGATAGATAGATAGATAGATAGATAGATAGATAGATAGATAGATAGATAGATAGATAGATAGATAGATAGATAGATAGATAGATAGATAGATAGATAGATAGATAGATAGATAGATAGATAGATAGATAGATAGATAGATAGATAGATAGATAGATAGATAGATAGATAGATAGATAGATAGATAGATAGATAGATAGATAGATAGATAGATAGATAGATAGATAGATAGATAGATAGATAGATAGATAGATAGATAGATAGATAGATAGATAGATAGATAGATAGATAGATAGATAGATAGATAGATAGATAGATAGATAGATAGATAGATAGATAGATAGATAGATAGATAGATAGATAGATAGATAGATAGATAGAGATAGAGATAGATAAAGGCAGAGCCTATGTTAAAACCTGTGTCTTCTTGGTCAGCACCAAGTCTCCTATCACCCAGGGCTCCTGTCACCCTCCAGAGCCTGTGCTGGGCTCAGGCGCCTGCTGGGGTGAAGGAGGCAAGGCCCCTGCCAGCTTCACAGCACAGGCTGGAGGGCTGACGGAGTCAGAAGACATTGGCTCCCCTCAGGGCAGCTCTGGGTGAATCACAGCCGGGGAGGCCGCTGCAGCTGCTGAGGTCTCCCATGAGGACAGAGGGATGAGCCAGAAAAGCTGTCTGAGGCGTCCCACATACCAGGCCACATACAAATGACCGGCAGTTTCCATTGGCAGACTTCAGCCCTCCAGATCTCACATAATTGACTTTGGACAGAGATTTACAGGGATTTGTTTCCTTGCCCAGAAAGGCAATCATGTCCCAGGGACAGAAGAGCTCCGGTCAGCTGCGGACCACACAATCCTTTTTGGCCTCAAAGGAAAGGACACTTCTCAGAAAAGCCCATCACTGGGGGCCAGGTCACAGCAATATTATAAAGCACCTTCCTTTGCTATCTTTAGTCCCTTCCTTTCTATGTGGTTCCCCTCTTTCCAGGTGACCACTCCTCCCAGCATATTCAGAGCTCCCATTCCTCCCACCACCTCTCCAAGGCAGTGTCAGAGCTGTGAAACCATCTTGTGCTTTTCTCCCACTGGACTTCCATTTGCTCAATGTCCTGCTCTCTCTGAATTGTCTCAGAGAGGGGTGCTGTGAACTAATTCAGGTGAAAATGACCAGCAGTGTGATTTGCATTCTTGAAGTACAGCCCTTAAAGCAGCGGTTCTCAACCTGTGGGTCACGACCCCTTGGTGAACGACCCTTTCACTGGGGTCGCCTAAGACCATCCTGCATATCAGATATTTACATTACAATTCATAACAGTAGCAACATACAGTTATGAAGTAGCAATGAAAATAATTTTATGATTGGGTCACAACATGAGGAACTGTATTTAAAGGGCCAGAAGGTTGAGAACCACTGCCTTAGAGAAACCACGTCTTTGAACCAAAAAAGCACTTGAGAGATGACCCAGTCGGAGCCTTCCCACTGTGTGCTAGGGGGCCCTAGGGTTCTGCAGAGGGGCTCCGGGGTGCCACCAGGCTGAGGGGGCTCTTAGGAAGGCAGGAAGTTCTGTCCCACAATCTCCATTCAGAGTGTTTTGCTTTTCAAAAGAAAGTTTAAAAGTCAGGGATCAATGCTACAACATGAATGAATCTTGAAAACATCAGACACAAGGGACCATGTATCACATAATTCCATTTACATGAAATGTCTAGAATAGGCAAATGCACAGATCAGTGGTTGCAAAGGGCTGGGAGGAGTGGCAATTGAGAATGACCAGTGATGGGTATAAAATTCTTTTAGGGCTGATGAAAATGTTTCAGAATTAGATAGTGTGACAGTTCTACAACATTGTGAAGATACTAAAAACCAGTGAATTGTATTTTTTAAATAAGGGTGGATTTCATAGTGTGTGAAGAATTATATCTGTTTTTAAAAAATCTGTGACTTAATCCAACCCTTTGATTTTTCAGCTGAGAAAACTGAAATCCGGAAGAATGGAGAGACCTGCACACTTGAAAGGCACACAGCCCAAAGTCCAAAATGGATCCCTAATCAAATCTCATGGTGACTTGGCCAGCAGGTAGGGAAGATTTCCTGTGTTCCTCAAATCACATGAAAAAAACAGTAGCCTCTGTGGCCTACCTAGAAGCCGAAAGCCTGGCCCTAATCAGAAAGAGCAATGGCTCCTCCCTATGTCTCTGCCTCCTATAATTTTCCCATGTAGTGGAGATACATTGCTGCAATGAGAAAGAGCACAGGACCCAGACCAAAGCCTGGGATGAGAACAGAAGATTGCGGATGCTTGTGCCCCGCTGGAGGAGCCAGTGGAGGCCTGTCCTTCACTAACCGAGCCTTGGCCCGGCTGCAGAATTGCGTCTACACTGACTCTCACCAGCCCTGGTTCCGGTGGCTGTGTGCTATGTAACCATTAGCAAACCACTTCATCCCATAGCTGGCATCCTTCCCTCTAAAATTCAGTTGATAATAAGAATAACACCTTTGGAGAACTGAATAAGTTAACATCTGTAAAGTTCCAACACAGGCACTATTACATTTATTACCACGTGAAGATGCTTTGAAAGGCCCTCAATGCCCAAGGACTGTGTTCTGTTTTAGCAGTGACAACCTATCAGAATTGCATGTTAGAAATGACCTAGGTTCACGTCTGAAAAAGAGAGATCTGGGGAGGGGAGAGTGCTCACAGAAAAGCATAGCTTCAGGATAAAACAAGGGTTACATGTTTCAATATAGAAGCCCTCTTGCTCATCTTTCTGCCTTATTTTTTTAGGGTGCTAGCAGAAAGACTAAAACGAAAGAAAAAGTCTGATAAGCCAAAGTCCACAAGGGAATCTGAGGGTCTGGGGATGGTGTGGTGATGGGTGGGAGTGTGGGGCAGAGGCTTCAAGAAGGTGGTGATGCTGGAGCTGGCTTTGGAAAAGGAGGAAACTATGTTCAACAAAGAAAATTGCACAGGAAAGGCCCAGAGGTGACAGCTCTGTGTGTGGGCAACAGGGGGTCCTGCTTAGGAAGAAGGGCCAGTTCCTTGAGGTGAGTTGGCCGATGGTGGTGGGAAGAAACCAATGAATTTGGCTTTTCTCAGGTCACCTCCAGGACCAGTGCTCTGAATTGTCCTCCTAGATATAACCGGAACCAACCAAGAAGCTGGAACCCCGCCCTAACAGGTTTGCTCAGTGGATAGAGCATCAGCCTGCAGACTGAAGGGTCCTAGGTTCGATTCCAGTCAAGGGCATGTACCTTGGTTGCGGGCACATCCCCAGTAGGGGGTGTGCAGGAGGCAGCTGATCGATGTTTCTCTCTCATTGATGTTTCTAATTCTCTATCCCTCTCCCTTCCTCTCTGTAAAAAAAAACAATAAAAAATATATTTAAAAAAAAAAAAAAGCTGGAACCTCTGCTACATTCTCACTGGCAATCACTAGAACATGCCCTGAGGGGAAGGGCAATAATCCCCACCCAAATCCACAGGGTTTTCACCTACCATTCCAGAAATCAGTTGAATGGGAGCATTTCTCTTATAGTGATATGTCTAGAGGAATCCACGGATTTTAAGGAATTTTCGCTAAGGAAATGTGGGGTCTAGCTCCACAACTTCAATCAAAGGAGGCACCATGAAATCCATGCTCAGGAATGGCCCATGAGTTCAAGCTCCCAACAGTCTGACATTCTCGTGAGTGTAAACAGGGGGGTAAAGGAGAGGACTGAGGGTATTTTCAGGCATCGTGTCCATGTTTCTTGTATAAACAAAGGGAAGAAATCAGGCTCAGGATCAACTGGTGCCTTTACACCACAGATTACTAAACCTCTCTGTGGGAACCACACTTATCATGACATAGAATATGCCACTTGGGCCCTCATTAGCTGCAAATGGAAGACTTGTGAAATGAAACCCAGGCCTCCTATTTGGGGAACTGGGTGATGTGGAGAATATCTGCCCTCGCCATCCAGGCTGGCATTGAGTGAGCTTTACTTTTTAGTAATTTTCAAAGCAATTTACTCTTACATTTATCAATGTAAACCCCCAAGTTCCCACGTCACTTATGACACAATAACCCATGAAGTTCCAGGGAGTAAATGTTACTTTTTCCACTATGGCGACCAATCAAGAGAATGGAATTATCTCTCAGGTTAGAAGGGAGAAAAGATCTACAGAGTTTTGCCCAACTCGGAAGGGTGAGCATCCTCTTTCCATGTCACCCAATGACAAGTACTCTGATAGGGAGGGACCATGAGCTACAGCTCAAGGGCCTTGAGAACTGGGATCGTGTACATCTCTTTGTGGATGGACCCCAGTGCCCCCCCCCCATGGGGTTGGCCCATAAAAGGAGCTCAAAAAGTAGTCTTTGAATTCATGAATGAACAAGTGGTTATGGTGCAGTATTATTTTCAGATGCATACACATACCCATATGAAATAGAATTAGTATGTTGGGTCATATATCTATATATATAAAAGCCTAAGCGACCATCACAACCAAATGGACAACCAAACAGGCTGTGTGGGGCAACTAGGTAGGCAGGGGGGTTAGTGAGGGGCGACCAAATGACCGAGCAGCAGGCTGTGTGGGGCGAACAGGCTGGCGGGGGTGGGGGGGCAGTGAGGGGTCACCAGACTGGTGGGGGTGGGGGGGGGAGTTGGGGGCGACCAGGCAGGCAGGCAGGTGAGCAGTTAGGAGCCAGTGGTCCTGGATTGTGAGAAGGATGTCCAACTGCCAGTTTAGGCCCAATCCCACAGGCAGTCGGACATCCCCCGAGGGGTCCCGGATTGGAGAGGATGCAGGCTGGGCTGAGAGGGAAACCCCCCCACCCCTGCACAAATTTCATGCACTGGACCTCTAGTAGATAAATAAAATATATTCGGTGCCTTGAATGTGGGAGTACGTAACATACTGGAAGTATGTGAATGATAGCACATGTCCCTCCGCCTGGGGAGAATGCTAAGCAATCTCCATTTTCAAAATGTCAGCTCAACCACTTGAACATAAAGCTAAAACATTTGGACCAATAAAAATTCAGGACTCCAGGCACCTGTCTGAGAAATCAGCTGAGAACTGACAGGAATCTATACCTTGCCAAAGATTCATTTGAGACACTGGCTCTCTAAGAGACGATCCAAAGACACAGAAAGAGGGTATTGTGATGAGTAGGAGCTGCCTAGTCAATGGCCACATGTATCCAATCTAAATGGAGTTGTGCTATACATGTAAAATACACAGCAGACATCAAAGATTTAATATAAAAAAAGAATTTAACACATTAGTAAATGTTTTACATTGATTATATGTTGAAATAATAAAATTGTACCTGTATTAGCTCAAATAAAACATATTTTTAATAAATTTCACTTGTTTCTTTATATTTTCTTAATGTTGTTACTAGGAAATTTTACATTACAAAGTGATTCACAAGAGCCAAAAGATGGAAGCAACTCAAATGTCCCTCAGTGGATGAATGGATAAACAAAATGTAGTGTATCCTATATAATAAAAGGCTAATATGCAAATCAACCGAACAGCCGAAAGACCGGTCGCTATGATGTGCACTAACCACCCGGGGGCATGCCCCTGGGTGGTCAGTGCACTCCTACAGAGGGAGCACTGCTCAGCCAGAAGCCAGGCTCATGGCTGGCGAGCACAGCGGTAGTGGCGGGAGCCTCTCCCGCCTCCGTGGCAGCACTAAGGATGGCCAACTAACAGAAAGCAGGCCTAAGCCATCAGTCAGACATTCACCAACGGCTCCCGGACTGTGAGAGGGCACAGGCTGGGCTGAGGGACCCTCCCAACCCTGACTGCACGATTTTCGTGCACCGGGCCTCTCGTATATATACTGAGTGGCCAGATTATTATGACCACCTGATGTTTGTAGGCAAATTAGCTGTACACTGCATCGTATGGGATATGGAAGCTGAAGGCCTGTTCGAACATCTTTGCTGTCTGCAGTTACCAAGATAAAACATCTCCAATTCACACAGGAACACAAGGATTGGACAGTCGAGCATTGGAAAAAAGTCATGTGGTCCAATGAATCACGTTTCCAGTTGCATCATGCAGATGGCAGAGTGAGAATTTGGCAGAAACAGCATGAAAGCATGCACCCCACATGCATGAGTACAACCCTTCAAGCTGGTGGGGGCAGTGCTATGGTTTGGGGCATGTTTTCCTGGCATGATTTGGGCCCTTTAATGCATGCTATTCATCAGGGATGGTGTCAGATACCTTGCATCACCTATCAACATCTCATGGAGTCAATGCCAAGAAGAATCGCTGCAGTATTGAAGGCAAAAGGTGGCCCAACGAAGTACTGATGGGGTGGTCATAATAATCTGGCCACTCAGTGTATATATATATATAAATATGCATATACATTGGGGATCTTATTTTCCTTTCCCTCCTCATCAAAAAAATCTGTCAAAATCCTTAGGGCAATGTGGACAAGAAATACTCTGTTCTTACTAGGATTTCTTTTTCCTTTAGACTAGCCTGCAACACTATGAGGTGAGGAACCAAATTGCCCCTTAAATATTCTTCCTTGTTGCAGTGACTCAGAGGCTTACCATTTAAATATTCCATTTCCATAATTACATGGACTACATGCATAAATTGCAATAATTTCTCAACAATGCCCTCGAACAGGAGGCCAGCAAACTATAGCTCTTGGGCCAAATCCAGCCAGCACCTGTTTTGATAGTAAAATTTTATTGGAATACTGCCACATCCCATATATTTAAATATTATCTATGATTGTTTTCACGCCATGGAAGCAGAGTTGATTGCTGTAACAAAATTTCCTTTGTGGGCAACAAAGCCTAAAACATTTACTATCTAGCCCTTTACAAAAAAGTTTAACCCCTGGTGTAGACTTCTAAACAGGCCAATTCTCTTGTTAATGTAATCGCTACTAGATCTGGCTTGTTGGAGTGATGGTCAATTTGCATATTACCTCTTTATTAGATAGGAGATACACACACACACACACACACACACACACACGCAATGGAATGTTATACAGCCTGAAATAGGAAGGAAATTCTGACACTTGCTACAACATAGATGAACCTTGAAGACATTATGCTAGGTAAAATAGCCAATAACAAAATAACAAGTATCATATAATTTTACTTACATGAAGTAGCCAGACAAAGAGCAGAATGGTGGTTGCCAGTTACTGGGAGGAAAGAGAGTAAGAAACTATTGTTGAATAGATATCATGTTTCAGTTTGGAAAGATTAAAAAGTTCTGGAGATGGATGGTGGTGATGGTTGTACAACAATGTGAATGTACTTAATGTTACTGAACTGTACGCTAAGAATGGTTAAAATGGTAAGTTTTGTGTTATGTATGTTTTACCAAAATAAAAAAAAGAGAGAGAGAGAAATAAAAAGAATGCAATTAACTGAAAGGACTTTTAGAGATTTCCAAAAAGAAAAGAAAATCTTCATTTTATTAGATCTTTCGTTTCTAAATCGATAAAAATGCTAACTTCACTGCTTCTCATACTTCAACTCAAGAATCTCTCTACATTTAAGGGGATCTCTCACTGGTTATACAGAAGAGTTTTCTAGGTCATTCAATCAGGAATTCCATAGTTTGCTGAGCCAGGGGACCCCAAATGTGAGTGTATATGACTTGATGGGGGTGGAGAGTTCTGGCTCGGGGCTGAGGAAGCAGGAAGGAGGGTTTTTTGTTATTGATCGCAGGGTATCCCAAGAGAAAGGAGAGAGGTGAGAGCAAGAAAGGGTTGGCACAAAGGACACAGTCCCTACCAAGTCCCGTGGAACTCCAGAGGGACAAAGAAGTCAGGGCAGAAGAGAAAGGAAGCTGCTGTCAGGAGGAACCATCTGAGACATAACAAAAACAGGGCCACTTGAGGTCCAGGTGACAAATGTAGCACCAAGCAGGGCAAAGGGCTCTTCTCCCTCCACTTAGGCACACCAGCCACCTGAGGGTGACTGTGGGAGCGGAATCTGCTCTGGCACAGAGGCTGGCATTGCCACCAGGCACGGGACTGAGCAAGGAGCAGCAGGGGAGGACCCGGGCAGGAGTCACATGGTGACTACAGATGCCGGCTGGTTTGTGGCCCCGTGGGGGCTTCTCTGTGTAAAGCCACAAAACTATTTGGAGAGGCTTTGTAGGAGGCTGGAGGGCTCTTACGAGCACACGGGGGAGCCAGAACAGGAACTCGGAGTTATTGACATGAATGTGACTTAATTTGCAGTCAGACTGGTGAAGCCTGGGAGAGGGGTTGTGTTACATGTGTGCTCTAAGGGTGCCCCAGTTTTGCTCCAGAGGAAAAAATACCCTGTAAATGCCAGAGAAGGGTTTGGTAAAATAAATTGAAGTTCCCTGAACAAACAAAATTCCAAAGGCAGGATGCTTTAATTCAGTTTGAAAGGATTATAATGAATAACAAGGAGGAAATCCATTATCCAGAGGAGATTCTCCTAAGAAAAGGCCCCAATGCTAGAAGCTCAGAGCACTTTTCCTGGCAAGAGGACCACTGGGGGAGAAAGTGAATGCTTTTCTAAAGTAATTAGGATGCATGTGACCCTGCGCCCCTGGCATAGCCAATGGGACCAAAGATGCACAACCCACCTAGCACTAGGCAGCTGATCTGTGGGCTGCCAAAGCTATGAGCCGTGATCCAACGTGAAAAATTATCAGAAGCAACCATTTTCAAATAAAGAACAAGGCATTTGGCAGGAGACTTAAAGCAAAAGTATATATTGGGGGTTGCAAATTTGTACAAGAGAGGGAACTCTCTCTGCCCCTCTCCCCACATCTCCTGACTCTTGTGCAAGAGAAGGACAAATATGCCTGGACCAGGTTTCAGGGCACCGAGTGGGTCGTGTGTCCCAGGGACCTCATCCTTCTCTTGCACCCGGGTGAGGTGAACCAGCACGGGGAGAAGTCTGAGCATTTAATCTTTTTCTCCTATTCTGCTTAGGGTGCTACTACTACCCTTTTGATATCCAATCTATGTTCCTAACAATTTATGAAAATTTAATACATACAAACTCTTCTGAATTAGAAAAAGCAATAAATAAATACAAACAGTCCCCAACTTGTGATGGTTCGACTTTCAATTTTTCAACTTTATGAACGCAAAAACAATACACATTCAGTAGAAACCATACTATGAGTTTGAATTTTGATCTTTTCCTGGGCTAGCGATTTACCATGGGATACTCTCTCCTGATGCTGGGCAGTGGCAGCCAGATGATTTTGCCCAACTGTAGGCGAACGTAAGTGTTCTGAGAACGGATGAGGTAGGCGAGACTAAGCTATGTTCAGTGGGTTAGGGGTACTAAATGCGTTTCTGACTTACGATTTTTTCAACTTAGATGGGCTTATTGGGACATAACCTCATCACAAGTTGAGGAGCATCTGTATAAGGTTTGATGGCTACTACTCTTTTTATAATTACCATCCCCTTTGTGATTTTCATTATGGTCCGTAACAGTAGCATCCCACCAGTCCCCAGATGGAATTTTTACTTCATGAGATATTTTCACATGAAAAAGAACAGCACGCTCAGAAGGAATTGAGACGCTCTGTTCTTTGGAGAGAAGGGTGAGAGCCAAGACTTCTGTGGATTATTGATGTCCACTGATGCCTATTATGTTGATCCTGCGAAATCTGGAAGGCCTTCGGAATCATTAAACAACGCTTAGACTGTGTCTAGTTTACTTGTTTAATGTTAAGTGTATTTCCTTGCATTTGAATTCTCCGCAAAGTTGGAATCTGCCTGTGGTGACTCAGTTATTAAATCGTGGAATGTGCACTTTATTAGTCAACCGAGCCAGATACACTTCGATTTGGACCCAGACCACCTGAGATTTCATGTCCAGCTCCAAAATTCTCCATGTCTGTGCTTCCCTGCCTCACCACAGGACCCGAGGGCAAACCCTCCCTAACATCCTTCGTCCACATGTAAATTAAATCAGAGCAAAACTAGCTCCCTGAATCGCTTTTATGTAAATCAAAGCCCTTTGGGAAAATCAGGGCACTGCACAGAGCAAAGGCACAGCAGGTGGGCCTCAGCCGATGGGGCTCCTGGCCCAGCTGCAGCTGAACCTCCCAGGGACCAGCTACCTATGCACTGCCGGTGGCCACCCAGTACTCGGTACTCGTGCAATCATTCCTCATAGGAGTCCATTGTTTTACATTCTTTTACTTTTTTAAATTTTTCATTGAAAATAATTTCGGACTTATGAAAAGCTTGCAAAATTAGTACACGTACACCCTTCATCTGGATTCCCTAAAAGTGAACATCTTAACCATAGCACAGGCATCAAATCAGAATATTAACATCACCGCAATCCTTAGAATCTATACTGCACACCTCATTCACATTTCATCCATTGTCCCACTGATTGTCTTTTCTGGCCCAGGACCCAGTCCTAGGTCACATGTTGCATTCAGCTGCCCTGTTTTCTTAGTGTCTTGGAGCCAGTTTCTCAGCCTGTGGCCCCAAGGAGAGCGGGCATTCTGCTCGCCTGGGCATCAGCAGGGAGAAGTCTGTTCTCGGTGGGGAAGGTCAATGCTGACGGGAAAGAGGCCACATAGCCAATGGGCATTGAGGACACTCTCCCCTCCAGAAACCATGGGATGGTTCGTCTGTATCTCCCCACGCCCACACCACACCACACAGCAGTGAAACACCACGGAGGGCTCGATGGAGTGTCCCAGACCTGGGGAAAGCCTTAGCATTTTCATTCTCCCTCCTTTCAGAGTCCTCACAAACTGCATTATTACTTACTTTTTTCTTGTCAAATAATTTG
This sequence comes from Myotis brandtii, assembly GCF_000412655.1. NCBI lineage: Eukaryota > Metazoa > Chordata > Mammalia > Chiroptera > Vespertilionidae > Myotis > Myotis brandtii. Next base: position 282,524 of record NW_005359149.1, read on the forward strand.
GATTTTCCACAGAGAAATTTTTCATCCTTAGCAATGCTGTTTAATCAACAAAGATTCCTTTTCATCATGTTTTCCCCAACCACAATCAGAATATGATTACTATATGTCAAGAAGTTATATTCACCATTCTCTCTCTTTCTCTCTCTCACACACACACTCACGCAAGCGTTTCTGAGTGCATATTAACAAGTTTTAGTTGTTCTTGAGAAATGCATAGTAGTTAAATGCCACATTCTGGAACCAGACTGTCTGAGTTCTAAACCCCGCTCTATTCCTTACTACCTCTGTGACCTTGTGCCTCAGTTCTTGTCTATGAAATGGGATAGTAATAGTGTAGACCATATATGTTAGAAGGAGTAATGCTTGCAAAGCATTTAAAACAGCTTCTGGGATATAGTTAATACTATATGGATATATATTTTTAAATGTTTAAAAATAAAGAGACCAGTGAGACTACTTTACCCAATTAACACCCTTGCTATTAATATGCAATTGGCTATAAATTTTCCTAAGTGTAATTGGCCACATCACTTACATAGTTAAAGTTCTTGGGTTGTTGGCAGTGCTCTAAAACTAGCAGTTTCTAGAGGGAATTCAGTCTACGGATGTGTGTTATGTTCATGTGTGTTTTGCATGTGCATTTTTTTCATTTGTTATTGGGCCAACATGTAAAATGAAAGATGTCATGGAAAGTGAATTTCTGACATTTCTCCAAAATTCAGACTTATCCACATGAACCTTATGTTCCCCCAGAACAATGTCAAAAGGAGCTAAACAGATTCCCTTTAGAAGAGACTAGATGGTGCATCAGCCACAGCCCCCACCCCTCCTCACAGTCTTCCTGACACTGAAGTGAGCGTGAATTGCCATATATGATCCCGTGTACACTGTTTTTCTCAGAGTAGAAAACTATTTCTCTTTACCTCTATCAAGAGTAGAACAAATAATTTTCCAAGTACAAGTCTTTTACATCCTTGGTTAAATTTATTGCAATTTTTTAATGAAACCGGTTTGGCTCAGTGGATAGAGCGTCAGTCTGTGGATAGTTCATTATTA
>NW_005359149.1:283745-319734 GCF_000412655.1 Myotis brandtii
GGAGATGTGCAGGAGGCAGCTGATCGATGTTTCTCTCTCATTGGTGTTTCTGACTCTCTATCTCTCTCCCTTCCTCTCTGTAAAAAATCAATAAAGTATATTTTTTTAAAAATTTATTGCAATTTTTAATGCAATTGTAAATGAAATTATTTTCATAGTTTCCCTTTCTGATAGTTCATTATTAGTGTATGAAAATGCAACCAATTTCTGAATATTGATTTTGTATCCTGCTACTTTATGGAATTCATTTATTAAGTCTAGTAGTTTTTGGTGAACTCTATATACAGTATCATGTCATCTGTAAATAGTGACAATTTTGCTTTTTCCTTTCCAATTTGGTTTTTTTTATTTCTTCTTCTAGTCTGATTGCTGACTTCCAGTATTATGTTGAATAAAAATGGTGAAAGCAGACATCCCTGTCTTGTTCCTGATCTTAAGGAAAACACTTATTTTTTTCCCATAGAGTATGATGTTGGCTGTGGTTTATTATATATGGGCCTTATTATGTTGTGTGATACATTTACACAGTGGTATACTACTCAGCTGTAAAAAAGAAGGAAATCTTGCCTTTTGCAACAGCATGGATGGACCTGGAGAGCATTATGCTAAATGAAATAAGTCAGTTAGAGGAAGACAAATACCATATGATTTCACTCATATGTGGAATCTAATGAACAAAATAAACTAACAAACAAAATAGAAACAGACTCATAGATACAGAGAACAGATTGACAGCTATCAGAGGGGAGAGTATTGGGGGCTGGGTAAAAAAAGAAAAGAGATTAAACAAACAATCAAAAAACCACTTCATAGACAGACAATAGTATGATAATTGTAAGAGGGAAAGGGATGGAGGAAGGTAGATGAGGATAAAGGGGAGATAAATGGTGATGGAAGGAGACGACTTTGGATGGTGAACAAAATAAAGTGGACAGATGATATATTATAGAATTGTACACTTAAAACCTATATAATTATTTTTTTTCATCTTTTTAAATTTGATTTTTAGAGAGAGGAAGGAAGAGAGAGAGAGGAACATTGATTGGTTGCCTCCCACACACTCCCCAACTGAGGATTGAACCCAAAACCTGGGTATGTGCTCAGGAATCAAACAGTCACCTTTGGTGTATACGACAACACTCCAACCAACTGAGCCACACCAGCTGGGGCAACACCTATATAATTTTATTAATGAACTAGGGGAGTGTTGGGGGCTGGGTAAAAAAAGAAAAGAGATTAAACAAACAAACAAAAAAACACTTCATAGACAGACAATAGTATGATAATTGTAAGAGGGAAAGGGATGGAGGAAGGTAGATGAGGATAAAAGGGAGATAAATGGTGATGGAAGGAGATGACTTTGGATGGTGAACAAAATAAAATGGACAGATGATATATTATAGAATTGTACACTTAAAACCTATATAATTTTTTTTCATCTTTTTAAATTTGATTTTTAGAGAGAGGAAGGAAGAGAGAGAGAGGAACATTGATTGGTTGCCTCCCACACACTCCCCAACTGAGGATTGAACCCAAAACCTGGGTATGTGCTCAGGAATCAAACAGTCACCTTTGGTGTATACGACAACACTCCAACCAACTGAGCCACACCAGCTGGGGCAACACCTATATAATTTTATTAATGAACTAGGGGCCCAGTGCATGTGAATTCGTGCACCTTGAAAAGAACTGTGGGCCGCAGGCTGCGGTGGGCACAGGGGTGGGTCTTGGCCCATCCTCTGCACCCCCGCCCAACCCCTCCCACAGCAGCCCCCAGTTCCTCATCTACCGGCAACCCCACTCCCGCCGCTGCTGCTCCCATGCACTGATGGCACCGGCCCCACTCACACCCACTGATGCAGAGCAATTGGAGCAGGCGCCGTCAGCAGGTGCGAGTGGCAGCTGCTGGCCCTGATTGCCCCTCAGGAGCAGGGGGATGTGGAAAAGCCCTGAGGGGTGATCGGGCCAGTGCTGGATGCTGGCAGCAGGTGCAAGTGGCGGCTCCGGCACCGGCAGTGGGTGCGAGCAGGGCCAGTGCCAGCATCAGGTGCAAGCGCCAGGCAGGACTGCGGTGCGGGAGCAAAGAATTTTCAGAGGCTCGCCCCAATGACAGCAACCGGCGCCCCGCCTTGGTCTGGCACCCCCGCTCCACCTGCTCCACCACTGCAGCTGACTCCTACCATGTTCCACTCTCTGCCACCTGCTGCCGACACCTGCCATGTTCCAAGCACACACCCTGGTGATCAGCACACATCATAGCGACCGGTTGTTTGGTTGTTCCGGTTGTTCCGCTGTTCAGTCTATTTGCATATTAGCCTTTTATTATATAGGATGTCACCCCAATAAATCCAATTAAAAAATTTAAGAGTAGAACTAATGAAGAGATGTGAGGGTCACATTTAGAAAAAAAACATGACAAAGCATAGTTCTTCATAACCATGACATTTTTTCCTACACATTTTATAAGAAAATTGTGTCAGGTATGAAAAAATACAAATCAAAGCTGCCAATTCTTATACTGGACCTCTTCATTTTCTGTAGCTTCATTCATTACTGCCTGGCCACAGTAGGTTTTCCAGTTTGTGACCCCTGGTCCAGGAAATAAAGTACCAACATTTGGCCTAGAATTTCAGACCCTTCAGGATCTCATCCTCCCTGTGGACCCGCTCATTTTCACTTCCCCACACGCACATATGCTATATTCAGCAATTCTGAACTATTTTCAGTAATGTGACTCCATGTCTTTTATGCCTCGCTGATGTCTTATAAATGGAATATCTAGCTATAAAATAGAAATATTAGCCTGATGCTCCATCTTAAATCACTGGTATTTATCAACATTATACATTCCAGAATATCCATGGAAAAAAAAAAGATAACGTTTGGGTTAATCATGTAACCGAATTTAGTTTGATGGTAAATCAAAACTTGACCATCAAGAACAAAAAGTATCTATAAATCGTCAAGCATAATTCATTCTGACTACAATACAGTAAAAACATGCATGAGGAGTGCAGATACAGTCCCATGTGCTACACAGCGATTTTAGAAACTGACATGTGCTATTATGAACTGGAAAATATATGTGACAGTATATATTTTGAATAGATTAGTAACATGCTGACATTTCCTCCTGGAGGTTCAGACTATGTATATATTACCAGAATCATCTCAGCCCAAACAAAATTGATCCTGGTTTAGGAAAGTTCTTTACTTGGTTGAGAGTTCAGAGTAAATGGAGAGGGTGCTGAAAAGAGTTTTTTATTGAATGGATATCTGTGGGAACAAGAACATGATTGCTAGTGGTGATACCCACATGTCAGGTCCTTCAGGCAGGGGAAGAGGCCCTGGATTGGGGAGGGCAGAGGAGGGAGGGACAGAGGAAGGGAGGCTCTCTTATTCTAGCCCCTGGCAGCTTGGTGACTTAGCAAAACAACAGCATGTGAAATGAAGAAATCTTTGATAATTCCCTGAAAGAGGTGAGATCTGGGAAAATGTTCTCTGCTCAAATTCACACATTTATTGAGGTACACATAGCCCTTTTAAATTCTCCGTTTCAGGTGAAGAAACTCAGGCTCTGAGAGTTTGATCTGTTTAAGAATGCACAGCTAGTAAGAGTTCAGGATTATTAAACTCCAGTGGCTCTGATAACTAGCCCACAGCTGCTTCTCCTGTTGCAATGCAAATAAATGGGGACATTTCAAAGTTTCAATATTTTACTAATTTTTCTCTCATCTTAAAAAACTATTGCAGTGCTAAAAGTCTATCATTCTTTTGTTGTGAGATGGCAAATGATACAGAAGTAATAATACATCTCACATACAGAAATAATTTCCACGTTGCTTGAGCCCTACTATGTGCTAGTCCCTAAACCTGTGTCATCTTATTTAATTCTCACAATAATCCTATAAAATAGGTAGCATCATCCCCACTTTACAGATAATAACACACAGGCTCAAAGCAGTAAAATAACCTATCCCGGTGACATAATTCACAAATGGTGAAGCCAGGATTTTTCAGGTTTCTCTGTCTCTAAAGCCTGTGCTCTTTGCACTGCATTAAACTGTTTCTCCAAATACCATCCTATAAAATAAAAGCATAATATGCAAATAGACCGAATGGCAGAATGACCGGAATGCCTGTGGCCCCTCGCCCTGGCTGGCCCTGCCCCCAATCGGCCCTCCACCCCAACCAGCCCACCCCCAATGGCCCCCATCAGGGGCAGGCCGGCTGGACACCACCAGTGCACGAATTTATGCACCAGGCCTCTAGTAGCATAATGATCATGATTCTTCATTGAATTTTATAGGTCAGGTGCTGGACAGGATGCCTTGCTCTGGTTCTCAGATTGTCATTACCACCCACCACGGGGGACGTATGATTGCCTATTCAGGGAGAGGTTGACTTGCCAAGGACACAGAGTCTTTCAGAGTCCAAAGCCAGGCTTCACCTTAGAAGGGCTCACAGCCTCTGGTGGGACATTGTAAATGCAGTGAGAAAGTGGTCTAGGTGAGTACATTGAGAATCAGCTGTACAGCGTTTTAAAATTCTATTACCCATATTGTTTAATGGGTATGGCGTTTCTGTTTGGGTGAAAAGTTCTGGAAATCGATCATAGTAACAGTTGCACAACATTGAAGGAGGTTGGTATTGCTCCCTCTGCAGTACTGGTACTGTAATGGTGCGTGTGTCCAAAGCGGCAAAATCACAACTTGGGGTCAGGTCACGTGGGTGCATTTTGAAGACACAGTAGGTTTGGCATGAGCAGAGGATTCTTTTTAAATTGATCTAAAATGCTGAAAGAAAACATTTTAGCACAGAGGTGTCCATCTCTGGCTTTTCCTTCTGCTTCCCTCTCAGTCCCAAACCAAGTCTTGCTGGTCCTGCCTGGACTCCAGCTCCAGCATTCCTGCCCTGGCTCTACCCCCCACTGTCTCTGGCCTGGAAACAGCCACTGGCTCCAGCCACTTCCTCCAACCCAGGCTCTCCTCACCTGCCCAAAGTCCTCTTTCCAAAAGGCAAGGCTATCAAGTCTCTCCCACGGGGCTTAAACACACCGACAGGCCCCGTGCCCTCAGGAGAAAGAGGAATTCCTTGGCCTGGCTACAGGACGCAGCATCGGTGCCTGGGCACTGGGCTCCATCTCCACTCAACTACTTGCAGATTCCCACATGTCCTGCCCTCTCAGCACCTGGATTATGCTGCTGGTCCTTCTACTGGGCTGCCCTGCCCTTTCCTTCCCCATTACCTTACCTGGGCAACTCTACTCAGCCTCTATCAGAGATGGCGAACCTATGACACGCGTGTCAGAGGTGACACTCGAACTCATTTTTTTGGTTGATTTTTCTTTGTTAAATGGCATTTAAATATATAAAATAAATATCAAAAATATAAGTCTTTGTTTTACTATGGTTGCAAATATCAAAAAATTTCTATATGTGACACGGCACCAGAGTTAAGTTAGGGTTTTTCAAAATGCTGACACGCCGAGCTCAAATGAAAATATCAAATATTTCTATATGTGACACGGCACCAGAGTTAAGTTAGGGTTTTTCAAAATGCTGACAGGCCGAGCTCAAAAGGTTCGCCATCACTGCTCTAGGTCTTGGCTTAATCATCCTTTTCTTCCAAATCCTTCCTGACCCTTCCTCCTCCATCTGCATCCCCAAGCCCTACGGAGGGACCAGCCATGCTCCCACACTGTGGTAACCACACTGTACTGCAGCCCCACACCCAACTCTTTCTCCCACTAGACTTGGGGACAGGGACAAGTAAATCTAGTTCGCAATTGGATCCCGAGCCCTGGCCCAATGCCTGGAACAGAAAGTGTGCTCAACATCAACGTACTGAATTCTTCAAAACCTGAGTCCCCAAGGCCCTGAGGAGGCATGATAAAGAGCCTTCCTACCTGAAGCTGGTTGGCTGCCCTCCCTGGGAGCTCACCTGTCAGCATCCACCAGTGCGTCCCATAAGGAAAGGGATGGGAACCATGGTACCAGGGCCTGGACAAGCCAGCAGCGGGCCTGTGTTCCACTCACAGTCTATTGACTCTGCGCCTGCGATTGTGGCCTCCTCTGCTCAAACACCCTCAGGGACAAAGCTGCTCGAGTGACAGAGTCCGTGCTGTGCCCCTCGATCAGGACTCCACTCCCCACAACCCAGCCACTGCACCGCTTTTCAACCTTTTGCCCACTCTTCCCTTCATATACCTCACAGTCCAGCCAAAGCAATGCCTCCGTTTCCCCATACACGCCCCAAGCAGATCCGCAGCCGCTGTCCTTCCACTGGATGCCTTCCTGGGCCCTGAGCCCACCCTGCAAATGCCCAGCCTTCCTGCTGCCCATCCCCGATATTACCTCCACGTGAGAGTTTCTAAGATCCTCCAGCTGGAGAAATAGCTCCTTCCCTGCTTGCCTCTTTCACATGACTGTCCCTTCCTATCACGCCTGATAGTTTTCTGTATATTTGTCCTGTCCCAGCGGTTCTCAACCTGTGGGTCGTGACCCCTTTGGGGGCCAAACGACCCTTTCACAGGGGTCACCTAAATACATCCTGCATACCAGATATTTACATTATGATTCATAACAGTAGCAACATTACAGTTATGAAGTAGCAACGAAAATAATTTTATGGTTGGGGGTCACCACAACATAAGGAACTGTATTAAAAGGTCGCGGCAAATACCTCATCTGCTCACAGTATTGTCTGCACCCCGCCCGCTCTTAGGCATATATCGCAATAACTAATTAAGGAGGTAAGCAAGCTAAACGGCAAGAGCATAGACCGAGAGAAGGCAGTGAAGAATAACAACTACCACCACTACAATCACACTTTCTGTTGTGGAGCCTTTATACCTCACACAGCGCCTTCACAAATTTAACCCGCCAAGTCCCATGACTATCTCTACGCCAGCGGGTAAGTTCCACTCTGCCTAGTTTATAGATTGGGAATGAGTCTTTAGGAGGCTCTGTGGCTTGTCCAAGACGCAGCCACTGGCCTGAGGTGGGGCTAGGATTGAAATCTTCTAAATCCAAATCTGACCCATTTTTATTAAACCATGTTGCCCAAATAATAACAGTTTGGCCCCACTCTTACCTTTTCAATAAAACGTCTACAACAAGTACAATTTTGCTGTTCCTGATCCAAAGCCGCAGGAGGGTGGAAGGGAAGGAGGCGGCCTTCACTGTAGGGTTTCTCGTCCCGAAGAGGCTCCAAGCACCATGAGCCAACAAAGCCTTTCTTTCCTGCAGTTGGCACTGCCGGCCCCAGCCCAGGCCCAGGGAGCACGCCAGCAGGGTGATTGGCCAACTCTGGTCAGGATTAGCCCTCAGACTCCTTCTTCCCCTAGAGCCTGCAGGTTTCTGCATTATCTGTTCTCCATTCCACTTAAAAAAAAAAAAAAGTTTCTGTTTTTGCTTCATTTTAATCCTGGAAATGGAGAAACACAGTTTGCTTTTGGTTTCTAACCAAAAAGGCTGTAGGAGTTTAAATCAGCTGAAACCTCCAAGTCCCCTAGCTTTCCTTAGTGCGAGGGTGATCAGAATGGGCCGTGCCTGCCCTGCGAGGGCCAGGGTGCTGAGAACCACAGGCCCAGCTCCCTCCTCAAGCCCCTGTGAATTGCACTCAGACCCACCATGGCTACTTCCCTTCTGCTAGGAAGCCTGCATCCTTCTGAAGGCAGTGGCCGGAGACAACTCTGCCCACGTGGGGGCCCAGCAGGCCTCTGAGAAGCCCATCAGGCCGCTGCCTGATGAACCTGGAGGTGCAGCCTTCCTGGGGCCAGGACTACGGCAAGGCAAGTGAGGCTCCTCCTTCAGTGCAAACTCTAAGGGGCACCAAAGACCTCAGTCATCACGATACGTAATATGTAAATGCAGCATCAAAAAACCTAAAGTAGTGCAAAAAAACCATGATGAATAAAAGATCAAAATTTTAATTAAAGGCAGAATCAGTATTCCCAGTTTTCCTTTTGCCTCAGGCTCCAAAGTGACTATTTTGTTCAGCATAAATTTTTTGGCATTAATTTTGATTTTTTTTTAAATACAGTATTAAAACATTTTATCTACATTAATTACTGTGGTTTTTGGTGGCCCTTAAATTTTGTGCATGAGGCAAATGCCCTAATCCTAGCCCCAGTCCTTTCTGCGGAAGAGTAAAGTGGCTTGTTGTGTTAGCTACTCTGCCACATGCCCAGGTCGAGGCTCTGACAGCTACAGAAAACCTGCAAAGTCACTCTTCCTACAGTCTACCCAAGAGCCCCTTCTATAGCATTTCTGACCATGATCATCTGGCTTCAAGGTCAATGATTCTAAACCAGCCGTGGGCAAACTACGGCCCGTTTGAAATGAGTAAAACTAAAAAAAAAAAAAAAGACCGTACCCTTTTATGTAATGATGTTTACTTTGAATTTATATTAGTTCACACAAACACTCCATCCATGCTTTTGTTCCGGCCCTCCGGTCCAGTTTAAGAACCCATTGTGGCCCTCGAGTCAAAAAGTTTGCCCACCCCTGTAAATCTTGGCTGCATATTGGAATCACCTGGGAAGATTAAAAAACTTCCAATGCTGGTTTAAACCAGCATCGCTGGGAATGGAAAGCATCAGTAAGGTGCCCAAGCATGTTGGTTTGCCCAAAACAAAGGGTTCCCCAGGACAAGGGACGGTCAGTACTAAAACTGAAATAGTCCATGGCAAACGGACATGATTGGTAACCCTGGTTGTTGTCTGCTTCTCAGATGATCCCAGTGTGCAGCCATGATCAAGACACTGATGAATAAGTACTTCTAGCAACGGGGACTCACTACCTAAAGACAGCAGCTGTAGATTCTCAAACCTGGGGCATTATTTGCTTCCCTCTAACCCAGCGGTTCTCAACCTGTGGGTCGCGACCCCTTTGGCGGTCGAACAACCCTTTCACAGGGGTTGCCTAAGACCATCCTGCATATCAGATATTTACATTACGATTCATAACAGTAGCAACATTACAGTTATGAAGTAGCAATGAAAATAATTTTATGGTTGGGTCACAACATGAGGAACTGTATTTAAAGGGCCAGAAGGTTGAGAACCACAGCTCTAACCAAAGCATAAACCATTACAGGAAACCACAGATGGGAGCCTCGATAGAAAGGTGTGAGGAGCAGAAGCAAAGTGAATAGTAAATCCAAAAGCCAACCTAGTGTGAAGTCAAGTTTGGCAGCAAAATTACGTATGATTCGGGACAAACGGGTATGTAAGTAATGGAGACATTCCACATCTTAGCAGTACTGACCTACCTCCTATCATATCTGGGGGTGGGGCAGGCAAGACTGGAGAAGAGAATGGAGGGAAAGTCAGTTTATTCATTAAATGTCATAAGCAAAACCCTGTGCCCAGACCCACATCCAAATATTACTTGGCTACAAACTTTATTCATCCCTGTTTTTTTTCTGACAAGAAAACTTTGTCTTATTCTTTGACCTCCTTACCGTTGTCTGTGGTCTCAATCAGAGGGTTAATTGAATACAATAAAAGATATATTCAAGGAGACAGCCCTAAATTAAATTAGGGGAAACATTCCCACGGTTTTGATTTACTTCACAGGAAGAAGCAAAACATTGGACATCTTCTATTATTTCACTCGTGCCTGGAGGGTAAATGCAAGATAAACTTGCAGAAAATTCTGAAGAGGTCGCTTTAATCCCTAACCATTCCTGGGATGATTTCATTCCTGGGAAGGAAAGGTTGTCTTTCCGATGCAAAGGCACCCTTGGCGATCCTGTGGGAATCTTCTCTGAGGCCAGTAGATCTCATCATTTGGGTTCTGGGATCTCTGAAGAGAATGGCAAAGAGGAGCACTGACTTTTTTACTTTTTAATTGGAAAAGTTGTCTTTCGGCCAACCTGCTTCCGCAGTGGCAGGAGATGTTTGCTGTGCTGCTGACATCTACTGAGGGACTGTGAAATAGCATTTCTCCACGGGAAGGAAATGCAAGCTCCTCTTGAGAGAGCTGTGTCTCCCACAGGTGAAGCCATCTGTAGCACATCACGGACCTTTGAGCTAGCACTCATCGATTTCAGTGGGAGGTCAGGGGCCTGGAACACTTACCCAGGCAGCTTGTAAAAAAAGAAGGGGGCTGCCGCCCTTAGTGGAGAGTGGTTTCTAACTCAGGCTTCTCTACAGGGGAAAAAGAACCAGTGTTTCTTAGGGTAGAAGGCGTGCAGGTGCTCCATACCAGTGTCACACTTGGTCCTCCTAGCAGCCCTTCCAGGTTAGTATCATTAGCCCCATCGTACAGATGTGAAAACTAAAGTTCAAAAATCAGGCATGTCCTGTCTAAAGCTACACAGCTGGCAAGTAGCAGACCAGGAACGGACACAGAGAAGACTGGCTCCATCCCCAGGCCCTGTCTGCACTCCCTGTCCCCAAAAGCACAACACCTAAAACTCCCAACCCTGGGAACTACATGTGTTCTCTTCATTTCCAGGAGATCCCTATGGGTCTACGGAGGAAAATGAGACAGTAAGCAAGGAATTTAGACTCTGCGGTGAAATCAATACAACCTTTTCCTCTAAGTTATTATTTTGTTAATGACAAAGATATTCCACTAAAAAATTATCTATGCACTTTAACCTTTGAAAAGATCTGAGTTGGATGGCAATTATATTTGGAATATTAAGGGTTTATAAAGACCAGTTTCCCCTTCACTCTATTTCCTTCTTCCATGTGACCCTTTTGGAAAGTCACTTTCATTTTATCATTGATCATGTGCCTTAACCCTGGGCTCAGGGCAGAGCCTGCCTCTGGGTAGGCTCATTCTTTATAATAAAGAGCTAATATGCAAATGGTTGTCACACCCTTGAATCCTCATGCCGGAGCCGGGGGACCTGAGGATGCGCCCCCTGCCCGGCGGGGCTTGACAGGGGACCTGAGGCTGTGTCCCCCACACGGTGCCAGGCTTGGGGACCTGAGGCTGTGCCCCTGGGGGTGGGGCCGGCCGGGTCTGGGTCTTGCGGGATTTCGAGGTACACAGGTGGGTGGGGACTTGACTCTGTGTCCCACTGCGAGCCCCAGACTTTGACAGGAGGGAGATTTTCATATACATTTTACTAATTTTCTTTCATCTCTGACACTTCTATTATAGAGAAAGGGCAAATAGCAATATTAAAACATTTCCTCTAATTAATTCCCTTTTAATGTGCATGAATTTCATGCACCGGACCACTAGTTTGTAAATAAACGTGTCCCTCTGCAGGTGGATTTCAAATAATCAAAGGGGCCTCCTTTCCACACTCAGAGGCCCCTGTTTGTAAACATCAGAAGCCATCAGCCTAAACCATTTTTTGACATCTGGCATCCTGGTCACAGTTTTTCTGGGCCATGACTGCTGAAATTAAAGGGTGGGGGGTGGGGGGATATAAAGGCTTAAAAATGTTTACTTCTTTGTTCAAAATCATGGTATTGGGGTTCCTGTTGGTTGGTCTGCCAGTGGGATAGGGAAGAACTGGTGTAAGAATATTTGTTTCTATACATTTGGTTGGAAAATTTGGTTTTCTTCTAGAAAGTTGGGTTCCAAAAGACTACACAGAGTAGACAGAGGGCTCAGTAAGTAGTTATTTGGGGGGACAATAGGTAATGGTGTACATGGTCTAGATTTCAAAAGACTATACAACACAAAGCTGGTCCCTCTCTGCTCTGGCCTCGCCATCCAGCCCGTCTTCAGGATGCAGCCAGTGTTTATATCTCCTTCCAGATATTTTAATACACAGATACAGAAATGCTTCTTAATTTTTTAACCTATGATATCATATTATGCACATCATTCTCCCCTACTCCTTTCTCTGGACAATATATCTTGAAGACCCTTTGCCCCATAAGTACAATTTAAACACGTTAGGCCACCCCCCAGGACTCTGAGAGCACCCCGTAACTTTATGTCTTTCAAAGCGCTCACCAAAATGAACATTCAATCTGGGATTAAAAGCTCTCCTTCTCTTTTGAGGCACCACTAACCTTTGGCTGGGGATGCTCTGAGATTTTTCTCATCCAAGGTTTCTAATTCTACCCTCACATATTAGATGGGATGATCAATTGCTATTGTGTTGTGTGCATTTCTATTTAATTATCTTCTTCAATGAACCTGAGAACATCCATGAATCAACAACCCAGCCCTGAAGTTTAGTTCAAAGTAGCATTGTACAGGTTTTAAAATGAATGCCCTGGCGTTCTCTTGGGGTGAGAGAAGTGCTACAGAGAAAGGCTGGGGGAGGGGGCAGCTTTGGAAAGGAAAGGAAAAACACATGAAACATGTACAAACAGAAACCAACATTTCCGATCAGGAAAGAGGAGTCTCCACCCCATCCCCAGGTGATTGGTAAGTGGGACACTCAGCCCGTGACACAGTCCTGCTCTAACCCCCACGTCTGAGCTGCTGGTGTCTGCCAAGTCACCTGGCCTCAACTCACCTACTTCCTCAGTCCAAGTTCTTCCATGCAAACGGTACCACCACCCTATAGTCCATAAACCAGGGGTCCTCAAACTACGGCCCTCGGGCCACATGCAAATACAAATATTGTATTTGTTCCCGTTTTGTTTTTTTACTTCAAAATAAGATATGTGCAGTGTGCATAGGAATTTGTTCATAGTTTTTTTTTAAACTATAGTCCGGCCCTCCAACGGTCTGAGGGACAGTGAACTGGCCCCCTGTTTTGGTACCACCACCCTATAGTCCATAAACCTTCTAAATTTTACTTTCATCAGCACATCTTTTCTCCTTAAAGATGCTGATGGCGACCGTGGCATCACTCCGCACGTGACCACGTCATTTTGCCCATTTGCAGACGGGCCTGGCCAAGCCTGAGAGCAGCTTGTCCTCTGAGCTGGAAAACGGAGTCTCAGAAAACAGGCCTCGGCTTTCAAGTCCATTCAGATCCAGGGAAGGTTGAAGGCCCCTTCAAAATACAATTCACTCCTCTACTCCCAGAGCCCTCCGTTCCTGTGGATCCAGGAACACTGAGTAGAGGAGGTAAATCCTGACCTCTGACCTTTAGCCCGCCAATGATCTTGATAACAGCACCCAGTACACGGGCAGGGAGATTTGAAGTGAGCAGCGACCCTGCCCAGGGGTACTCCCGGTGGGAAGCACACACAGTGTTTTCACAAAACAGTCAGATGCCCCGGGAAGGATGTCAAAATATGTGGCATGATCCTCAAAAATCCTCTCCCAGAGATGCACCCAAGGATGGTTTCAGACTGGCCTTGTGTTCCATGGAGACCAGGGCAGCTCAGATTCGTATCCACATTTCATAGACTCTAATAACAAAATGCTCCACACACAAAAAAAAGTTGTCTACCAAAGTACATGAAAAAAAAGACTCTCAAATATTAAGACCAGATGTGGGCAATACTGGAGGAGGCATTTACTTTTGACGTCGTACCCAGTGAGATATAAAAAAAAAAATGTATGTGATATCAACTGAATATAGCTTTGACTGGATTTTCCCCCCCAAATACTGACCAGTAACAAAGCAATTTGTGCTTAAAGATTTAATCCCAAAAAGGAGGTTTCTTTCCGTTGTTGGCAGGGACCGCTTTTAGCGTGAAGCTGTAATAGCTCAATAAATAAACAAAGTCACCTCTCATTGTCCAATGTTCAAATGTCAAGTGCTAGGGGAGGGCAAGCAGTTCACCTTCTCTCAAGTGCCCATCGATTTAAATTATAATCACTCCCCTGGTGACAGCCGAAGGGGTGATGGGGAATGTGCGCTGGGCGGCTCCAGGCAGATGTTTCTGTCTGGCTAACAGGAAGGTTCCATTAACACAGGGAACCCAGGGGTTGGAAGTTGGGACTTTCTCTGGGGAAGTCTGCCTTCCCCACCAACCCTCTAAGAGAGGCAAAGGGAAGAAGGGGGCCTGCGACAGAGGGAACCCCCCAAACGCCAAACGAATGATGGGCAAAGCAGCCTGGCCCCCAGAGGAAGTCCAGGCACACTGACAGCGGGTCAGGCTGCCCCGCCCTGAAGCCCGCCGGCCAGGGACAGGATGGCCGCAGGCACTCAGCAGAGGAGCTTGGGACCCTCCAGTTTCAAATTTCCTGGCCATTGTCAATTTGTCCAGCAAACTCCGTATTATCTACACTTAAGAGACTTTTAATTTCCTTTCTTGATAATAAAAGTCTGTCTGAGGTGGTTGTAAAATGTATATTTATTTACCTCTGGGAATAGGGCAGAGGGCAGTGGAGTGTGGGTTAGGAAGGAAGAGGGGAGGAGGAAAGCCTCTGGTTTCCTTTTGCTGAGCCGTCCTCGCCCCCTGGCCGGTCCTCCCCTGCTCTGGCTGATCTCAGGAGAAAGCTGTCAGGTGAGGAGCACACTGAGTCACCTTCGTACCCCCATCCTTGCTGAGGCCGCTGAGTCCAAACAAGAAGGAAAAACCTACCGTGGGGAGGACACCCGGGAGGCCGGCTGAGCAGAGGGGCTTGTCCGGCGAACTGGCTCCAGCTAGAGCAGGTCAGCGAGCTGCAGCCAGCGGGCGGCTCCGGCCACCACCTGTTTCTGTGAAGGAAGTTTTACAGGAGCACAGCCACGTTCGGGCTGTGGCTGCTTCCCAGGGACGGCCGCAGAGCTGAGCAGTTGAGGCTTGAGTTATAGGCATATGGCCTGCAACGCCTAAAATATCTACTGTTTGGTCCTATGCAGGACAGGTTTGCCAGCCCCTGAGCAGAGAAGGTGCAAAGGCAGGTGGGAGGTTGTTCCCGTCCTCTGGGTGGGAGATAATAGTGTTTCCGGTTCAGTGCTGCCGGTTTTCATCTTCCGGACAGGGTCTTTACATGTTTGAAGGAAGGGCAGTGTGTTTAGGGGAAGTCTACTTTCTTTAGGAGCCTCTATTATATCTGTGACTCAAGCCCCGATGACAAAGAGAAGTCACTGAGAGCTGAGGAAGCTGGGGACAATCCATGCAGACTCAGGGATCTGAGCTGCATCTGATGGATGGGCAGGAGGGACATAACCTAATAAGCCTGGTGTTTCAGGGAAGGGTGTCATCATGGACAACACAGAGAGAAATCTCTAAGGCCTGTGAAGAGGCCTCAAGGGAGCTGAGGGCCCCTACTATTTAGAAGCAATAGAAAAACATCCTAAGAACAGCCACCACTTATTCAGCACCCTCAATAACGCTGTCTGTATTAACTCTGTCCTTACAACTCTATAAGGTAGGTATTATTGTTATCCCCATTTTGCAGATGAGGTAACTGAGGCACAGGGAGGGTAAGTAACTTGCCAAATGTCACACAGCAATTGAGTAGCAGAGCTGAGCTTTTAGCACGATGAGCCTCACACCATGAACTGATCACTGTGCTGAAATAAGGCTACAGAGGAAGGATGGGAGACCAGGGTGATTTTTTTTTTCTTGAAAACTGGAGTAAATTCATGAGAATGGTATTTGAGAAAAATTAGCTGGTGACAGAGAGAAATTCACAGTCGAGGAGCCAGGGAGGAGACAGTTGAAGTAATCGAGGTGTGAGTGATGTAGGAGTGAACCAAGATGGTGGCAGCGGGGACGGAAAGGAAAGTCAAGACCAGCCAAGACTGAGGTCCTTCTCACCAGCATTTATTGAATGCTGCTTGCACAGCTCCCTGCGCACCTCTCTTCCTAGGATTGCCTGGAATCCTTTACCCATATCCCCCCTTCTCTAGATTGAGCACCTTTGGGTCTCTTGGTGACTTTTATTCATCCCCCTACCCTGAGCCCGAGCATGCTGTCTGACACCCAACAGGTGTTCAGTACACTTTTCATAACTGTCTCCAACGTTTCTAGCCAGGAACTCCTGAAAGGCAGCCGGAGCCCTGGTTGAAATGAATGCCTGGATGAAGCACCTGCATGTCTTAAAGGGGGTGAGCAGATGCAGAGCAGCGCTGTGAGCACACTCAGGCTGAGGGGTCCAGGATATGTGAGTGGAGATGTCCTGTCAGCGGGTGGAAATGCAGTCTGGGGCACAGGAAAGGGTCATGGCTGCAAAGGTCGACTTGCACGTCATCTGCAAAGAGGTGCTAATGAAACCATGAGAATAGACGAGCTCATGGTGAGGGGCATGGCTACGATCAGGGACAGGGGCTGAAAGAAGCCCATTGTTGGGGAATGAGAGGAAGGAGAGGCACCCATTGCAGGGGCAGCCCGAGAGGTAAGAGGAGAAGAGCAAGGTCAGGTTGGGAGGCCCCTTTCTTTGGGAGCTGAAAGACACACTTATCAGCTGGCCCAGGCAGAGACATCAGGGTCCTGCCTTCCCACCTTGGGATCTTTCTGAAAAAAATAAATAAATAAATAAATAAATAAATAAATAATGCCTTAAGGAAGAGCAAAAATGCCCAACAAGAATAAACTCAGGTACTCTAGGTGGGAATTTCAGGGGGCTCAGCAAGCTCCCCCTTGCCTGAGGTTGCCTACAATCTCTATGGAACCTTCTTTTCTTTATTGTAAGACTTTGGTTCCAGTTAAAACAGGCCGCAGCTCCCAGGAAGAGCTCTGTGCCTGGGGGTGAATGAGTGCTCTGCAAGCCAGTTTGGGTACAGTGTCCAAGGATGAGTGACAGGTCACTGGGCTCCAGAAGGCACAATAGGAAGAGGTAAGACAAGCAACAAAGCAGACAAATGCTGCTCATTTCACCTTGCCAAAGGGGCAGCATACCACGGTTTTCCAGCCATTTCTTATTGTTTATTGACTAGTCAACATGGCAACAATAATCTCAAGAAAACTAGTGGTAATAGTGCAAAGTGAACAGCTTACATGTGGTTAAGCTTTCATGCTGTGTCTACTTGATGGGGAATGCAGACTCAGCCAGAGGCAAAATGGCACACACACCCCAGTACCTTCGATGAGCAATGCTCAGCGCAGGGAGTCACAGGAGGACGACGAGCTGGACGAGTGCTTGCAGACCCGGCCCTTCACATAGGTGATACCTTTGAAGTGTCACAGGAGAATCTGGGAGCCGAGGCCCTGCAGCCTTGGTAGGGGCAGTGCCATTTCACTCCGGTTTGGGAGGCTGCAGAGGTCTTTGGCAGAGATGGGACAAGGGCGTCCGGCTAGTGGTGCAGAAGTGGAGAGCAGTGTGCAATGACTAAGGGGGAGAAGGGAGGGGCTGCAGGGGCTGGCTGGTCTCTGGCTGTGGGAAGACGTTCAATGTCAGATAGACACAGCCTGTGGGTGGGATAGAAGTGGAACATCAGAAATGGCAAGCCTCGAGCTGGGAAAGAAGGGCCTGCACCCCCAGCAGAAGCTTCACGGAACAGGGAAGAGAGAATACGAAACAATTCAGACCCCAGCTCTGCAGCTGACAAGCTCTGGAGTCTGGGCACACTGGTTTCCCCATCTATAAAGTCAGGGTCATTATAGTACTGATTTCAAAGATTCATAAGGACTGTAAGTGAGATAGGGGACCGCCAGTGTTTAGCACAATGCTTCTCACCTCCTGAAGGCTCCCGGTATTCTCCGTATGACTGAGACGACTACTGGTCACCAGGAATGTTAGGGAGAGGGCGCCTCCCTGGGGACTGGCCCCACCGGGCTGTGCCTGCAGCCTGCACCCTGAGAGCCCTCATTAAGAACCCGCTGGACAAACATTCTTCTCTACTGTCCACATGCCAGCGGTGGGCCCGTCCAGCCACAGGTACAGGAACCAGGCTTAGGTAAGTTAGCAGTTGTGCTCAAGACCACACCTGAGTGTAGTGTGGACCTCCCACAGAGGGGTCACAAAGACCAGGGAGAAATGGGCCAAACTTCAGGGGTTGGGTGGGATGGAGGTGGGCGGGGAGCAAGCATCATGGGAAAGGCAGCGCATGCCGCCCGGGACAGAATGAAAAATGCTGGAGGCCTCAGGCTGCTAAGGACAGGGGAGACCTCCTCCACTTTCACACACTCCGGCCTCAAGCAGCCTTACACAGAGCACTAAGTCAGGGTCCAGGCCCTTCCATACTCTGGTCTAAGGCATTGGAGGTGGAAAGGCAGGGATAGTGTCGAGGCATTACCGCACGTGGTCACTTCCGCTCCAATGTGGCTAGTCACACTAATAATAAGAACAAATACTTTCTGCACCCTTAATAGCGTCAAGCACTGTACTAAATGCTTGTCATGCATCATGTTATTTGATCTTTACAAAATCCATTTTACAGGTAAGAAGACTGAGATACAGAAGCCCTGAGTAACTTGCCCACGGTCATTCAGCCAGGCAGTTCCGAACCGGGACGTCTGATTCAGGAGTCCACGCTGTCCTGGGGAAGGGACGCTGGGCCCTCAATGAGCAGGTCAGGAAAGGGCACTGATTGATGAGACAGACAGGCAGCCCTGGGTGGGTGGCCTTTGGTGTAGCTGGGCTTTACCAAGAAGGCAGGGCAACCCACTCTGGAGGTGGCACCGCTGGGAAAGGTTTGGGAGCTGTGAGGGGTCAAATGGAGAATCTTGCAATTCCATCTGATTTCTGTAGAGTTGTTCTCAGCGCTGGAGAAGCTCTGGGCTACATTTGAAATGTTAAATGCCCAAGGACAATTTGCAGTGTTTAAAAAAAAAAAACAACTATTTTTGAACTTCAGTGGCAAAATTTTAAAGACAGAACTTAAAATACGTTCTATCCGCAGAAAAGCTGGGAGTAGCCAGGCCAAAGAGGACAAAAACCCACCATTTGCAGAATTCTGCTCCTATATTATATATATTTAATATATTTTTATTGATTTCAGAGAGGAAAGGAAAGGAAGAGAGAGATCAAAACATCAGTGATGAGAGGGAATCATTGATTGGGCATGTGCCCTGACTGGGAATCAAACCGTGACCTCCTGGTTCATAAGTCGATGCTCAACCACTGAGCCACCATGGCCAGGCCACTCTGTATTATTTTAACCTGTATTTCCACCCCCGTCCCCCTTCTTCCCTTTGGCTGTCAGCACCTTCTGTCAGAGACCTGGGAAGCAAGTTTGCGATTCTGTCAGTTAGAGTTCTCTATTCTATCCTTCCTCCCGCTGCATATAGGAATCTCATGATTGAAGAGTTAAGCACAAAGGAAAAACAGCCACTACTGTGACAGTTCATATGAAAGTGTACTGTTACTATCATTTCCAAAACTTCCTATGATTTAGGGGGGAAAGAAAATGGCTCAGGTACCACTGATGTACATCAACAGATGCTTTTTCCCCCTTAAGATGAGAATATATTTCAGGTTTCAACTTTAACACCAAAACCACTAGGAAGTCCTCTCCAGGGATACATTTGGCCTTTGCTGCTGCTCCTCAGATCCCCCGCTACTCACACCCCACCTCCCTGCACTTCACATGTAAATCCTGGTGTTATAGGAAATGACAATACCGAGGTAAACATGCATATGCTTTCAATATGTCATCAATCCGTGTTACATTTGGGGAGCATTTAGCAACAGCAACCACAAAATTGGAACCTTGAATTCTGGAGAAATTTAAACGATGGAGACGTTGCGACTCAGGGCTCACTAAGCCACGTACACAAACCATCCAGAAACTGGCCTCAGAGCAGAGTTCAGGGCCTGGCAGGTCAAAAAGAGGCTCCAGAACACCGATCGGAGCACCTCTGGCCCGTCCGCAGAGGAAACATTACAAGTGCAGATGTGTGAATCTCTGCAAAGAGCCCAAGGTCCCCTCTCCGGACTGCGATTCTTGGAGAATTAGCCTCTCACCATCCCACCCTCACCCAATAAGCTTAATAGTAGAAAAAGAGGATCCCACAAAGTGAAAAACCTCTCATTCTGAACTTACTTCGTGGGCCATTCAAAGAGAGCAGAAGAGAGAAACCCTGATATTATTTCAATTTTTCAAAAGGCCTAAAGAAATTTTAGATACGTTTCTCTTCTTTTGTTTTTGGCTGGAATTATATCAACTCTGTGAGTGACTGTGGGTTACCACAGACTAACCAGGGGAGTTGGAGGTTGATATATCTCCAACTAAGCTGGTTCGTACCAGGTTTGCATAAAGTTGGTTTCTAAAGAAAATCTTTCAAGCTGTGGGGTCTCTGGGAGGAATGAGTAACAGAGCCACTGCTGCTGAAGAGACTGGGAGGCCCTGGGTAAGCAGCGTCAATGTGGAGAAAATAGGGGTTCTTCATTTCTTTCACATTTTGTTTTAATTATTTTTCAAGTACATTCTATGTCCCTAAAACCTTGCTCAACGGTTGTACCTAACATGACTTGTTGTTTTGCAATCTGGATGCTGGAGAGAACCGGAGAAGTAGATTTGGAAGTAAAAGATATTTAATTGAATTGCCTTTTGTTTTGACAGATGTTTTATACAGTACTTTGTCTGTTAAGAACAAGATGTTCCAATAAATATTGGATAAGTGGGAGAGAAAATTTACTACAAGGCCATAAATCAATTGGCAAGAGGTCATAAACTGCAAGATTGGTGCTCAAAGCATTTATTAGATTATCAGAATCTAAGATTGATCTGTAGCTTTATCTACCTTCCCCTATCCATCATTTTTATGGGACATGAAAAAGAGTTATAAAGGACAAATTGCATTTAAAAAATTAAAATACAGGTTTTAGACAAAGCAGTATGCCAGGATATGGAACCAGATTAAAACAAGGGATAAATCAAGAAAGATATCCAAAGTTGAAATATTTTTGTCACTTGGTAGCAGATAAGTGCCGGTTTACTAAGATATGAGAAATCATGAACTTTTAAAATACAGAAGGGACTTAGAGATTGTCTCATCTGATCCCCCATCATCTTACAAATAAAGAAACCAAGGTCCGTGAGGTTAAGTGACTTCTAGAATAACACAGCCAGTTAATGGCATCAAAGACCCTAGTTCTGCTAAAGATAATGCAGAAGGTTTTGTGATTCTTTTTTCTTTTTGGAAAAATATATTTTTATTAACAGAGAGGTATATATTTTTAACTTAAGACACACACCATAAACTCCTTGAGGACAGAAACTGACTCTCATTTTTACTACATATATCCTAAATATTTGTCTGCAGACTTCAGAAGTTTGGGAGACTCTTCTGAGTACCTAGAGTGTAGGTTTCCCACACCTGCTCTCATGCAGTAGCAATGAGCTGGTGGCCCCACAGACCGTAGGCAGGGACCTCAGCATCCGCATGCTCTGGTTGAGGCCAAGGGACACAGAACAAATACAGGGGTGAGCAACACACCCCGCTACGTGAGCCACTCCAGGCCTGTTTTCTTTTGCTCTTTCCCCAGGAGACAGGGCCAGACTAGGGTGAGGCAAGCAAGGCACTGGGGTGTAAAATTTAAGGAAGCAGCCCTGACTGATTTGGCTCAGTGGATGGAGCATCAGCCTATGGACTGAAAGGTCCCAGGTTCGATTCTGGTAAAGGGCATGTACCTTGGTTGCGGGCACATCCCCAGTAGGAGGTGTGCAGGGGGCAGCTGATCCATGTTTCTCTCTCATCGATGTTTCTAACTATCCTTCTCCTTTTCTCTCTGTAAAAAATCAATAAAATATATTTTTTTAAAAAATTGAAGGAAGCACTCACTCCCAGTGTCATACACGTACAGTATCAGTACTTGCACAACACTGGAAGTGAGTGCCTTCTTAAATCATAGGATCTAGTGCAAAGTAAGGGACAGCCTAAGAGAGGAGGGTGTCTCTAATTTTGGAGAAGACAACTTCTCCCCAACCGGTTCCTAAGTGCCTCCAGACCCGACTCCCACACCCTGGACACAAAGGCTGAGGGGGCTAGAGGGTGAACAAGACAAGGTCTCAGCCCTAGAGAGGATTTCAGTCAAATCGAGGAGGCAGCCATGCAACATCTGACAACATACGCATGAAGTCAATGACCTGTCCATTATCCCCAGACAAAATGCTGTGGGGACACTGAGAGAAAGACAAGGAAGATGTATTTGGAGGAGGTGGTATTGAAGCTGGCATTGAGAAATGTGAATGTGCTATTTATAAGAGAAGGTGGCATGGGGAGGTGGGGCTTCGGTTCTGCCCATCCACTGGCGTCTACTACAGGGGTTGGCAACGCCTAGGGGAGCCGGGGCCTGGGGCAGACTACTTCCAGATGAAATGTTCTACAAGCCTCAGTGTTCTGCAAAATGCTGCTCTGAAAATAGGATTGCCAGATGAAATGTGGGGCACTCCATTAAATCTGATTTTCAAAGAATCAACAAATAAATTTGGGGTATTAGGCTAAAATCCGTATTTGTTGTTTATCTGAAATCCCAATTTAACTGGGTGTCCCTGTATTTTTATTAGCTAAACCTAGCAGCCCTCTCTGAATGGAACCAGTGCAAGGTGGACAGGGTGGTCCTCTGCTCTAAAAGGAACGTGGGAGAAAGCATCCGGGGCTGGCGGAGGATTCAGAGCAGCGGTTCTCAGTCCAGGATGCACATTAGCATCTCCCATGGGAGCTGTTAAAAACCGTAAGTGCTTGAGTCCATCCTCTGGTTTAATTGGTTTCAGCATGGCCTAGGTATTAGCATTTTTTTAAAGCTCCCTGGGTGGTTCTCATGTCAAACAGGGTTGAGAACCACTGCTTTAAAGACCACCAAGCCCAGACCTCTGAGGCAGAGGGTCAGACAGAGCTGGGTTAAGATCAGCCTCTATCACTTCCTGGCTGTGTAACTTAAACTATGCCTATGTCACCAACTGTAAACCGGGGATAATAATTATTCCTACATTATAAGGTCATTGAAAAGATTGCTTAAGACTTCCAGTTAAATACTGCAGATTGAGTGCATGCATTTAGATCCACCCTGTTCTGAAGCCCTCCTAGCAGAAGAATAAAAATTATACCAACCCATGCACCCTCCCACCTACTTGAGTAGAGAAAGCTGATATGTAACTGTCTACATGCGAGGAGAAAGCAATAAAGAATGAGCCAGTTTACAACATTGAACCCCACAATGGTTCAGAAATGGAGGCAGTGGAATTCTCTGAAAGATGGGCTAAAAACTGCAGGGTTTGCTGATGGTGTGCAAAGGGAGTGGACAGGACCCGGACCCCTCCTCCAACCCCTGCATCTGGTGGTGGCTCCTCTAGAAAGAGACATCAGAGACTCGGGGACACTCAAGGATGCACAGTGAAGGTGGGGGTGAGGCAATTCATTAACAATAAGGGGATGGAGTGAAAGACTGCCAGCTGAGTGGGGAGAGTTCCGGGACGCTACCCTGAGTGCCTGATTCTAGGGCACACCGCCAAGGCAGGAGACTTTCTGAAGAACCTGGCCAGCATGAGGGAAAGATGGGCAGTTGCTGACATTTGGGGATATCCCAAAGAAAGGCTGGGTGCCCCCATCACTCTAGGCTCACACATCCTCCCAACAATTTTTTAGTAACTCACTAGACAGCAAGGCTAGAAAAGATCAGAAGAAAGACTCTAACATGATCAAGAGACCAAAAGCAAATAGGAAAGGAAAAAAAGCACTTGAAAGAAACCGATAATTCAAGGAGTAGAATAAAACAAAAAAAAGAAAACTATAATGAATAGAAATATCAACATAAAAATAATCATCCAGAAGATCCAATATCTGACTAATAGAAGTTTCTGCATGAGAATACAAAAATACAGAAATGAGTAAATTATCAAATAACTAATACCAGAAAATTTCCCAGGAATCAAGAAACACTTTTCTAGATTGAACAAATCCAACCAGCAGCAACCCACTCCACACCTCCACACAAATAAAAGGGCAAATACCAAAGTACATCATCATGAAACTTCAATATCTTAGGAATAATAATAATAATAATAATACCTGAAGGCTGGAGAGAGAGAGAGATCACACACAAAGGATTTTGGATCAGAATGCCATTAAATTTCTCAGCAGCTAAAAGACAGAGTCATTAATGCATTCAAATTCTAAGAGAAAATGATTTCCTAATTAGAATTCTATACCCAGCCAAACTATGAATCAAGAGTAAGGGTAAAAATAAAACCATCAGACATGCAAAGGCTCCAAAATTTATTTCCTATGCTGCCTCTTTTCCACTTCCATAATTGATGGAAGATGTGTGCAATCAAAACTTGAGAGAAAATAAAGAAAGACAAAGATGCAGGATCCAGCAAACATATAATGTATAAGAGTGAGGTGAAGGGAATTCCAGGATGAGAGTGCAGGGAAGTCTCAGGGAAGACAGGGTGTGGCAGACCAAGAGACCAGTCAGCAGTGGAGCAGGACAGGGGCTCTAGCAAAGACTCCAGGTAAAGGAGAACTGATGTGTATTTGATTTGTTTAGCAATATGGAGAGATTTCTGTCAGAAAACCTGAGACTCCCTTTTCTGGGCACATATGTGATTATGAATCCCAAAGCAAACTGAAGTCATATAGAGAAGGGCATGTAATCTTACAATACTTTGAAAACACTTTCAATAGGAAATATTGTTTATAGTCGTTATCATGTAGACACTGAATATTTAATAAAAAATTGGGAGCATGAGAGGGGCAGAAATGGGAGAGGTGGGTGGGGGACAAGGCTAAACCACACTCTTCAATCAGTAGACAGTGTCTATTTGAAAAACTGAACAAATGCACCATAAGCATGTTATTCAGAAATCTAGAGATAAATAACTGAGAAACAACTGGAGTAATTGCTTTAGAGATAGAATGGGGTTGGGGAGGAAATAGCTGTTTTTCATTATAAACCTTCTAGTTCTATGTGACTTTTTATGTTATATACATGCATTTCTTAAATGTAGCTCCTGATACAGCACTTGGTATTGAAGACAAAGAGCTCAATGGATGTTGACTACAATAATCACGTCCTAGGTCTAAAACTGGACAAATGCAGATATTTTGACTTGCCTAAAGCTTTCTCCTTCCAAAATCACTAGAAGAAAACTAGGATTTTCTAATCAAAGCATTTTAAAGGGACATCCTCTGTGCCCAACCCTCTGGTGAGCTAGCTAGTCCCAGTCCATGAGTCTGCAGTCTGGTCAGGGTTGGGAGGAACCAATCTGTACCTGATTGTTTCACAAAGGACACTTGATAAACGCCATGTAACAAGCTCCCACTAGGTATTAAGCCAACCACTAACCAAGACGGCCCCCCCAGAGGGGGTCATAATCATTGGGGGCTGCCCATCACAGATGCTAACTTTTAATGCATGAGAGTGCATGCAATTCATCACATTTCTCTTTTTAATTTTCAACTTTTAGGGGAAAGCTTGTATTCATATTATAAAATGTACATGAGCAAGCAACAGGACCATCAGAGGAGCTTTGCCCCCAACTCCACAGCTAGTTTTACTTCAGTCAAGTTTTCCAAAAGTTTGGCTCTCTTGATGAGAGCAGCACACTGCCCTTCTGGTTCCTTCCTGACTAACCAAGGGGCAAATGACTCCAAACAATCGAATAAATTTGGTAAGAAGACCTAGGGAGTCCGTCTTCCCCTTTTATTACTACTGGTGTCCTTCCCTGGGGCTGGTCATGCTGAACAAGCTCAGGGAACAGCAGTGCTGGGGGCTGTAAAAGAGTCTTTGCTGAAAATAAAACAATAAAAAAAATCAAGCTCAGCTGGATTCTGATTTAATAGTATCTGGCAAGCCAACTATATTATTTTTGAACACACAGACATAAATTTGATATGAATAATAAAACTGAAGTATAACATGGACAAAGGAAATATAAAATTCACCTAATCTTCAAAAGAAATTCTATACTTGAATAATTAACTATGCTCTATTTATAAAACGAGAATAATTGAAAACAGGATTTTCGGTTGATTCATATAGCCTCTGAAATATTTATTATTGCAAGTCGAAAAGATCTGTCTGGGGTTTGTCACTGAAAATGTCTAAACTCGGTGTCCAGATGTTTATTTAAGTTGCTCCCACAGAGTTCTAATGTCAATAACAGGGGTTATCAGAGAGCATCTCTGTGTATCTTCCTTGACTAATATTCTCATTTCTTCTGCATCTTTGATGTTTTCTTTCATTAAAATTCCTGGCCCATATCCACAAAAATCTGCTGGGCTTGCATTAAAAATTAGTCTGCAGACTTGACATATGATGATGCCCTACCTCTCCACAAAGATAATATTTATCAGCAGCTATCACTTAGGCATTGCAATCAGCAGCATAGAATCAATTTCAGAGAATAAAAAAAAAAAACACAGAATCCAGATTTTAGAATGCCTAACTTGCAGATTCTAACTTCCTGACTATTCTTTTTTCTGTTAGATAAAGACAAGTTAGAACAAGTAATGGAATTTCTCACTATGAGCCCGGTTCACTCCTTTCTCTCTCTCACTCTCATTTACCCTCCCTTTTTTCCCCCTGAAAATCTAAAGTAAGATGACTTTAAAATAAAGGAAACCAGGCTCTCTGTCAAAACTCACTTCCTAAAGTTTCTGCAGAACAAGACAACAGGGAGAACATTTTAAAGACGTCTGATGCCCTCTCTCCCCTGTGTGAAGGTGCCAAAAGACAAAAGGAGTAGATATCTGAGCCAACCAGATGAGGATTTTATTGAGAATCAGCTGTACAAACGAAACCTGTACTAAAAGTTCCTTCTTTCCAAAACTAACCGAGTTTTGCCCAAATTATTAAAGCACCTACCACCCAAAGGAAGGAGGCATAAGTAAATGAAGTTTGTGTGAACATTCCCTAAAGTCTTGAGCATCTGAAGGCCAGTTCAGTCCTCTGGGCTGGGATCTGATGGGCAGTTAAGACCAGCTCCAGCTTAATATTACTTATCCTCTGCTGTTCACTGTATTAATTTAAAAGAATTAAATCTGATTTGAACTCCAATACAATATGAAGGGGAAAATTGGCACTAATGTGCAAAACCACTAATGATACTAAACAGTGCCCTGTGGAAGGAAGGCACTCCCGGGAGTGGGGAACAGATTAATTAGAAGATGTTATCTGCAGAAAAAATCTCCATCTCCACTGTTCATTTGATTAAATCATAAGATTCATAAACTGACGTAATACAGCCCAAGAGGTAACTTCCTCGCACAAAGTAGGCGCTCAATAAATGTTTATTGGCTTTTCAATGAACATCTAGTCTAACATTTCTATATTAATAGGTAGTACATAAAATTGGATCTCGAGGCGAATACATCTGGGAAATGCTGAGTTAAATAAAGTTAAACGGGCTTTTTACTCTAGGGCCCATCAAAATCTTTAATATACTAAAGTGATTTTGAATTCCCATGGGACAGAGAGTGAAGGGGGGCAGAGATTATGCCACATTTCCTCAACTTATTTTACCTCCAAATTCCATTTTTCTCAGGATTTCTGTTTTAAGACACACATTTTGGGAGATGCTGACCAGGTCCAATGCCATTTTAGAAAATGGACTTTCTAAATCCCCAGAAGTTAAGTGACTTGGCCAAGCACTCAATGTGTTAATAGCAAAGCAGTAACTCTCTACTCTTCCACTCTCCCCACCTTCCCCATCCCTTCTTCGGGGCACTTTTATTGCTCTCTTGCTGATATATTTATTTTTGCTCCAAGTGGAGCCCAAAGGGAATGCCCTTTTAAACCCAATACTTGAGATAATGTAGCATTACCTGCTGATGCTCTGTAATAATTTTAGCAAGATGTGGTCTCCTTTGAGTGGAAGAGAGTGAAGGGAGCAGTGAACACTTGGGGGTGGGTGATTAGAATTCAGGTTTACTCCCACAGTATCCTTCCGTCACACTTCCCACGTTTGTCGTTATTAGTATTCTCCACTAGACTGTCAGCCCTACAGTCTCTCAGTGCCTGTTATATAATAGGTGTTAGTAAGCATCAGCTGAATGGATGAATGAATGAATGATCAATGGGACGAGCCAACTAGCTGTTTATTGTCTTAAAGAACTTCATAGCTCTTTGAAGGAAAGAATGACTGAACACCCCTCTACTCACCAGAACCAGAAGACTGAAATTACCTTGTTGGGAAACTAGCTTTGCCTGAAAATCTGGACATGGTTACTGGCTATACTCGAACATTTCTAAAGTGTACAATTCAGATCCAGCCCCCTAGTGGTGAAAGCCCATCGTATTGTTCTTAAAGTGCTCTCTAGGTGGAGGGATGCATATGGGAATTTCTGGATGGCCAGCCTCTTCCTAGTCTCTAGTATCAACATGAATTTTATCTCAGACTTTTTTTTAATGGAGGAGAAAACTCCCTTTAACATTAATTATGTGTGCAATGCTTCTGTATGCAAATTCTTCTGGAAAGACATGCATGGGCCAACGCCCTTCTGCTTGGGCGTTGAATGTGCAGAGCCAACATTCCTGAAAAATAGATGTGGTTAAGAGCATTTAAGAAATCTGTACATCATCTATGCTATTCTCAACTAAGTGACCCTTTTTAAGGGTAAGAGCATTTTTCCCCCCTAAGAATCAGTGAAATGTGAAGGGAGCAGTAACTGAGACACCCACCCCTGAACTCAACCCAGGTATGTTTCTGGGATCCAGAGAGGGGGCAGTTCCAAGGCAAGGAATGTGGCAAGACCTCCTGATGAAAAAACCCATCTGGGACTTGAGAAATCTGGATTCAATTCTTGGCTCCATCTCTAGCTCACCACATAATTAAGAGGGCAAATCGGCTAATCTCGCTGTCCTTCACTTTGTCCTCTTTAAAACGATAGTGTCTGGCCTCTCCCCACGTCTCAGGAATGCCATGTCAGCAGATGCTGGGATGTGAGGCCTGCGGAGCCAATTAGCTGTAGGCAGCAG
This sequence comes from Myotis brandtii, assembly GCF_000412655.1. Classification (NCBI taxonomy): domain Eukaryota; kingdom Metazoa; phylum Chordata; class Mammalia; order Chiroptera; family Vespertilionidae; genus Myotis; species Myotis brandtii. The sequence goes on from NW_005359149.1 coordinate 312,368, forward strand.
GGACCTGTGCCCAGCCCCAGCCGCCCCTCCTGCCCCAGCCTGTCGTGCAAATTAATGTCTTTGGTCACACGGAGTCAGCATGAGAGTGTGTGACTGAATTTCAGACAGCTCAAAGCTCTTCCCTTCAAATAACAAGGCAAAGTAACATTTCTTGTGGCAAGCACACATTTTGTTTCATGCATAAAAATACTATCAGTGTCATGAAAAGACCTGATTTGGCACATGCAGATACGGGGGCCTATTCCAGTCCAAGGGCCTTTTGCCTGAGAGGAAATCTCTGTTCTGATCCTGTTTTGGGGGGCTGTGTGACCTTGGGTACACCCTGCATGGAAATAGCTACTGTTTACTGGGTGCTTGCACACAAGTATGGACTCATGTACAGACCTGCCTGGCTTATATACAATAGGCGCTCAATAAATGTTAGCTACTGGTATTATCATCTAGTTTTGTCTCTTGGCAAAACTTATGAGATGGGTCTTATTATTATTCCTATTCTGTAGGTTGGGAAACTGAGGACAGAGACGTGACTACTGTGATGCATTGTCCAGATCCCCTTTAGAAATGAAGAACACACCCCCCAGGCTGCTGGGAGGGCTGCCAGACAAGGCCCTCAGCTGTCAGGCCTCTGCAGATTGGCCCCACTGGAGAACACTGCCTCGCCCCAGGTCATGCTTCCCTTCAGGGACAGTCCACATCCCATGACTGATCGCACATGGTGAAATGCCTGGCCTCCTGTATTCGTTTCTAGGGCTGCCATAACAAATCAGCACAAATTCACAAACAGCTTAAAACAACAGAAATGCATTCTCTCACCGTTCTGGAGGCGGGAAGCCTGACATCAGCAGGCTGGTTCCTGAGAGAGATTTCGTCCCAGACCTCTCCCCTAGTTTCTGGTGCTGCAGGCCATCCTTGGCACTCCTTGGCTTGCGGATGCATCACTCCAGTCTCCACCTCTGTCTTCGCATGGCTTTCTCCCTGTGTGTCTAGGGTCACATCGCCCTCTCTCTTAGAAGGACACCGGTCATTGGCTCACCCTAAAAGCAGGATGATCTCATCTCAAGATCTTTAACTTAATTACATTTGCAAATAAGGTCCCATTCACAGGTACTACGCGTTAGGGCTCAGACACATCTTTTTGGGGCCACTAACCAACCCACTCGACCTCCCATGAGGAAACAGCTCTGCAGGGCTGTCCAAGCTCCCGAGCTCCCTGTGAGGCCACCTGAGGTCTTCAGTGAGGCCTCAGCCCCTCTCCGTGTCTTCCATGCCTGATCCTGCCTCCTTCCCTTCCCTTCCCTTCCACGGGTGTTTCTTTGAGGAGCTCTGCCTAATAGATGGCCTGCACACTACTCTCCAACTCAGTGTCTGCAAAAACAGTATGCATTTCAGAGTCTTCCCAAACCTCAATGTTTGGCTCACATATTTGTTTAAATGCTTTTGAATTCAAATCCAATTCTGCATTACTCTCTGAGTGCCTCTGGCCAGATATTAACCAGGAGTCCTGAGTTTTCTTGTCTCCTTGCCTTTGCTGATGCTGTGTCTAATCATCTCCCGATCCTGCCAGTCCACATCCCCCTCAAGGTTCAAACCCTAGTTCAAATGCCCTCCTTCGTGGAGTCTTCCTTGCCTTTATGCCTGGGAATGAGGTCCTGGGTCTCAATCACCTGACTCTGTCTACTTTACATAAGAATGAGTTATGCTTGTGGCAGCTCTATCGGGTCTGTGAGGGCAGGATTCGAATCCAGTGTGAGACGGCTACATGTCAGGCCTGCGCATGCCACTCTCTTATACTTTGCAGGGTTCTGACCCGGTCTTTTCTCTTCCTGCTCTGTTCTCCCTGGGCATCTAATCTAGGGGCTTCAACCACCTCCTCCCAAGGGTCAGGCTTGCCTTTCCAGTGGCAAGATCTCCTACGGGACCCCACAGGTCCAAGTCCAAACCTAATGCATATGTTGTCACACCTGAAACCTGATCTCCTCCTGTAACCCAATCCTTCCCACCCTGGCTCCCCAACTTAGGAATCACAATGTGACAGAACAGGCCCCATTCCTAAAGGAGGGTCTAGTTCTCACTCTGAATGCTGCTGCTTCTGTGACATGTGAAATGAGGTCCCTCCCGGGGACTGAAGGGCAAAGCCATGCCCATGGAAGGGCTGCAGTGGGCAACCTGACCCTTCCGTTCCCATCTACCAGACAGTGATTCTGAGGGTGCAGGGTGGGCAGGTGTTGAATGGAACTCTCCTCAGGGAGCCAGGCGAAGAATTGCAGCTAGCAGTTGTTATAAAACTTAGAACCATCTCATCCCCACAACAAGCCTGAGATGGGGATACTACTCTTGTTGTTCCCACTTTTCAGATGAGGAGGCTTAGAGCGTGGGGTAACTTGCCCAACATTACCTTGGAGTACGTGGTGGTCTGAGCTGCTGGTCAGGCTGGGGCCTGAGTGCTGGCAGCCCTGTGGGGCAAGGCAGTGGCCACAGAAGCTAGCCCTGGAGGGAGCCAGCTAGAGAAGGGTTATAATTTGGGCTGTTTTCATGCTTTTGCCTTCTGTTTCCCCCTGTTGTCTCTTATCAAATTGAAGAAAATATCTGTGAAAGGTACAACCTGTCATAGCACTTCAGTCAGGACCAAAGGGGAGGCCCCACCTGTGGGCCCAGTGCAAAGCTTTGGTGATACCCTCTAGGGCTCTTCCCTGGCTCCATCCTTGCCAGTCCCCCGCAAAAGCCAGGCACTGGCTGTCTGTAATTCAAGCAAATGGAGCAAATAGAAAAGGCAACATGGGGGATTGAAAAGGACACCTGACAGGGCAGCTCTCACTAGTGTGTGACTTTGAACAAGACCCTATTTCCTTCTCCAGAAAATGCTGGAATAATACCAATCTCAGGGGGCACATAGGAGAAGAGAGGCCACAGATGTGAAATCCCGTCCTAAGTCACACATTGCTCTGGGTTAGGGAGCCATCTGGACACATGCTCGAGTAGACCATCTCTACACATTTACTTCTTTGTGTCATCATACTGCCAAAGGGGGTACAGAATATTCGTATTAAAAATCTAAATAATCAATAGAAGCTATGCTTTTATTTTTATAACAGAATCACTAGAAGAGCTATTTAACTCAATGCACATATACGTGGTACTGATTAAGAGAACTGATGTATTTACTAGCAATATTTTCAGACAAAATTTATAAGCACCAAGTGGAGTTTCCATCTTTTAAGGAGCATGCTTGAGGAAGGCCTTGATTTACAACTCTCATTCTTTTGCCTTAATAATGTGAAATTTTTCCATACGAAGCTTGGTCTGTCTTTCGCGTAATGTCCTAATTTCCCCTTGTCAAAACAGCTTTCTCAGGGAGTCTCTATTGTTCTCAGTTAATTTTAACACTAAATTAAAAGTTTCATATGGTGGTGATTTTAGAACATTTTCCTTCGCATGCCAAAAGGTGCCTCCTAAACTACTTCCAGTCATAATTGTTACCATCGTTACAATAAGGTTTTCATATAGACTCTCTTTTAGACCTCAAAGCGTTCTATAAAGACCACACTTTGAAATTTTGTTCTCTCAAAACATACCCCATACATTAGATAAGGGGTCAGTGACCTCATCTTACAGACTTAATAGTCATGAGAGTACAGAACTTCCCACCGGATTCAAAGGAAATAGTGGCATTTAAATCCTAAATCTAATAATCTAATGCTATTTCAGTGGCTTACTCTCTTTTGCGCCTTTTTTTCATTCCAAGTTTTCTAAAATCATCTGGGAAGCAATAGATCATCTTTAATTGTTCAGGCTTTTATGCTGTGCTTTCAGAATCGCTTCTGATTTGTGGTCTGGCTCTAGTTCAGTATTATCCAACACTAGGTTTATTTCATCGGCCCAGTATCAAAGCTTCCTCACTTTAGCCAGAAATTAAAATAATAGCTTTAAGTTTCTCCTCCCTGTCAGGGAGCTAGTCAATAATGCAATTTGCCATATTTCTTAGATGATTCTGTATGCTCTCTATAAAAGCTGGATATATAATCCTTTTATTTATTTAAGCACAAGCATTCTCAACTTTCCCTCTACAGAGACAAAGTCTTTTCTTCCCTAACAACTTTGCTTTCTTTTAGTGTTCCAAACTCATGACGCCTGCAAAGAACAAACTGCCGGATTTCACCTGGTCCTCTGGACAAAGCCTTTGATACCTGATGTCACTTTTCCTTACATCTCTTCTCCAACAAGTTTTATGCAGCCAACTACCAAGTGAGACAGGGAGAGTGGAGACACCAGCAGTGCCCAAAATGGTCTAAGATGATTAAAAACAAATCATTTCAAATACAAAATGTTATCAGAAGAAATACAGTTCTTTTGTAGTGTAAGTCACAGAGACATGACAAATACCCTGTGAGTAATCTGAGCTCTTGCCTAGCATGAGCACTTTTTAAAGCCCAAATGCAACCTTGATGTGTGGTATTCATGTGCAAGGCCATGCAACCCAGTGCCCAAAATTCTTGGCTGACTCTGAGTAACCTTGAGCAAATCAACTCAACACCTAGTTGCAGGAAATAGAGATAATTCTACAAATTATTTTACCTTCCACGTTGAATCACAGCTCCTGGATGCCCAGAGAATGTGATGTGAATCAGAGACAGGTCCTATGATTATGAAAAAGTGTTATCCTAGCCCAGCCTGTGTGGCTCAGTGGTTGAGTGCCAACCTATGAACCAGGAGGTCACAGTTAGATTCCCGGTCAGGGCACATGCCCTGGGTTGCAGGCTCAATCCCCAATAAAGAATGTGCAGGAGGCAGCCAATCAATGCTTCCCTCATCGTTGATGTTTCTATCTCTCTTTGAATCAATAAAAAACATATTTTTAAAAAGTTTTATCCTATAGATGACTATTATATAATGAGATTAATCCTCATAACATATTCCATGGTTCAGTTTAAGTCCCAAACTTTAGCACTTAACTTCCTTCTCTTAAACTAATCACTTCAAAATTGAAGGTAAGAGTTCATGATTGCAGATTAACTCCATTTTCCCATTTTAAACCTACATTTGACATTTTTTAAAAATTCTCACTTGTGAATACTTCTCAATTAAAACTACACAATATACACAATAAAACAATGGTCTGATTTTTCTATTTAACTTGTACACACTAAAAAGTCATCCTAGTTGAAAGAATAAGTGTAATTTAGTTTATAATTGGCAAGGTTTCAAATCTCCAAAGCTTCAAAATATAGAATCTTAGGAATAAAAAGTTAATTAATGACAGAACATGGCAAGCTGATTCTAAAATTTATATGAGGCCAGCATTATCCTAATTCCAAAACCAGATAAAGACTCTACAAAGAAGGAGAATTATCCCTGATGAACATAGATACTAAAATCCTCAACAAAACATTAGCAAATTGCATCCAGCAATATATTAAAAAGATCATACAACATGACCAAGTGGGATTTATTTCAGGGATGCAAGGCTGGTACAATATTCACAAATCAATAAATGTGATACATCACATAAACAAATTGAAAGACAAAAATCACATGAGCATATCAATAGATGCAGAAAAAGCACTCGACAAAATCCAACACCCATTTTTGATAAAACCTCTCAGCAAAGTGGGAATAGAGGGAGCATATCTCAACATAATAAAGGCCATATATGACAAACCTACAGCGAACATCATACTCATTGGGCAAAAACTAAAACCATTTCCCCTAAGAACAGGAACAAGATAGGGATATCCGCTTTCACCACTCTTATTCAACATGGTACTGGAAGTCCTAGCCACAATGATCAGACAAGAAGAAGAAATAAAAGGCATCCAACTTGGAAAGAAGGAAGTAAAATTCTCATTATTCATGGATGACATGATATTGTACATAGAAAACCCTAAAGACTCAACCAAAACACTACTAGATTTAATGAATGAATTTGGTAATGTAGTAGGATACAAAATCAACACCCCAAAATTGATGGCTTTTTTATACACTAATAATGAATTCTCAGGAAGAGAAATTAAACAAACAATCCCATTTACCATTGCAACAAAAAAAGTTATGATACTTAGGAATAAACTTAACCAGCATTATCCTAATTCCAAAACCAGATAAAGACACTACAAAGAAGGAGAATTATCCCTGATGAACATAGATATCCCTGAGTACAAGTCTTTCCTGAGGTAAAAGACTTGTACTCAGGAAACTACAAGGCATTGAAAAAGAGATAGAAGATATAAACAAATGGAAGAATATACCATGTTCATGGATCGGTAGAATCAACATCATTAAAATGTCCATACTACCCAAGGCAACCTACAGATTCAATGCAACCCCTATTAAAATACCAACAGCATATTTCACAGATCTAGAACAAATACTCCAAAAATGTATTTAGAACCAAAAAGACCCTGAATAGCTGCAGCAATCTTGAGAAGAACAAAGTTGGAAGAATCACAATACCAGATATCAAGCTATATTACAAAGCCACCATAATGAAAACAGCCTGGTACTGGCACAAGAACAGGCATATGGATCAATGGAACAGAAGAGAGACCCCAAAAATTAACGCAAGCTATTACACTCAATTAATATTTGACAAAGGAGGCAAGAGCATAAAATGGAGTCAAGACAGTCTCTTCAATAAATAGTGTTGGGAAAATTGGACAGATACATGCAAAAAAAATGAAACTAGACCACCAACTTACACCATACACAAAAATAAACTCAAATTGGATAAAACACCTAAATGTAAGTCAGGAAACCATAAAAATCCTAGAAGACACCATAGGCAGCTAAATCTCAGACATCTCTCATAGCAATATGTTTACGGATACATCTCCTAGGACAGTGGTCGGCAAACTGTGGCTCGCAAGCCACATGCGGCTCTTTGGCCCCTTGAGTGTGGCTCTTCCACAAAATACCGACTTCTGTGCATGGGCCATGAAGTTTCAATCGCACTGTACGTGCGTACCCGCACGTGGTATTTTGTGGAAAAGCCACACTCAAGGGGCCAAAGAGCCGCATGTGGCTTGCGAGCCACAGTTTGCCGACCACTGTCCTAGGAGATGTATCCGTAAACATATTGCTATGAACGAAAAGGGAGCCCACTATATGGGAGAACATATTTGGCAATGATACATCTAATAAAGGGTTAATATCTAAAATATATAAGGAACACATACAACTTAACAAAAGGATCCAATTAAACAAACAATCCAATTAAAAAATGGGCAAAGAACCGGAACACCGATGGAACTGGAGAGCATTATGCTAAGTGAAATAAGCCAGTCAATGAAAGAAAAATACCACATGATCTCACTCATTTATGGATAATTAAGACCATTATAAACTGATGAACAAAAATAGATACAGAGGCAGAG
>NW_005359149.1:319778-321226 GCF_000412655.1 Myotis brandtii
GACTTGTATGCATGCATATGAGCATAACCAATGGACATAAGACACTGGGGGGCATGGGAGGCTAGGGGAGGGTCAAGGGGAGAAAAAAAAAGGAGACATGTATAATACTCTTTGTAATACTTTAAGCAATAAAACAATTAAAAAAAAAAGAACTGGAACACCCACTGCCCTCCCCACTCACTCCACCCTGCTTCCCAGTCCAGAACCCCCACTCCACCTGCTTCCCAGTCCAGAACCCCCCATCCACCCTGCTTCCCAGTCCAGAACCCCCACTCCACCCTGCTCCAGTCCAGAACCTCCACTCCACCCTGCTTCCCAGTCCAGAACCCCACTCCACCCTGCTTCCCAGAACAGAACCCCCCCTCCCCCCCGCTTCCCAGTCCAGAACCCCCATCCACCCTGCTTCCCAGTCCAGAACCCCCATCCACCTGCTTCCCAGTCCAGAACCTCCACTCCACCCTGCTTCCCAGTCCAGAACCCCCCATCCACCCTGCTTCCCAGTCCAGAACCCCCATCCACCTGCTTCCCAGTCCAGAACCTCCACTCCACCCTGCTTCCCAGTCCAGAACCCCCCATCCACCCTGCTTCCCAGTCCAGAACCCCCATCCACCTGCTTCCCAGTCCAGAACCTCCACTCCACCCTGCTTCCCAGTCCAGAACCCCCCATCCACCCTGCTTCCCAGTCCAGAACCCCCATCCACCTGCTTCCCAGTCCAGAACCTCCACTCCACCCTGCTTCCCAGTCCAGAACCCCCCATCCACCCTGCTTCCCAGTCCAGAACCCCCATCCACCCTGCTTCCCAGTCCAGAACCCCACTCCACCCTGCTTCCCAGAACAGAACCCCCACTCCACCCTGCTTCCCAGTCCAGAACGCCCCATCCACCTGCAAAAAATTTTTCAAAAAAAAAGGAAAAAAAATGGGCAAAGAACCTAAATAGAAACTTCTCTAAAGTGGACATACAGATGGCCAAGAGACATATGAAAAAATGCTCACAATTACTGATAATCAGAGAGAGGCAAATTTAAAACAATAGTGAGGCATCACCTCATACCTACCATCAACAAATCAACAAACGACAAGTGCTGGCGAGGATGTGGAGAAAAGGGAACCCTAGTACACTGCTGGTGGGAATGCAGACTGGTGCAGTTATCATAGAAAACAGTTTGGAGTTTCCTCAAAAATTAAATATGGAACTGCCATATGACCCAGTGATCCCACTTCTAGGAATATAGCCTAAGAAACCCAAAACACCAATCAGAAAGAATGTATGCACCCCTATGTTCTTAGCAGCACAATTTACAATAGCTAAGATCTGAAAACAGCCCAAGTGTCCATCATTAGATAACTGGATAAAAAAAAAAGCTGTGGTACATTTATACCATGGAATACTATGCAGCAGTAAAAAAGAATCTCTTGCCCTTTGAGACAGCATGGAGGGACCTGGAG
>NW_005359149.1:321409-332892 GCF_000412655.1 Myotis brandtii
GGACATATGTAATACTTTCAAAAATAAAGATTTTTTAAAAATAAAATAATAAAAAAATAAAATAAAATTTATATGAAAATGCAAAAGGTCAAAGATGCCCAATCCACTCTTGAAAAATAGGATGGCAGACTTTACTCCAGCCTTATCATAGAGCTGTCATAAATAATGTGGTGAAATATTAACACAAATAGATTAATGGAGTCACAGAGAGAACCCAGAAAATAACAGACATATACATACACTCAATACGTGGAAGTGCACTGCAGGATGTCAGGACAAGCGGCTATGCAGAAGGATACTCCCTCACACAGCCACAAATAATTTCCAAGTGGAATTAAAGACGTAATGGGAAAGGTAAAATTATGAAACATTTTTCAATGAAAAAGATTTTAAAAGGCAAGAGAATATTTTCATGACTTCAGGATAAACAATGCTTCCTTAAGATACAAAAGACACTAAACATAAATGATTGATAGACTTGCCATTAAAATTTAGAATTTCTGTTCATCAGAACCACCATGAAGAGAATGAAAAGTAATCCAGAGAGGATAAGGAGATTTACAACAAATATAACCAAATAATGATTAGTATCAGGAATACATCCTCCAAATCAATGAGAAAAAGACAACAGAAAGATGAAGGAAAGACTTGGATGGACGCTTTTTAAAAGAAATCCAGTGGCCAATAAACATATGAAGATGTTCAATGCCATTCCAAACAGGGAGGTGCAAAATAAAACCCAATGAATATCTACTGTAAAAACATACTGGCTAAAATTAAAGTCTGGCAATACCAAGTGCGGATGAACTGCAAGTGTCATACATGGTGGATGGGTTGTGGTGGAAAGTCAATGTTAAAGATGTGCACACCACCTTCTATTTCAGCTCCTAGGTAAATATCCTGCAGAAATTTATGTGCACAAAGACACTCATGGCAGCATTGCCTTTAATAGCCCAAACTAAAACTATCATAGAAGTGACTATCACAGAATGGTATTAACAGAATGGCACATGAAACAGCAATGAAAATGAATAAACCACACTTAAACATGACGTGAGTTTTATAAACAATGTTGAAAGACACCAGATACAATATACACTATGATTCCATTTTTGTAAGTCAAAAGTCAGCAAAACAAACTAAATAGTTACATACATAACTGGTAAAACCATTTTTTAAAGATGAGGGAAGTATTACCATAAAGTCAGCATAGTAGTTATATTTTGGGGGGGGGGGGCGTAACAGGGGACACACAGGGAGATTCTGGAGTACTGGCAGTAGGATTTCTGCATCTGGTTTGTGATTACATAGCTGTTTGCTTTATCCATTAAAAGGCACACCTGTCTTATGTTATATTTTATAAAATTTTATAAAATTAAAAAGGCTATATTTTACAAAATTTTAAAGAAGGACTTGTACTACCAAATATTAATGCTAATTAAAGCCATAATTACTAAAAAGTGTGGGGAAAACAAAATAGGTCCAAGACATCTATGACTATTCTATGGCAGCATTATAAATCAGTGGGGAAATGGTGGTTTATACTAAACCAATTGATCAACTATTGGCAAAAATTAAAATTAAATCTCACCTCATACAATATCCCCAAATAAATTTGAGATGGATCTAAATTTCCTTTTGAATTAAGGATAAGTATAAAAGTGAAATTTTTAAGAAGTACTAGAAGAAAATAAGGATAAATATGTATCCACCTTTGGAGTGGGGAAAGCATGCTCAAGCACAAGCATATCTGCAAAGGTAGAATCCTAAAGAACACTTCTACATCAAAAACACCATGAACTGTATTAAAAGGCAAATAATACACTAAAACAATAACAACATAACAAAAGATGGGCATCTTAATTTATAAAGAACTTATAAACCAATCAAAATCGCAAATTCTCCAAGAGAATATAGATAACTAGAGGCCTGGTGCACGAAATTCATGCACTGCGGGGGGGGGGGGCCCGCTGGGCCTGCGCCCTCTCGTAGTCTGGGAGCCCTTGGGGGATGTCTGATTGACAGCCTAAGCTGTCAGTAGGACATCCTTAGCACTGCTGTGGAGGCGGGAGAGGCTACTGCCACCACTCCTGCACTCGCCAGCCATGAGTGCAGCTTCTGGCTGAGCAGCGCTCCCCCTGTGGGTGCATACTGACCACCAGGGGTCAGCTTCTGCATTGAGCATCTGCCCCCTGGTGGTCAGTGCGTGTCATAGCGAACAGTCATTCCACCGTTTGGTCAATTTGCATATTAGCCTTTTATTATATAGGATAGAATATAGAATGCCCCCAAAAATGTATATACTAGTAAATGGTCAATAAACATGAAAAAAAACAAACACCAACCTTCATTAAGTAATCAAAGAAACACCAATTTTATAGGTATCCTTTTCTGCAACTATTCAAATTGCAAAGATTCTGAACAGCAATTTTCAATTCTGGTTGATGTATTGCTAGTGGGAATGTAAAAGGACACAATCTTTGTGATGAGTGATTATATATATAAAATCAAGATTCTCAAAAACTTACCTTTCTCCTACCAATTTCACTTCTAGAAAAAGATCTTCTGGAAATAAGTCATTTTGTACATGTGTGATTATCTCTTAAGAAGTTGATAGCATCATTGTTTAGTTATAATTAATAATCAAACTGTTAAACACTAAGTTGATTTTTAAAAGTTATGGTACACCCATTAAATGCAATAGTCTGCAGCTATCTAAAATGCAAAATATTTAATATGGGAAAATGTTTACAACATATTGAGCAGACTATGAGTTAATGTATAGTGTGATTGCACTATCCTATATAATAAAAGCCTAATACGAAAATTGTTCCCTCAGGCTGTCGTTCTGCTTGCTATGACGTGCGCTGACCACCAGGGAGCGGCGCAGAACACAGCATTGGAGGCGCTGCCAGCCCCAATGGGCCCCAACAGGCCCCAATAAGAGCGGGACTATGGCAGGATGGTGGAGCAGGTGAGCGGGCAGCGCCAGTTCAAGGCAGGTGCGAGCGGGGGTGATCACCCTGCTGATCACCCTGCAGTGGTGGTGGCAGGGGGTGGGGCCACCGCCTAGCTCCTAAACACTGAGGGAGTTGGGCAGGGGGCGCCCGGCCCTGATTGATCATCCCGCAAGTGGGATGGTGGAGCAGGTGAGGGGGCAGTGCCAGGCCAAGGTGGGGTGCCAGGTGGGGCTGCGGGGCTGCCAGGCTGGGGGCGTGAGCTGGGGCCCGATTTCCGCAGGCCACCCCAAGAGAACCCACCCATGCAAAAATTCGTGCACCGGGCCTCTAGTTGAAAATATACATGGATAGCTATGTATAGAAAAAAATATGTACAAGTACATATACCCAAGTGTTCACAGAACCTCTCTCTGGGTAGCAGAATTACAGCGATTATGCATGTATGCATGTGAACCCTTCCACCTTATCCTACTTTCCAGACATACCAATAACATGTGTTATTTCATCCTCTAACAAAAGAACATCAAATAACTTTATGCTGTGAAATCATTTACTATTAGTTTTACAAACTAAAAATAATGAAATTGTTAGCTCAGTATAGTTTTAATTTGCTTTTCTGGGGGTAATGGGGACTTAATATAGAACTCAGCCCTTACTCTCCTTGTACATCTGACCTAAATGTATTTTCCATCAAATTACATATATGAAGTCTCTTTTAAAGTAAGTTAAATTTAATTAAGCACCAGTAACACATCACCACTAAAATCTTGAAGTTGCTCTAATTAATATTTTATTCTTGCTTTCAGCAGTGTTTAAAAGCTCCAACATATTAAAGAAATCTTTGATAACATACATGTTAATTTCTCTGGAGACAATCATATAATCCTACAAACATGAATATATAGATTGAGGTTTCTGCAGCCTACATATGTATGTTTCTTTGGGGAGGGGGGCAATGTATTGACAATAATTCAATTGTAGCTTAAAAACAAAAAAACTGTTTTTTTCACCAAACTGAATCTATCATCTGTTAAGAGCAATGAACTCAAATCAGGTCAAGTATATGAACAGCTACTCCCTTCACCTCATCGGTCATCTTAGACTTTCCTATATTTCACGTTACCCTGGGCAAAGCTGGTCATTCAGAGACCATCCACCCTCCAACATGAACTAAAAATAGTTATATACAATTTTCAATTCATCAGGTTGGCACCCCTAACCCCCGCGTTGTTCAAGAGTCAAATGTACTCCTTATTTGTAACCAGAAGAAAGATAACATTCTTCCAAGGGAAGACAGAAGAAGGAAACAAACATTTAAGCATTTTTCCATGAGTGTCTTCCTAGGTATTTCCCATCCAGTACCTCAATAAGCCCATGCAAACATGCATAGAATTCTTTAGATTGCTCCCTTCATTACTCAAAAGAAGAGGGAACTGTATCTTCCTAATTCATTTTAGGTGATGCCTGGGACAAGTAAGTATTTCACTGAAAGGCATGTAATAAAAGCTATTTGATAGAGGTAAAAAGAAGGGAAAAAAGCAATTACCTGCTTTCATTTGGCTTAGAGAAAAAAAATGTTCTTTACTATATACTAAAATATCAGACAACACACAACATACTGTAAAACTTTAATACGTTTAAACACAACATTCAAATGTTAAACGTTTCCAGTACATAGAAGTTATCTTCTGAAAGACAAACTATTTTTATAGCTACCGTTTCGTAACTTTATAAAATTATTTCCCTCAACGTCTGACACTGATCTTGATACTTGTTAGAAAGTCTGATGTAAGAAAATGACATCACAACAGGCAGAGTCAGCAAAGTACCCCAATGCCCATCTTCAGAATTCATCATCAGACGACTGATCATCATCTTCATCCCTTACTTCTCGGTATTTCCTCGAAGACTCCCCTTCTGGGTTATAGCTCTGCATTTTAATATTCAGTCTTTCAGCTAATTTTTGTGCTGCGAGCTTGGCTTGCATCTCCTTTAAAATAAAATGTAAAGCAAGAAGTTACACAATCACATATTTTCCCTACAATTCCTAAACTTAGAGCTCTACAGCGATGCACCGAGCCTGACAGCTGTGTCTACCACAGATGCAACAGAGCTGTGCTGGGAGACCTACTAGCCTGCTACAGCTGTAGCTACAGACGTCCATTAATGAAGTGCATGGAAATATCCCACCTCTTCATGAGAAACTGAGTAATCAGTTCACACTACAACAGTTATAAATACAGATATATTTTTAAGTATGTGGATACACACATGTGTATATGCAAACTCATAGAACAATCCGAGTTATCAAATGTCAAAAATCACTAATGCTGTGCTGATTCTCCAACAGACAATCATCTTTCCTAGATTAAATCATGGTTCTAGGCTTATGAGTTACCTTTCAATGCCACAATAAAAATCAAAAAGTTAATACTGGAAAACTGACTATCCTTCTCCAAATAAAGTCCCAAGAAAATTACTATGCAGAAAAGTGTCCAAGTAAATTCCAGATTCTGCCAATGTGCTTATATACACACAAGGATAAACCACCGATGTATGGATGTATGGCAGGCAGCAACACTCATTTCTAGTTCTGCCCTTCACGTTCCTCATGCTCTCTCCCACACCACAGGAGCTCCTTTAGGATCGCCCCCTCAGGCCATGGGCATGATGGAAAAGTAGGACTGAAGCAGGAGCTACGACTACTCTGCCAAGGAAGTCAACTTCAAACTGACGGGTGTAATTCAACCTAAAAATGTCTTAGGACAGGCATTTAAGACCATATAGACAATTTTTTAAAAATTCCTCAATGCTATGGTTGTATAATTTTAATGCACTGAGAGGAAGAAAAATGGCTTTAAAAAGGAGTGCCTTGACGATGCCAATCCATGCCAACTGAGCTTTTATGAAAAGCCAAGGCAGAATAGCAGCCTGGTTCTGTATTAACTGCTATACTAGTATACTACCTGATTAAAATCTAAGCAATATTAAGATGTTAGGCTACTATTTTTTCTGGAGACTCAAATTATTACTAAGTATATCAAACCCTTTCTTTTCTCACTAAGGTTCTCACACCTATTTTCTTCCATCTCATTATTCTGTACACAAATTGTCAATATACTCGTTTAAAGTTCTTGTAGAACGTACAGATCTTCAAAAACAGTCCTATACAAACTTGACTAAGTCACTGTATGTAGCAGATTCTTCTATCTTTACAAGAGTCTGCCGATTAGGCTTTTAACCCTAGTGTCCAACTGTCTGTCGGAACACAACACTGTTCCCCCACCCCCTTTATGCCCGCCCATGCATCACAGGAGATGGGAGCCGGAGCCACATTTCCCTGGTTCTCTTTGCAGGTCCTGGTTAGATCCCACCACTGAGCAGCTCTCCCATGGGCTTTAAGAGGGAGAAGACACAAGTGATAGTCCTGCTGTCCTAAGAGCCGGGGCTTTCGGAGATGTGCCATGTGGCAGCATTTCCTGGCCAATACCAGTTTGATGCTGCAGGTTGCTGTGATCACCTCCAGCTGCTTCCTGCAGTTCTAGCAACTTCAAGACTGAAAACTAGAGGCACACATCTGAGAGCTGATGGCACTTATCTGCCATTTCTCTGGCACCCTATAATCCCTGTTAAATCGGTCCTCCCTGAAGTAAATTCTGACTTACGTAAGAAGCATCCAACATACAGACAGTAAACAAGCAATACTCTTAAATACCTCATAACTCTGCTTCTGCTGTTGCTGAAGTGCCGAAGACTCTTCTATGGAGAGCAGCTGTGCAGGCAGATGGTGCAGTGGTAGGAGCCGAGCCGCTGTGATGTCATCGAGATGCTGCTTATCCCTGCGCAGCCTCTCCTCTGGGGAAATGGGAGACCCTCTTCTCTGCTGGTGCCTCGATGAGTCATTCTGATGTGAGGGTAACCTGAAGGAGGGAAACTTGTTATATCCCCTTCCTGTAGACATACATCTACCACACTCACTCACACAAGGGGCCTTCAACCGTAGCTCTGTCCTTTCCTTCTCTCTTCAAACCTTATACTTGAACTGAAGCTATCTTTTTTTTTTTTATTCAAAAAACATTTGCAAAGGGGCTTACTATCCAGTAGAGGGAAATAAATTTATCAACCGTTTCAGCACAACATAGGGGTGGGGCAAAAGGAGGTTTACAGTTGTGAGTATGCCCAACAGTTCATTCTCATATTATTTATTAATGATTGTACTATTTTCCATATGAACAACTGTAAACCTACCCTGTATACCACCACAGGTACCATGATTCGTATCTATATACGGTACATTGGAACATAAAGGAAACGTCGATTCTAATGGGAGACAGGGAGGTTGCCAGAAAAACTTGAAGATGATGAAATCTGAGGAGTCCTGGAATAGTGCCCACCAAGAAAGTGAGGGGAGGAGGGCACCCCAGCAGAGGGAGAAGCGCATGGCTGCAGCACACAGGAGGAGCAAGAGGGAGAGTACAGAAAAGGCAGCCAGACAAGCCCGGGAAGTAGACTGGGTCCAGACACAGTGAAAAGCTCTATTCTGGGGAACAGGTTCCGATTTGATTTTATAAGTTTTATTCTGGCAGCAGTGGAGGAGATGGACTGGTGAAGAGGTAAGGCGTGAGGCTGGAACAGACCGTAGTTACAGCCCGAGAGGTGACAGTCCTCCCTTAGGAAAGAGGGTGAAGGCAAAGGAAATGTGTTATGTAGGTCTTCATGGCTAGAAGATACGGAGATGAGATAGTTACAGCCCGAGAGGTGACAGTCCTCCCTAGGGTGAAGAGGGTGAAGGCAAAGGAAATGTATTATGTAGGTCTTCATGGCTAGAAGATACGGAGATGAGAAAAAAGACACCTTGGGAAGGGGAGGGGGGATGAGGAGGTGACACTATTAGGAAATATGGGGAAAAGTCAGTTTGGGAAGAAATGAGTTCTACTTGGTACATGATAAACCTGAGGTGCCATGGATACCCACACAGTCACATTTCATAGGTAACTGCAGGTAAATCTGAGGTTCCAAAAAGACCAAAGCTAGAGGTGGGAGAGGGCAGCCTCCAGCATCCACGGAGCCAGAAGAACATGCAGGAGGAGGCCAAGGGAGAGCAGAACTGGAGCCTTATCCCACTTTCCAACTGCCACGAGCTGCTCATGCTCCCCTCAACCCCACTGGCCCATGGCCTTCTATCAAGGCCGAGCCTTCCCTGATCTGCTCTAAGTGCACAGGAGCTCTTTCTGCCCAACTTCCTTAACCCTTGGTAGCCCTCACTGCTACTCCCGCTTCCTGCTAAATGACAGGATCACAAAACTGGGATCAGGGTATTCTCTGTTATATGTTTGTCTTCCCAGAAGTGAGGAAAGATACTTCTTTGCACACAACATGAGAGGTTACTTAATCAAAGATTGCTTTTTACTCCTAACTAAAAATTAATGTAACACAATCCTGGTTTTCTAGACGAAAGAAATAAAACGTTTTGAGGTTAGAGTGGGGTAGGATTAAACTTTAAAGTTTCTTTATAACAATAAAAATGGTTTTAGGTATTTTCAACTAGAGGTCTTCAGTTTTTCAAAGGCAGGCAGTAGTGGCTCCACTTTGTACCTGATAATGCTACATCCTTGTAAATCTAGGCTGTACCAGTTCCTACCCCCTGATTTGAATGCCACATCTGCATACAAATAAGTAACATTCTTTCCTCTTCAGAGAGCTTTTCTTTCTCTGAAGAGCTCAGAAACAAAACTATGAAAAGGAACTTAGAAGCAGGGTTTGCGCCCTACCCCAATCTATTTGCAGTTTTTTTAACCTCTTCTCAGCTTCTTTCCCTCTGAAGTTGTTACATGGTGTGTTCTTCCAAGTGTGTAAGCCCTGGGTCCTCATCTAGAGCCTAAACTCTTTGATGAGCAGAATCTTTACTTCTGTGTCACCACAGCACCCGCTGCTACATCCGGTGAGCACACAAAATATTTGTGCTGAGAAAGCCTGTGGGCTCCTGCAATTGCTTTTTCTTTGGCTGACATTCTAATCAAAGGGGGAGCTCTACACCAGAAAATGGTTCTGAAAAAGTCATAATAAATTCTGTTTATTATAAAATATTGGCTAAGTATCCTGCAATTTAATACTCCATCTGCTATTTAAAACCTTTTCAATTATTTGGCTAAAATATTAAAGTGTTTTCCAACATGAATCCTCCACTCCAGGCAGGCCAGGCCAGTCTCACTGTTTCCACAGTACACTCATTCCTAAACACAAGTAGCTCTCACACAAAGTCCCCTGAACTTAAGCGTTCTCCCAATTTTTTGAGTTTAACAAATATTATGTCCCTGTGACAGGTCTGTCTCCAAGGGTACTTACACATTGGTTTTAAATTTACGTGGTGGGGGCACTGGGTTTTTGGCTCGCATGTCTAGCACTTCCATGTAATGAGGTTTCTTCTGTGTCCCACTACGAAGGCCTGTCAAGTTCTCAGTCCTCGTGTTTTCTTCTGAATGTTGCTCATCTGGGTCTGCAATTGTGATCCTTTGTAACCTGTCAATGAAGAGGTCGTCGGAGCTGGTAGAATTATCTTCTGCTGGACCTGACACAGGAGGCTGAGGGAGACACTCCCTGGCTTCGGGTGGGGAAGGTGCGGTGGCGCTGCTGCTGGAAGCTGGGCACTTGTTCACTGGGTACCCAACCTGGGGAGCCTCTTCATCACCTCTGTGACTAGAATGAGCAAGTCCCTGCTGTGAGGCTGTGTTAGATGATGTGATGTTATCTACAGAAGAACAGCCAGGAACCAGTGATGAAGTATCAAGTATCTGGTCAGAATTCTGGGCCTTATCTGTGTCCACGTCAACTGCAATTGCTTTTTGCCTTGGTTTACAGTCTAAACTAATAGGATGAAACAGTTCACTTCTTCCTCTAACTTCTTCACGTTCTGCAATGGCAGCTCTCAGTTTGACAACAGAGTCTCTGATCTTTTTACCGTTGTCGGGCAATTTGCAAATGAATTTTCTGTCAAATGGAAAAGAACATGTATGCATTAGAGCCATGTTTTTAAACTTGAGACATAAAGACAAAGCATTATCTTCAAAGGGGAAAAAAATATATATCTTCATGTTAAAAACCTGACTTCCAATTGCCCGGAAGCAGGAATGTAATTATCCAACTACCGCCCCGCCCCCACGCCCCCCTCCCCAAAAAAATAAGGGAATCCAGAATAGAATAGGGAATATGCCTCATCTGTCTCATCTAATTAGGATTTCAGCAAAAGTATTTTATACAAAACTTATATAAGATATTCCAAAAATCAACAGAAGTATGAATGATCTACAAGACCTTTCTGGAAAGGGGAGGTGGCCATGTCTGGAAGGCCAAAGTATTTCCGGAATAATGCTTTGCCATTTCCACTCTCATTTTCTCACATGGGTAGAGTGGAGTCTTCCAGAAGCCACGGGGACATGTGGTTATCATTGCTCTGGCTAACAGAATGTGTGGGCTTGTATACAGTAGGTCCTCGGGTTCCGTCGGAGATCCGCTCCTTCGGGGTGAGGTAAAGCGATTTTTGCTGTGTAAGTTGGAACCCACCTACATGAGCACCTACATCACTCACATGGAGCACACACACAGCAGTAATGAAGTGAAACAGTAAAAAAAATTTAAAAGAAAGATAATTCCTGACCTTGTGGTAAATACAGTAAATAATAAAAAACATAAAGCACATATGTACATATGTCGAAATGACGGAACTTTTCTTTAAATAAAGAAATGGGAGATGGCAAGGTACGTGGAGTCCCACGTAACCAGAGGACTGCCTGTACTCCTGTGTTTTCAAGATTTCGCACTTGTAACTCCCAATGCATTGGCAAATAGCCGCAGACATAAAACAAGAGCTCTTCGGGATACTCAGTAAGTCGCCAAGAGTAGAAAGAGGGGTCCTGAGGCCCAAAAGTTAACTTGCTGCCACAGATGAAAAACCCATTCTCACCCCGTCAAAACACCTGTGTCTACTAAGAAGCCCCCAGAATCCCTGGTGCCTTTTGCTGGGTTTCTTTTCTGATTCCCGTGCGGCAGCCGCCCAGTAAGTGGGGAGGGAAGGAGGGGACACCGCAGGCCCCGCGTTCTTCCTCCGACACATCCATCCCCCCGGCGGGGGTTCCCGTTTCCCGAGCCGAGTCCTCTCGCGCCCCGCGACCACGTCCCCCACGGATCCCGAACCTCGGCCACCCCGCCAACCACCTGCTCACATCGGTCCCAGCCCACGCGCGCCCCCGGCCCCACAGCCGCTTTCCTGGCGCACCTTCTCCCCCGTCCCGGTCGGGACCTTCTGCAGATGCCCTCCCAGCGCCGTCACTCTCCCCCCCGCGACGCGCCCCGCACCGCCAAGGCCGGTTCCCTGCAACAGGTGATGCCCATTATGTCGCGCTCCTGCCCGGACCCACCACGCCGGCCACCGGGAGGGGAGGCCAACTTCCTCCGCCAGACAAACCCCTCTTTCCTCCCCAAGGATTCCGGGAAGAACAGAACAGGACTTAGAGAGAAACTGCGAAG
>NW_005359149.1:333311-339693 GCF_000412655.1 Myotis brandtii
CTCCGGGGCACTCGAGGGCGTCGCCATTTTCCCGGAAGGACTGATTTTATTCGAGCCGAATCGAGCTTTATTGAAACGCCGGAAACAAACACAGACAAGGAGAGGGGAGCGGGGCGTGGAGGAGTGCGCAGGGGCGGAAGTTTCCGAGGAGGACGTCGCGCCCTGCCTGGGCGTGAGCGCGCAGGGGCGGTGACTTCATCCGTCAATTCAGAAAGTTCTCCTCTCTGTAATGCTGTCAACAATTACGTGAACGTTTAATTTAATTTAAATTTTAAAAAGTTTTACTCATGCCCGGCTGGCGTGGCTCAGTGTTTGAGCTCGACCTGGTTGCAGGCTGGACCCCCGGTGTGGGGCGTGCCGGAGGCAGCCGATCAATGATTCTCTCTGATCGATGCTTCTATCTCTCTCTCCCTCTCCCTTTCTCTCTGAAATCAATATATATGTTTTAAAGTTTTACTCGGTGCCACCATGATCCCAACAATAGCCACTGCCATTGTGGAGTTTACGGAGTGCTGGAGAGGGCAGACATCAGTCAAATAAGGAAACAATATGATGGTAAGGTTGGAGTGGGCACCAGGGGAGGTGTCTGAGGAGGGAAATGTAAGTCCAAACATGAGTGAGGAGTTAGCCGCTGGGGAGGCCCGGTCTGTGGTGTGGTGCCCCCGTGCCCGAATGGAGGCCTCTGATGTTAAAAGTGGAAAGGATCCTGCGGGACCATTCGCTTTTCTTAACGGGACGCTGTGGCCTGTGGACCCAGACTTTTATTCATTTGTGGCACTGCCCCAGGCATCGCAAGACATTCGGTGTCTGGCTTCAGAGCCTCTCTTAACGATTTCAGATTTTGCCTTTAGAAAAACAGAGGCACAAAAACGGAAGTAAATATTCCCAGGGCACAACACTAGTGACAGCACCAGCTTTCAAACGCAAACGCCCAGCTGCTCTTTCTACAACACCAATCTGAAAATCCCCTTCACTTTATGCCTGTTTCCAAATGTTTAAATTTGTTGAAAGGTGTTGTGTGTGTTTAAAGGCTGTTGAGAAGAGGAAGGTGGCACCTCATTCTTATCCTCTCTTTATAATTCAGCTACCCGAGCTGTGTCCCAAAGGAAAGACTAGGAAGCATGCAAGAATCACAAGAAATACCAACTGGGAGGTTTGAATGGCACCATCATTTCCAACACTGCCTCCCCATTCTCTGATATGGAAAATTTAAATTTTCTCAGTCCTATGTAAGGTACTACAATAAACACAGCAATTTCCTCCAAATCAGACGCACACTCTAAGTCAGCGGTTCTCAACCTGTGGGTCGAGACCCCTTTGGGGGTCGAACGACCCTTTCACAGGGGTCACCTAAGACCACCGGAAAACACATATATAATTACATATTGTTTTTGTGATTAATCACTATGCTTTAATTATGTTCAATTTGTAACAATGAAAATACATCCTGCATATCAGATATTTACATTACAATTCATAACAGTAGCAACGAAAATAATTTTATGGTTGAGGGTCACCACAACATGAGGAACTGTATTAAAGGGTCACGGCATTAGGAAGGTTGAGAAGCACCGCTCTAAGTAATATCTGAAGCTACCCCAGGGAGCACAGTTGAAGCCTTTTCTGTGTCCTCCCAATGTAGTCCATTCGGATCAGATTAACTGATGGATCAAAATTCTCAACATAAGCCCTGCTTTTAAGGACTTCAATAACCTGCTCTAGCCCTAACTAAATAAGAAATACTGGAGTAAAACCCTTGGCTCAGGTAATTGTCCCCTGGCAAGCTTCCCCAAACCTTTCTCATCTTGTCCCTGGGCCAAAGCTGAGGCCTTTATTACCCCTCAGTAGTGAACCCCTTCTTCTGATCCTGTGCCACAGGTGTCCCAAGGCAAGGATGCCTTCTGTCAAGCCTCAGAATTTTGCCCCCAGCTGTTGTCCTCTTGTGGAAGGCTGTCCCTTTCCCCCTGCCCATTATAAATCTTAGCTCAAGTCTCACCTTCTCCCTAGATTATCCCAACCGAAACTGCTCTCTTTTGAGCATAACTACAGTGCTTAGTTAAGTTAGAACCTCACTGCATGAAGCATATTGTGCTTTTCCAGTTGTGTTATGCATGGTGATTTCTTTGTCCTTTCTAATAGAATTGTAAAGTCAAGGAATTCTATAAGGGGGCTATGTTTGTACTTCTGTCTCTCCTAATGCATATTGATGAAATCTCACTCATAATTTTTCTTTCTGCCTTTCCCCCATACTCCTCTTACTCTTAATGAAGTGTCCCATTCATACATAGAAATCTTTAACTTTTTATATAAATATTAACCATAATGACTGTGGAGATATTTTCTGTGGTATGGGATAGAATCTTTTACACAACCTAGCTTAGGACTTCAAGGTTTCATAATGAATATCTGAATTCGTAACAACACCCATACACAAACTTTCTAGTTCTAAGCTTTGGGTACATAATAATGAATAAGATGAGTTTCCTGCCACAATCAAACATATATTCCATCAGAGAGTATAAGTGCCACACAAAGATTTAATCAGGTGACATGATCAGGAGTGATTGAGAGGCTACCTTGATTGATTAGACGGTTGAGGTTGGTTTTTCTGATGAGGTAATTTGTAAGCTGAGACCTGAATGATCAGAAGCAATTATCCATGGGAAAATCCGACATAAAAACATCCCAAGTAGAGAGAAGAGCAAGTACTAAAACTCTACAGCAAGCATGTCAAACTTGCCACCAGTGGGCCGCATGTGGCCCACAACAAATAATTTTTGCAGACCAGTCAATATAACGGTATGTAAGAAACGTTTTAATAAAAATTTTGTAACTTAATTTTTGCAATATCCTGTTATACATAATTATTAATAACAAACTACAATGTTCACTAATGACTGATTACTATAATTGTATTGCATCCATTTCCCTCACGCGCCTGCCTTATGCACAGGCGCACCATTTCTCTCCACTAATACAAGCAGCAAATATTTTAGCAGCCGATTGCCACATCATTAGTCTTGTACTGACTTGTTTGGTGTGCACAATAGGAAATATTTCGCTTTCAGAGAACAAGAAAAATAGGTTTATTTGTGTTACGCTTATTAATTTGTGCAGTTATTCAGTGTCTGGTAAGTTAATGTTCAAGAAAAATATTAATTTTTATTAAAATGTTCTATTTTATGTTAACAATGACTCATTTATTTCAGCCCTTTGTATTCAGCATGTCTCTATCAAAATAAACCTACGTTTCTATGAAAATTGAAGCTTTTGCTTTATTGAGGCCCACATAAACTTATATTTTGTTTATTTGGCCCATGTTAGCTTTTGAGTTTGACATGCTTGCTCTACAAGGAAAAAGAGCTCAACATGTCCAAATAACAAACAAACAAAAAGGCAGGGCTAGATGTTGCAGGCCTTTGTAGACCAAGATATGGAGATTAAATTTTATTCCAAGAGAAATGGGAAACCAGCTGTCATTGCCAGCTCTAGGATGACACCCACCAGTCCTGCCTTGGTCAAATCCCCTCCCATTGAATGTGGGCCAGACTTACTGATTTGCTTCCAACAAATAGAATATGGTCAACAGGATACAATTGGTGAAAGTGATGGGGTGTCACCTCAAGATTAGATTATAAAAGATTTGAACAGACATTTCACCAAAGATGATGTACAGATGAAAAATAAGTACACAAAAGGTGACCAATGTTATTAGCCATTAGGAAAATGCAAATTAAAAACACAATGAGATACTATTACACAACTATCAGAATCTGTGAAAGACTGTTCATGCCACGTGTTGGAAAGGATGTGGAGCAACTGGAAGTCTTATACACAATTAACGTCAATGTAAAATAGCACAGACACTTTTGAAAACAGTTTGGTAGTTTCTTAAAAGCTGCCATGTGACCCAGCCACCCCTTGGCTAAATTTTTACCCAAGAGAAATGAAAGTATGTTCATGTGAAGACTTATAGATAGATATTGATAGCAACTTTATTTGTAATAGTCCAAAACTGGACACAGCTCAATATCCATCACTAGGTGAATGATAAACCAATCATGGTATGCCCATTTACTTGAATACTATAGTCTATGCAACAACTTCAATGACTCTCAATTATACTCAGTGAAAGAAGACCCCCAAAAAAGAATTTATGTAAATTCTAAAAAATGCAAACTAATCTATTGTGTCTGAAAGCAGATCAGTGATTGCCTACTGATGCAGCGTGGCAGGGAGAGGGTGGAGGGAAGGATTACAAAGGGGCAGGTGGAAACATTTGGGGGTGATAGATATGTTCATTATTTTTATGTTGACAACTCACAACTTATCACGTTGTACAGTTAAAATACGTCCAGTGCATGGCATGTCAGTTATGCCCCTAATTAAGCTGTTCAAAGTGCATCTCTGGCTTCCACCCTCTTCTTTTTTCAGAGATTAACTTCTTCAAAGACTTATCTACACTCTCTGACTGTACAACTCCACCATTCTCACCAGTGCCATGAACCCTCTCCTGGTTGCCAAACCCAAGGAGCAGTCTTTTTCGTTTTTCTCCTCCTTGCTGCATCTGACCCTGTTGACCACTTTCTCCTTAAAACTCTCTCCTGGGGAACCAAGATGGCAGCGTAAGGTACACACCTGTGCGTGCTGCCTCCCACAACAACATTGAAACTACCAACTATAAGACAAACAGCTATCATTCAGAACCATGGGAAAGCTGGCCCAGTGGAAGCTCTACAACTGGAAGGAAAGAAAGAAGAGCATTGAGACTGAGTAGGATGTACAGAGGCGCCAAGAACAGAGGTACAGAGTCGCGCGCCAGGCGGGCTGCAACTGGATGCGCGGTTTTTTTCAATCGGAAGGGGTTACAAACTCTCAAATCCACTGAGCTGGTTTGGGGTGGGATTCTGGGGTCCCAGACCTCTACGGGGAGAGGCGGGACGGCCTTGCAGCGGGGTTGGAGAGCAAGGGTGGCTTCTCATGGAGCTGCTCGTCGGCACTCGGGGATGCGGAGACTCGGAGTCTTGGAGAGGCGAGGAGTCTCGGAGACGCCATTGCTCTTTGCTCCGCCCTGGTGATTCCCGGAGACCCCGCCCTACTCAATTTACATCCCCGCCCAAGCTGTGCCAGAGGCACAAAAGGAACCACCTGCGCTTTTACAGCATAACCTAACAAACTGCAGATTTCAACTCCTCGCATACATAAGGGACACACTCAAGAAGCGGTTTGTTTGTTTTTCAATCAGAAGGGGTTACAAACTCTTTAATCCACTGAGCTTGTTTGGGGCAGGATTCTGAGGTCCCAGACCCCTACAGGGAGAGGTGGGATGGCCTTGCAGCAGGTCAGAGAGGGAGGGTGGCTTTCTCGAGGAGCTGCTCGCTGGCACTCGGGGACGCGGAGATGCGGAGTCGCAGAGAGGTGAGGAATCGCAGAGACGCCATTGCTCTTTGCTCCGCCCTGGTGATTCCCGGAGACCCCGCCCTACTCAATTTACATCCCCGCCCAAGCTATGCCAGTGGCACAAAAGGAACCACCTGTGCTTTTACAGCATAACCCAACAAACTGCAGATTTCAACTCCTCGCATCCTGTAGGGAGAGCTCAGGAGATTTATCTCAGTGCAGATGCAATGGCGTGAGTACGCTCCGCCTGCACAAGCTTCCTCGGCACACCAGGAAGTGGCATCGCCCGCCTGAGAAGACCCCCTAGAGCCCCTACATAGTACCCTGATCTTTCCTACTATTGGTTGCCCTATGGATGTTGTAAACTTCTGATTGGTCTGGAATGTTATATATGTTGCTGCACTCACACAATAAACTTGGATCTGCGTCACTGAACCGGTCCCCGGAGTCGGGCATGCTTTGTTAGGACTCCGTCGGCCTCACCCCCGCGGGACCCCCTGCTTCAACTTCCAGCATCAGCGATACACAAGGGAGCAGCAGGAGAGACAGCGAGAGGAGCTCCGGACTCGCACCTTCACCCCCAACGTGGGATGCGGTGCCCCCTGCGAGGCTGTGATGGCCCTTGCAAGGCTGCAACGGCCCCTGCGAGGCTGCGACGGCCCCAGCGAGGCTGCAACGGCCCCTGTGAGGCTGAGATGGCCCCTGTGAGGCTGAGACGCCCCCTGCGAGGCTGAGATGGCCCCTGCGAGGCTGAGACGGCCCCTGAGAGGCTGAGATGGCCCCTGTGAGGCTGAGACGGACCCTGTGAGGCTGAGATGGCCCCTGCGAGGCTGCACTGGCCCCTGGGAAGCCGAGAAAAATACCACATGATCTCATTCATTTATGGATAATAAAGACCATTATAAACTGATTAACAAAAATAGATACAGAGGCAGAGCAGCATTGAACAGACTGTCAAACTACAGTGGGAAGCCTGGGGAGG
>NW_005359149.1:339757-361536 GCF_000412655.1 Myotis brandtii
GATCAACCAAAGGACTTGTATGCATGCATATAAGAATAACCAATGGACACAAGACACTGGGGGGTAGGGGAGGCCGGGGTAATGTCAAGGGGGGGAAAAAGACATATGTAATACTCTTTGTAATACTTTAAGAAATAAAACAAAATTAAATTTAAAAAAAACAAGCTCTCTCCTACCATATTCCATGTTACCAGTCTCTCTAGGGTTGTCAAATCTGGAGTTTTGTTCTGATCTAAAATTAGAGTCAGGGTAAGGACCTGACCACCTGGCAGTCCCAAAGGTTTCTTAGGTTCAACTTGTCTAAAACTGAACTTATATTTTCCTCCCCCATCCCACTCTTCCTTTTAAAGCTCCCACTGTTTGGCATGACTCAGTAGTTGAACATCGACTTATGAATCAGTTTGATTCCTGGTCAGGCCATACGCCCCAGTTACGGGTTCCATCCCCAGTGTGGGATGTGCAGGAGGTAGCCAATCAATGATTCTCTCTCATCATTGATTTTCTATCTCTCTCTCCCTCTCCCTTCCTCTCTGAAATCAATAAAAATATATTTTTAAAAATAAATAAAAGAAAATTCCTACTGTTTAATGGCAATACCATTCACCTAGTTGCCCTAACCAGAAACTAGGTATTCATACCTGACTATTCTTTTTCCTTCAACCCAACTGATTACGAAATCCTGCAGCCTAAATACCTTCTTCTCTGTACACTCTACCTCTTGACAGTCTTTCAGCACCTCCCCATACACCCACTGCTGCCTCCATTGTCTCTGGCCAAGCCCTTCATAAAAGCTCCTAAAAGATCTCGCTACCTGTAGCCTAAGCTGTTCTGTTCCTCTGCTGTCAGATAGTTTTTACTTAAATCTAAGTTTGCTTCCTTCACTTGGAATACTGATTGGGAAACACCAATATTGATGTAGCAAAGACTGGAAGTTGTTTGATTTCCACACTTGTTGGGCCTCTCAGCACACAGAGATGGTCTGTCCCCACATTGGGATTACTGGAGCGGGGATGGGGGGGGAGGGGTGAGAGGGGAGGGAGTACGGCAGGGGGCCAGGGAGAAGCATGCCCAATCTCTCTGCCTAGAACTGACCATCGTGGTTGTGGTGCATGGTCATCGTGGCAGTGGCACATGAGGCAACTGTAAATTAAAAATTTAGCCCAACTCCTGCCAACTGGCAGAAACTCGGGCAGCAGAATGATGGTTAGTGGGAGGTTAGTCCCAAAAGAGAATTTAAAGGAGTGGATAGTCAAAGATTGAAACGAGACAAGGCCATTAGAAACAATGATCACCAACAAAGGAGCCTGTGATGGTTAATTTTATGTGTCAACTTGCCTCGGTCACAGTGTCCTGATATTTGGTCCAACATTAGTCTAGATGTTTCTGTGAAGGTATTTGTTGGCTGACATTAACATTCAAATCAGTAAACTTTGAGTAAAGCAGATTGCCCTCAATAATGAGGATAAGTCTTGTCCAATCAGTTAAGCCTTTGCCAGAACAAAGACTGGCTTCCTGGGAGCAAGAAGGAACCCTGCCAGCAGATGCCCTTCAGACTTGACCTGCAACAGTGGTTCTTCCCCGGGTCTCCAGCTGCTGTCCTATGTTGCAGTGATAATCACGAGAACCGATTCCTAAAACTGAGAGATTCATTTTACAGAGTCCAATGGCATTAATCTGTTAGAAAAATCAAGGCCTGATTGATGCCTGGACTTCCTGGTGAGAGAGCGAACCGAGAAGAGGGAAGGCTAGCATTTGGTCTGCCCTTGCTATGTGCTGGGCACATGGAGAGGAGATGGGAACCAAGGGTCATAAACAGATTCAAATAAAATTCTATTTTCTTTCGTGTTGTTGTTTTTTAAGCATCCATTTGGGAATGAAACATGCTGAACTTTCAAACCATAGCAACCATAGCTAATAAAAAATTAATAAAGAATGGTAAACCTAAGACTTTATTGAACAATAATAGCTGACATCTGCATACCATTTACCAAACCTCCTCTTCCAGTCACTCCCCAAACTGCTTTCTCAGGTAGAGCTCTGGGGACTAGGCTCACGTCACAGAGGGAGAGACAAGTGCTAATTCCTCCTGACCCCTCCATCTATGGGCCAGTCTTGCCCTGCTGCCTCCTCTGTCTGTCCCTCAGAACTTCACAAATAACTGACAGGAGCCCTGGCCAATTAGGGAAGAGAAAGTAAGGGAGGACACAGGGAGTTGGAACTAGGTATGAGAAAAAGAGTGAAAAAAGGAAAAAGAAAGGAACTGGTAAAGAGGGAGACAAAAAAAAGTGGACGGGGTAGGTAAGAGCAATCACATTTCTCTGCACAGGAATCAGAAACAGAAATCTTCATAGGAAGCTCTGTGCTGAGGAAATCACAGCTAAATTCTTCATTTCCCTTCCAGCCCTAAAACTCTATACTTCGACGGAATGCCACATTTCCCCTTTGTATTTCACGGTGCTCCCACTGCAGCAAAAGGTTTTCCTCAGCCACCCAAGGGCTTAGGCTGTAAAGAGAATGTACTCCACACTAAAAGTAAATTCTTGCATTACTTAACCAAACTGTTTGAAATGAGGGACCAAGTTTTCAGCTCCTATCTCCCTCTTTATCAGCAAACAGTAATTTAAGGCCATTTACCAGAGCTGTGGTTCCCGGCTGACAGACTGTGGCCTATTAAAATTAATCCTGACAGAAGATCCTGGTTGCTTTCTCCAAGCACATTCAGGCAGCGGGTTTATGAACAGGATGCACAGCGGCCCATCCCAGAGGGCTGGCGGGAGGAAGCGCATTAACATGGCCGCCTACAGCTTTGTTTGCTCAGCTGCTTGGAAAAACTAAGACTGAGGGAAATGGGATTAATCAAGAGGGCAGTTGCCCATGAAAAAAAAAAGAAAATAGGAAGACTCTGGTGAGAAAATCCCAGCCAAATACGGTTCAAGTTGAAGGGGAAGAATTTTTTTTCCCCTCGTCAGACTTTCACGTGGTTGAATGTTATTTGGTGTCCAATCTCCCATTGCAGGCCACCACCGTGTTTTATGATCTTTTTGATAGTGTGGGAAGAGATCATTTAGGAAAAAAAAAATATTGAATGTTTGATCCTCTAAAATTGCATGTGATTTTGTTTTTTAATTAGATTATGTGATGAGTTGTGGTTGAATAACATCTTTTTATGATTTTTAAAAAATAGTTATTGAAAGAGAAAGAAAGAGAGAGAGAGAGAAAGGGAGAGGGAGAGAGAGAGAGATACATTGATGCAAGAGTGAAGCATCAATCAGCTGCCTCCTGCATGGCCCCCACCAGGGACCGAGTCTGAAACCCAGGCATCTGACCCAACTGAAATCGAACCAGAAACCTTTCAGGGCACAGGATGACACTGTGCACTGAAAATGAGCCACAAGGGCTAGGGCCTATGATTTCTCATATGAATAAACTCACAAACGAGAGAAAAAAAGTTCTTGAAAGATCACACGTACTGATCTTTGGTACAGATGGTATAGGCATTATAGCTGAGTCCCCTCCTCTTAGTTTAGAAGAATCTTGAACAAGATTTAAAATATCTTCCCCTCCCCTTGACTTACTTCATTTTCCTTTGACAAATTAGCTGAAATCCCACCAATAAGATTATTTGGTTAACAAGGATCTTTCTTTGAGACCATAGATCTTCTGGAAGGGTTGTGGCCTATCAGTCATGTACACGTGAGTGTGAATTTGTTCCAAATGACTTTCTTACAAAAGCAAAGCTGAGGTGATGACTTACACTAAAAGAATGGAATTTGATAGGTGGGAAAGGGAGAAAATGGAATTAATTTTGAGTAATTGGAGGGGAAGAATAGACCAGAGAGAGTATTACAGCAGTGAGTTTAGGATATCAGGAAGACCCCAGAAGACCTCCTCACCAAGATTTGGGGAATATGTAGGGCAGGCAAAAAGGAAGGATGTCAAAACCAAACTCTACTCAGAATTGGTTCAAATTCCATGCTAGAAAGCAGGATCTCCATGTAAATGGGCCTCATCTAAGATTTTTCACAAGACATCCCATACATTGTGTATCACAAGTCTGGCTATAAGAATGATTTCATTGCCTGGCCAGTGTGTCTCAGTGGTTGAGCACCAACCCATGAACCAAGAGGTCACCAGTTCCATTCCTGTTCAGGGCACATGCCCCAGTTGCAGGCTCGATACCCAGTGGGGCATGTGCAGGAGGCAGCCAGTTGATGTTTCTCTCTCATTAATGTTTTTTCTATCTCTCTATCCCTCTCCCTCTCTCCCTAAAAAAAAATCAATAAAAACATATATTTTTAAAGCAAGAATTATTTCATTAGTAAAATACATTCAGTATGTTTATACTTCTTTTGTGTTTGAGGAAAAATGGTTTCACATACATTTATCAGAAAACAGAAAAGAAGATCAAGAGAGGTAATTTGTAAAGTCACCAAAAGTGAGATTACATGATTTCCTTTCAAGTTTCATCAGGGAGGGAGTGGGAGTTGTGCCTGTAATGGAGGAAGGAAGGACAGGGCCCCTGCAACAATCAACACACCTTATGTCTCACCCTCTGAAGTATGATGTACATCAGAGGCCATAACATAAAGAAATTGATCAGCAACAGGATGACGTTAGGGAAAACGACTACTCATCTCTTCTCATTGGACCTGGCCAGAATCAAGTGTCTAGCCGCCTTTAACGTTCTGTCTTGCATGAAAAAGACCACAGCTCTGAAAAGCTTCAGCTAGGGGAAGTAGAAAAGGAGGAGCAAGGGATGCTCGTGTAATATAGAGTCAGGGGAATTATTCCGGAAAAAAAGTCCTCCTTGATTTTCTTCCCAAAAACGTGGAGGAGAGAACAGTCAGGCATAGTATGAAGGACAATAAAGGTGTACCAGATCAGAAAATGAAGGGATGTGGGTGAAATTTGTCAATCCCCAGCTATGCTTTGGGGGGAAGACGGTTTGCATACCACTAACTTTGTGAACAATTTGACTTCTCTGGGCCTCAGTTTCTTCCTGTTTAAAATGAGGGTATTGAACCAGACAGATTCCAAGATGCCTTTCAACACTTAAATTATATGATTCCAGCATGATTAATGTTATAATGCATTCTTTGGCAACATCTGCATCTATTTAAGCCCATAAATGTTGAGAAGAAATATTTGGTATGCAGTAAACCAGGAAGCAGGTAGCTCCCTTTAAATAAATACTCATCCAACACTGACGAAGTTTCAGGTTTTATCAACCTTTGCTGGACTCCCACAGTTGCCCATATCTTATGAGACTGGATAATGTTTCCCATCACCTAGAATTCTTGGGCTTAATTTAATTTTTATATCTAATGGATGACAGCTCTGAGTAATTTAAGATTGTTTATAAGGTTTTTAAAAACTGAAGTTGTCCAAATAGCAGGAGACAAGCAAACTATAATTAATGATGTGGGAGGAACATCATTCCAAGCAGACTGGGGGAAAAGATGGTTTGAAGGAATAAGAATTTTCTTTATAATGCACAGAAAGAAAAACAGACAATGCAAAATTGTGAATTTGAGTGACTTTAAGATGGACATGTACTTCAATCTGGGTGAGCATCCTCCCTACCCTCCTCCCTCCAGCCACTCACCCCCATTATTCTACCCCAGACCCTTCCCACCTTCATGCAAACTTCCTGGGCACCAGGGCATCTGAGTTTGGGTGTGTGATGCAAGTATAAGTGAAAAATTTTGCCCATCTCTTTCTTTTCTGAGAGTCTACAATGTATAGCACAGAAACTTCCTAGATTACTAGCAGGAGATATAAAGTTGTTATAGGAAAGTGTTCTTTCCCTCTAAATCTCCATCTTCCTAAGACTTCTGTGCTTTAAGAATACCCACAGCCGGGCAGAGGTGGCTCAGTGGTTGAGCATCAACCTATGAACCAGGAGGTCATGGTTCCATTCCTGGTCAAGGCACATGCCTGGGTTGTGGGCTCCATCCCCAGTGGGGGGAGGGGGGGAGGGGGTGGTGTAGGAGGCAGCAGATCAAAGATTCTTTCTCATTGTTGATGTTTCTATCTCTCCCTCTCCTTTCCTCTCTGAAATCAATAAAAATATATTATTAAAAAAAGAATCCCCACAAATGGTTCTCAGATAATTCATAGATTTAATATCCCCTCATATGAGACTACAGGGTTTTGTTTTTATCCTGCCCACCCCCAATCCCTGGAATCAAGTGTGAAAGGTGAATTTTAATTCAAAAGGACAGCCTTTCTTTGGGGAGAGGAGAGGCCAATTTCCTTATTTTATAGTCAGACTAATAAGTGCTCTGTCAAAGCACCCTGTTATTTTGAACAATTCCTAAAGAACTGTTTGCGAGCATCTCAAACAAAGCAAAGGCATTATTTACAAAGCTTGATAAAACATTTTTATCTATGACAAAAGCCATTTTAAAAGGTCAAAGAAAATTGCGAATTTTTATGATCAGTGTGGACACATTAGCATCTTTATAACATCTCCTACTCTAAATTCATATTGGAGATTTTGTAAGGAAAAAGGTTAACTCGAGATAACCCTTAATTTATTTTCCTTCAGCACCCCAAAAATGTTTAAATAAATTTGAGGGTACCATAGAGACCTTTTATTTTTAGGGTTGGGCCACAAAGTGACCAGTTAAGGTTTTTCTGGCCGAATGTGTTTTGTTTAGGAGGTGGCAAGTTAAGAGGAAAGGGGGGAATTAAAACATTTGCGAGATGCCATTAATCTCCAGCAAGAGCCTAGAGTTGTTGTTTTTTCCCCCTTTCATTTCAGAACTAATCCAGCTTTCTGTTATTTGGCTCAGAAAAGTCTTAAATCTGTAACAAGAGAGTAACTTCCTGTTCTCAAGAGTAAGGCTGCCAAAGAAAACATTTACAAGAAAAGTCCCAGGGCCAAAAAATTGCCTACTAATTATTTCTCAACCCCCCCTCCCACCCCTAATGCAGGAAGGTGAATGCTGTAAATGCTGTATGTTAAAACTCTAAAGTATGTATTGAGAAATTAAGAGAAAACCCCCAAGAACTGTTTGCCATTTATTTATATTTTATTGCATCCAAATTACATCAGTTTTATGGCCCTTGGGCACACATTAAATATTTCTTATAAATTTTGTTGGGAATTCCACAAAGATTATACTGTACCTTTATCAAAATACATTATGGAAGTTTTTACCTGGTACCTTCCCAGCTGAAGAAGAGAGAAGTCGCTCCTGGTTTCAGGAGCTGACCTAGTCCTGCCAGCGAGACTGTGATGTTGCTACGCGCTGGCCTGACACTCACAGGCAGGTCTCCTTGGTGACCTACCTACTCAGTGCCATCCCATCAAAACCCCAGCAGCCCTTTGGGAGAAACTGACAGACTGTAAAATTCATATGGAAATGCAAAGGACCTAGATTAGCCAAAACAGCTTCGAAAAAGAAGAGCAAAGTTGGAGACTACCTGGCTTATGGTGAAGCTACAGTAACCAAGACAGTGGGGGTATTGATGTCAAGACAGGCAACTGAATCAATATAACAAAATAGAGAGGACAGAAGTAGAATTATGACTGTATGGCCAATTGACTTTCTACAACGCTACAGGGGCAATTCCATGGA
Source organism: Myotis brandtii (assembly GCF_000412655.1). Lineage (NCBI taxonomy): Eukaryota > Metazoa > Chordata > Mammalia > Chiroptera > Vespertilionidae > Myotis > Myotis brandtii. The sequence continues at coordinate 347,344 of NW_005359149.1, forward strand.
AAACGGGTAGACTTTTCAACAAATGGTGCTAAAACAATTGGATATTCACATGTGAAGAAACTTCTTTCATTGATACTTCTCGCCACATATTAGTAATCTAATCCTGCAGAGTCCAATTACCCCCAAATTTAGCAGCATCTACCTCTGGTCTCTCTTTCCAGAAACGCATCTCCAGTCTCCCTTTTGGGCTTTTCCTTCCCTGACAAAGTCAAATGAGTGATTCTCAAATTTGTATACGAGGAAAAGGAGACTAACTTCCTGCTCATCCAGCCACCAGCCCCATTCTCCTACTTTTCCTTCCGTACAATATATGTCCAATAAGAGGAGATCCTTGGCTTTGCAAATGTTCATGGTGCCACACCTCCTTCCCAGCAATTATTAGTAATGATAGCAGGTATCAATAACTGTCATGTCTCTGGTGCAGAGCTGGAAAATTTTTCCATGCTATTTCATGTGATCTGCACAAAAGGCTATGTGCGGGGTGCAATTCCATTTGCTTCCTGGGCAGAACTTCTTACTGGGGCACCGAGCCTCAGAGAGCTGAAGTGATCTAACCAAGGGGTATTGCGATTCAGTGGCAGACCTGAGACCGACTCCAGGCTTCCCACCTGTGTCCTGGAATCAGACAGGCCTTGAGTTTGAGTTTGATCCCTTTGAGTTTCAGTTGCCTTATGTACAAAATGGTGGGGACAACACCTTCCCCACAGGACTGCTGTGGAGAGGCCGGGCATGTAAGCCGTGTTGCCTCAGCAATCTCGGGCCCCTTTACTTCCCCGACCAAGGCCCTTTCTGGAATGCTTTTCCTTTGTAGATTTCTTCGTGCTCATCAAGGTTGGGAATGATCCTCTCCAAATGATGTATGGGAAACTGCTTCCCAAGTGCTTACATCACTGGAGAGACAGAAAATGGATGTGAGGATAAATGATTAGCTATAAGAGTAGAAGAGATGGGCGGAGATAGCCAAAGGTCAGGAGGAACCCGATTCACTGGGACAGGTTCTGGTATTGACAAGGTCTTGAGGTGCACATGTGTGTTTTCCTCGCACCTGGCATGCAGCACCTGGCACACAGCACCTGGCATGTGCTGGTTGACCTGAACTGAACCTCTGAGTCTGGATGTCAAGAAAAACACCAGAGTCTGATGTAGCCTGAGCTCCCCAACCCTTGCCCTGAGGACCAACCTGAAGGTCCGAGAGCAGGCAGACAGCAGTTGCTAGGGAGAAAATGGGTGCCCAGAGAAGACATACTGGTACATCCTTGGTTAGTGTGCCCTCTAATGGGGACCATGTCACATCCCCCAACGCCAAGCACTTCCCAAATGTTCTCCTCTCCCTGGCGAGCTCTGAAATCTGCCCTCCGGGGCAGGTCCCACTCAGATTCACACCCCATCTCAGGCACATGGCCTGTACGTCCCTGTCTCATGGCTGGCTCTTGCTCCTGGCTCACTAAGCAGCAGGCCCTCTCTGATTCCAGGGCCCGGGGGGACACCTGCTCCTCTGAGCCCAGTCCTGTTTCCTGTCAGCTGCCCAGGCACTCTCTGGGCCGTGGGGACGCTACAGGCCTGCAGATCACACCTGCAGTCCCTGAGCTCAGGTATCCAAAGGCAATATCCTGAAGGAATTTTCTTCCCTGCCTGTTTGGAGGACATATGCGTCTGCTTAAAGCAAGCAACTTTACACACGCCTTCCTTTCTCATCCCCCATGCTGGCAAAGGGGCTGAGAAACCACATTCTCATCCTGTGGGGGAGAGTTTCAATGGATTCAAATTTCCACAGGCCAAATTGGACCTAAATGTACGTCACTTTTGACCCAGCAATTCCTTTTCTAGGAATTTATCCTGAGAAAATAATTAGGCAAATGTAGAAAGACATATTGTACAGGATGGTTCATCAGAAGATTGTTCAAAGGGAGTAAAATTCCAACAATAAGGAATAGTTCAAGTGAATCATAGAACATCAATAAATTGGAATCCAATTAATTATAAGAAACAATGGTGTAGATACCTAGAATTATCATAGCAAGTGAAAAGTAGTTACCAAAGTATGCAATGGTAACAGGCGGCATTTATTGGGTGCTTAGGATATGCCAAGCACTATTCTAAGAACCTCACAGATGTTAACTTGCTTAATCATCACACCAACCCCAGTTAGGAAGGAACTGTCACTGTCCCCATTTTACAGGGGGTTGAAGGGATTCTATGACTTGCCCAAGGCACACACTCAGTGGCTGAGCACATGCTGCATCTCAGAACAGGGGCCTATTTAAGAACAAAACTAAATAAATGGTGTGTGCGGGTGTAAGAAAATCTGGAAGGACCAGACTAAAAATATTAACCGAGGAATAATGTATTATAGGATGTTATCTTTTTTTAAGTTATATATACTGCTGTTCTTCATTTCATTAGACGAAATTTACCCTGTCATGTTAGAGTTCATTCTGCCAGTTCTACTCATGACCTGTGCTCAGGAGGAGATGAAGAGTTCACTCTCTCAGGTAGTGGGTCAGGGGTCACCGGAGTTAATGTTGACAAAGGATCAAGAAGGGTCATCTCTATTTCTTTGTTTCAGTCTACACTGCTCAGGAACTCACTTAGTCTTTCTGAATAGTTCAAATGTTCAGAATTCTCTACATCAGTGATGGTGAACCTATGACACGTGTGTCAGAGGTGACACGCGAACTCATTTTTTTGGTTGATTTTTCTTTGTTAAATGGCATTTAAATATATAAAATAAATATCAAAAATATAAGTCTTTGTTTTATTATGGTTGCAAATATCAAAAAATTTCTATATGTGACACGGCACCAGAGTTAAGTTAGGGTTTTTCAAAATGCTGACACGCCGAGCTCAAAAGGTTCGCCATCACTGCTCTACATGTTAAAGATATATTTAAAAATATAAAAGCCCCAGCCCTGGCCAGGTGACTAAGTTGGTTGGAGTGTCATGCCATACACCAAAAAAAAAAAAAAAAAAAAAAAAAGGTAAAAAAAAAAGGTTGCAGGTTTGATTCCCAGCCAGGGCACATATCTAGGTTATGGATTCCATTCTCAGTTGGGGAATGTAAGGGAGGCAGCCAATCGATGTTTCTTTCTCATATCAATGTTTCTCCCTCTCTCTCCCCTTTCCTCCCCTCTTTAAAATAAATAAATAAATAAATAAACAAATAAATAAATAAATAAATAAAATCAATAAACATATCCTAGGATGAGGATAAAAAAAATACAAAGGCCCCAGATAGAGACCACCTTTAATGCTGTGAATGATCCATGGTATTCTCTGAATGTAAAATTACCCACTAAAATGTTCTTTTTTCTTTCTTGTTTTAGGAAAGAGAGAGGAGGGAATGTGGTGGTGCTCACGGAGCAGTTTTCATTTCTGCCTTGCTCCCATTAAAGCTCACATTCCTTCCTGCGTTGCATTTCATTTAGAAATGGCTGTCCGACCAGCTTCTCTAGAGGCCTGGGGCTCGCAGTTAGTTCCCTCTGCCACTCCAAGTCCAGCTTCTCTCTCCTGTTCCCAAGGGCTGCTGTTGTCTGAGATGCTCCTTTTCTGGGCATGGTTTCTCACCGCTGGGACATCCCCATGAGGGGACCAGGAGGCAGCAGAGCCTTAAAATAAACCTTCAGAATGAAGCAATTGCTCCTGCGCTCAGCGCCCGGCCAGTGCCTCTGTATGAACACCTCATTCGGCACTCACATCAGCTGTCCAGGGAGGAGTGCTTATCCCAGGTTCTTAGAAGATGAAGCTTTGGTGACTGCCCAAGGTCCTACAATCATAATTTAAATACCACTTTGGCTTCAAAATGCACATTTTCCTTTTTACACTATCCTGATTCACAGGGATTTACCCATCTAAGTTCCTTTGTTTTATTTCTTCGGTGCTTTATTTTTTTGAAGTAGGGAAGGGCAGAGGGGGGATTGTGCAAAAGGGAGAGTGATTTTTTAAAGTAAAAACTACTTTTGTATTTTATAACCATGTATCTTATTCTTTTCAGAAAGAGAGTTAACTAGTTAAGTTTCAGAGCTTAAAAATACACACACACACACACACACACACACCATAACCCCCCCCCCCCCCACACACACACACATACACACACATCTTATGGTTCATAAGTGCTTCTATGGATTATGCTAATTGAAAGCTCACCATGCCCTGACCTTAACACCCACTTCAGAGTCTGATTCTGTTCTCGACCCCTTGTCCACGGTCATGGGTGAAACACAGAGACAACATCAGTAGAACAAAATATATGGCATTTATTAAACAGATGTGACACGGGTAATTATAATATCAGAGTAGAGCATGCATGAACAAATTACTCATTCGTTTAACAAAAACACCAATCAATACTGAAAACATGACATGATTAAATTTCCACAACGTACAAAATTCTCTTTCAGTTAAAATGAGAAAGAAAAAAAAAATCACAGGTTGAATAAATACAGTGATTTCAGCTGGCTCCACAGAGGCATAAGGCACAGATTAAACGAAGGGATTGGCAGGTCAGAATGAAGCGTGTCTGCCCACATGAGGACCATCTCCAAGGGTTCCCTCAACACTGCACACAACCGAGAGGAGACCGCACCTGTGCTGGGAACAATCCCCCCCCCCCCCACCCCCGTCAAGTCCCCCGGTGCCCATGCTCTTGTGGGCAGGCTTCTCTGCTCCAGAGAAATACTGCCTCTAATACTTTTACGGGTAAACAAAGCCTTCATGCGTAACAAATGGTCCTGGCCAGATTAACATGAAATTTCAAATGAATGCCCTTTTTCCTCCCAATTGAAGTCTAGTAAAACAAAATAGATTGTGAGGGAATTCTTCTGACAGGACTTAAGCGTATACACGGAAAACTAACCATGGCCCAGGACAGCGGAATAGGCTGGTTGGGTGTTTGAAATATGACCTTGTAAACCTCTCTCCTGCCCTCCCCCTCCGCCTCCACTTTCCTTCACATCTTATGAAATGGATCAGAACCGCAGCAATTTCCATTCTGGCTTAAACGGCATATACGAAGAAGCAATAGTCACTCTTTCCAGACTTCAAGCCGCCGGGTCCCAGGGCCTTTGTCCATCTGTAAAAAGTGCACATCTCTGAGGGCCTAAGTCAGAGATTTCTTCATGGTTAACTCCAGGACTCGTGCGTATGGGGCATAGTTCCTGGAAGGCATTGCGGAGACTTCACGGGTCCGATGTGCTTCGCTGAGAAATGAGAAAAGGCTGGTCAGGAAGACGAAACAAAACTCTCCGTGCTCTTGGGTAAGTCAACTCTAGGAAATGGCTTTTCGACACTTAAAAACAGAGTGTAATAATGCAGTTGAATATTTCATTTAAATGTTACAAAAGGGACCATTATTTGTAGCCAATTGTAAAGGCTTAGCACGTGCAAGGCATCCATGATTCAGAAAAATATAAAACATGCATTGAAGGAATTCATAATTTGGTGGGAAAGATCCGTACATAAGTCATTTTAAGATGATGTATTGGGCACGACTATAATAGAGACGTAAAGAGCTGAGCTGGATATTCTCCATTTGCCCACTCAGATCTACTTTCCCCCTTCTCCACTCACTCTCAGCCCTGGGGAGCTGACCCGAAGGTCAGCATCAATGGACTCCCTCACCGTTCATTGGGTCATTTGACCAATTGGGACATGATAGCGGGAGATGAGAAAACAGGACAGAGAGGTCAGAACATTTGTTCCCTCCTGGCCAGGTGGCAGGTGGCAGGTGGCCATACTCCGCTGGCAAAGGCCACAGGTACAGCCCTACCCTCTGTCTCCTCCACTGGCTTTCACCCCTGCCTCTTTAGGCCCAGACTCTGCCACTGTCCTTTGCTTATTTTCCTTAAAGGTGTCCAAATCTTTACAAATAGTCCCTTCATTTAAGTTTCTCTAATAGTCCCTTCCAGCCAGGACCCTGAGAAATTAATATATTATGGAAAAACTGGGGGCAGAATGAGCTAGCATCACTAGGAGGGCATCTGGAAATCCGCACAGGAAAGGTGAATCTTGAAGGATTCTCAGGCATCCCTCACGTGGGCAAGGAGGGGATGGGAATTCCAGGCAGAAGAAACCGTATGCGCCAAGGCAAGGAAGGGCGGACACGAAGGCCGCAGGTGCGAAAGGAGACACACTTGGTTCAACTGGAGCAAAGACTTCAAAATGGAAATCGGGCAAAGCCGAGACATGGTGGAGCAGGACCCTTGGTGCTCTCCTAAGGAGTTCAGAGGGGACAGAGAGTCCCAAAGGGGTTCAAGGGGTTTGGGGGGATGATATGCTCATATTTTTATTCCAGCAAGATACCTTGGTACTGCTGAGGGCTGACTACTGAGGGGTCAGTCTGGAGGCAGAAGGTTAGTTGGGAGATTTTTGCTATTTAGGATGTGATCAGGGGAATGAATTCTAACAGTAGCACTGCAGGTAAAGTAGCAAGGAAAAGTTAGGAGGATATGTGAGATGTAGATTTAATAGGATTTAGTGACTAAGATGGAGCCATATCTCATATTTTTTCCTCCTGGATACATAATACAACTACATTTCCCAGCCTCCCTTGCAATTCGGTGGGCCATGTCACCAAATGAGCAGAAACCATTTACAGTTGACCCTTGAAGAACATGGATTTGAACTGTGCAGGTCCACTCATAAGAGGGTTACACGGATTTTAAAAATCTGCATATAAGTGGGCCCACACAGTTCAAACCCGTGTTCTTCAAGGGTCAATGGTATTTTTCAGTCTGCAGTTGGAAATCCATGTATGCTAAAGGCCTACTTATTATAGTCAAATTTTTGATTGCGTGGGGGCTGGTGCTCCTAATTCCTGCATTATTCAGTAGTCAACTGTATATTGCTTCCAGGTTTAGCCTATAAAAACCTTCTACATAATTCTCTGATTTCTCTCTTTCCTTTCATGCAGAGGAGACAATAGAGGACCCAAGAGGACTCCAAAGCCCAGGCAGAGTCACTAGACAGGAGAATCCTGGGCTCCTGGATGGTGTGTGGAGCGAGGCCCATGCTAACCTGCCTTAGATTGTGGTGAGAAATCAACCTTTACTGTGCTCAGCCCCCAATATCTCTGGGCTGTTTGTTACAGCTGCTACATTTCTTATCCCGACTGCTGCAATGACCAATTATGTATATGAGATATAAGACTCAACTCTCTTTCCCCTAACTTTCCATGTCCAATTACGCACCAAGTGGTATGGAATTGAAAGTACTGTTCTGTGATCTCTCTTCTCTATCCCCCCAGCCACTGCCTTAGTTCAGGCTCTCATACTTTATCTTTGAATTTTGGAACAGTGTTCCAAATGGTCTCCCTGACTCCACCTCCCCGAATTTACTATCCATTTGCTGTCAAGGACATCTTCCTAAAAAGACAACAGAGCACATTACTGTTGTTAAAATTCTCCAAAGTCTCCCTAATACTTCCTGGGTGAAGTCCAACTCCTCTGTCTGGTCTAAAGGCCCTCCACCATCTCCTGTTTTATCTCCTGGCTGGCTTTGCAAACCAGCACACGATTCTCACCATTCACTGCACTGCTGCCCACCTCCCTGCAACCTCATGCTGTCCCCTCCACCTTGAGTGCTTCCCTAATCAGATCGATCTGATGAATTCCTGCCTGTATTTCAAGACTCAAACCAGGCAGCACCTCCCATATGACAATTTCCCTGACTCCCCCGACCAGTGATAGAAATGATCCTTCCTTTCTTTATCCGTTCACAGTTCCCTTGAGCAGCGCTGCTCAATTCCCTGCTTCCCAAAGGTTCACTTCTGCTAAACTTTCCCAACACCAACACCTCCCATTACCTTGCAGTGATTTTCAACTAAAGAGTCGTAGGGAGACAGTTTCTTAATGAGGTCTATTAGAAGCTTGGGGGGGGGGGGGGGGGGGGGATAATAATTGTGAAATATGCCCAGAGCCTGTTGCATCACAAAGGTCTACTGTCCAGGAGAAAATACTTTGACAGAACTTGATAAATGGCTGGAAGAAGAGCTAGCCTTCCTGTCTCACCTAAGAGGAAAAGGAAGAAACAGTCAATATGAGTCAAGCGTCAAGGAAATGAGTTAGGAATGCTACAGCGAGGAGGGGAGATGGGGCCAAGGGAGAAAAGCTATTCCGCTGGAGCTATGTCTGTGAGTCACAGGCCCTGACACAGGCCCACAGAAACACTGAGACTTAATCAGAACACTGACAGTGCGCTCCCTCACCCATACCAACCAGCGTAATGTCAACATAAAAACACTCAAACCGGTAAAGAACTTTCGTGAGTTTATTTGAGCCAAACTGTGGAGAATTGCCGGAAGCAGAAACTCAATGGACTGGGAGAATGCTCCGGAGAATGGTGGTTTTTCACCTTGTTTTATACATTACAATCAAAGGAGGAGACATAAGTGGGTCACATGAAATCCATTGGCGATAGATTAGGGAGGCGAGAGAAAGCAAAGTAGGGGGGTGACCTCTGGGATTGGATAAAAAGTAAAATGATAGACACATACTTCTTTTACTTAGGTGGGTGCAGAATAGTTAACAGTCAACGATTAACATGACAACAATAACAATGAAGGAATTTATGGTCTCTGTCCTGGTGCCCAGGTACATATGGTTGTACCCCGAGGGATCCGGAAAAAGGGAAGTTACCCAGACATTTCAGAGGTACTAGTATGTTATCTTAGATGCAAAAAGACAATAGGCTCAGTTAAGGTAAAGATTGACCTTGTCAATGAAGATACGGGCCTAGGACATGACTACTCACCATAACTGCTTTTAGTTAAAGTTTAATTTCAGACCATCCTTTGTAGTTACTTTAGGTCTTTGAATTTGCAAAACTGCCACGCAGGCCTTCCCTGAGCTTGTCAGGTTAGCATGTAGCCCCTTTCGTCCATAATACCAATAGGGCTGACGTAAGATTACGATAGCTGAAGAAGCTGTAAGACACAGCCTCAGAATCTCTGAGTACTTAGAGAAGCCCAAAGGAAAGAGGGGAGATTAAACTTCACATGTCTCTCCCCAATTGATTCAATATGTCCTTTCCAAGCCCTCTGCCTTACCCTCCCCATAACACCTTGAAAAGGCCTGTCACACAGGCTTCTGACACACCACTGGGAGCACCTCATTGCACCCCCTGGTCTATGCATTTGTCTCCTCTGCTGGGTGTCAGTTCTTGAAGAGTGAAAACTGCATCTTACTCATCTTCATGGCCCCAGAAGCTCACTCAGGCCAGGCACAGAGCCCTCACTCCACAAACAGGTGACAGAGGGAACCAGAGGACCAAGGATGCTGAGAAGGATGCTCAGAGTGTCACCTGCCACACAGAGGAAGCCACGGGATCTGGCAACCCCGGAGTCCGCAGTGACCTCCCCAGGCAGGTTCGTGGAGTGCCAGGGGCAGAAGCCAGATGGCAATTTTTGCCAACCACTGTGAAAATTCCCCATAACAGAAATGGTCTCCAGTGACAATATTCTAAAAGCCCATAAAGTGCAGAAATATTTATAAAGGTGGACCTTCCGGGCTTCAGAAACAGGCTCATACAGCCCAACCAAAAAGAGTGAGGTATTTTACTCAGTTGATCACTAGGAAACAATAAGATTTAAGAACACAAATAATTTTTTCAACCATATAACTGAAATTTGACCATTTTCTTTAAAACGTTAAGGCTATTGTTAACCATTTATAAATCCATAAAGAGGAAATTCCCCTGGGGGAATGATAGCAGAATCAGCAACTAAAGCTTTGACAAAAGCTACTTTGTGTTCTGGTCTCTGCAACAGAAATTTGAAAATGTAGGCATTTTAAAGTGCTTACTGTGTGCTCGGCACTTAGGACCACAGGGAATATTTTTCATTAAATTGTACCTATTAAGACATAATTTATGAGTTTGCTGGAAACCAGGTTTTACTTGGGGCAGGAGTAAGAGGCCTCTTTTCTTTTGTTATTTTTGTTTTCACTTTTCTCTGTGAACTAAGGTTAGCTGACCTGAAATTGCTCTCCACGGATTTAATTAGCATACGTCAAACCTTTCAAATAAAGCGGTTCAAACTTTTATTTTAAAAATAGGAGTTTAAAAGCCCCTGAAGTCACACTGAGTGCCTTCTCACTTCTTCCCCTTCTCCTTGCTCCATGAAGAGATCCTTGCTGTCCAGGAATGTGTGTAGCAGAGATTAGAGGAAGGAGGGGAAGGATTTGAAGAGAAGAGCCTGGAGGTTGAGAGATTGGACATGACACTAACTAACCTCAGGCAGTGGGAAAAGAAAGATATGAAGCAAGTCCTGAAGGAAAAAGGCAGCACTGTATGAGTGAGTGAGTCTAGGAGCAAACAATCGTGTCTCAGAGGTGACTGCAGTATACTGAGCTTAGGTAACTGGGAAAGCAGTGGCAGCAAAAGAAAATACGCAAATGTGGTCACTGCACTGGGGACCCTATGTCTGTGACTCATCTCAGCAAGCTTCTGAGGGAATTACTATCTTGCTATTCCAGGTGAGAAAACTGACTTGCACAGCTGTGGATGGAGCAAGAGGAGGCAGATCCAGGACCCAAACCCAGAGTTAACCTCCTGCAAGTATTCAACCACCACTCAGAGAAACCGACGTTGGTAGAGAGAATGACTGGCTCAGTGATGGACCTCGTGGTATGAAGATCAAGCAGACATGAGCTGGGAGCGTCCAGCAAGCAGAAGGAAACGAAGACGTGTATGCAAGACAGAGAGATTCAACTACTTCATGGCTCAGCCACAGGGCAAAGCCAGGAGACTGGATGCCATCTTTGTAGAAACTACTGTAACCAAGCTAGAACCATGAGGAGTTCCTACAGTGAGATCTTAGAGGAAAAAGAGGATCCACCAAAAAACATGAAGGACAGGCCAGGAAGGAAGGAGAGAACCAAGAAAGGAAAGTCCTATAAGGGTAAGAAACAGACATTCTTCTGCTAAGAAGGACTATCAAATGCTAGAGAGGGATGGCTCCAATCAACAGATATATGTGCCTATTATGTGTGAAGTACTATTCTACTAGTAACTAAGTCCCAGAGAGACTGCAGTTAGTGAAATGGATGAAAATCCCTGCCCTCATGAAGCTTACATTCTAGTGGAGGGAGAGAGATAATAAAAACGAAGAGGTAAAATATAAGCAAGAAATGTTTTTCCGCCCTAACCGGTTTGGCTCAGTGGATAGAGCGCCAGCCTGCGGACTCAAGGGTCCCAGGTTCAATTCCGGTCAAGGGCATGTACCTTGGTTGCGGGCACATCCCCAGTAGGGGGTGTGTAGGAGGCAGCTGGTTGATGTTTCTCTCTCATCGATGTCCCTATCCCTCTCACTTCCTCTTTGTAAAAAATCAATAAAATATATTAAAAAAAACTGACAGAACTAAAGGGATCAGCAGACAAATCCACAATCACATTTAGAATTGTTAATACCTTTCTCTTAGTGCTTGATAGAAAATTTATACACACAAAAAAAATTTAGTAAGGATCTAGAAGGCCTGAGTAACACTATGTCTAATTGACATTTATAGACAGTATGCTCATCAACTGCAGAGTATATGCTCAATTCACCCATGGAACATACACTAAGATAAAGCATATGCTGGACCATTAAACATGTTTCAATAAATGTTATAGGATTAAAAATTATACAGACTTAGTTCTCTTATTAAATAGAATTAAGTTACAAATTAATAACAAAAAGTCATCTGAAAACTTTCCAAATCTTTAGAAATTAAGCAACTAAGTAACCCCATGGGTTAAAAAAAAATAAATCACAAGAAAAAAGTTTAGCTATTTCAAGCTAAATAATAATGAAAACACAACATATCAAAATATATAATGTAGTTAATGCAGTGATTAGAAGAAAATTTATAGTTTTAAAATTTAAAGGGAGAAATGTCATTTTAAATTAGTGAAATAAGCTTCTACTTTAAGAAGCTAGAAAAAATAGCTAATTAAACCCAAAGCAAGTAAGAACAGAGATCAGAAAGAGCAGAGAACACTAGAGAAAATAAAGTTATTTATTTGAAAAGATTCATGAAATTGATGCACTCCTAGAAAACTGATCAAGAAAAACAAACCCACAAATTACCAATACCAGGAATGAAAGAAGGAACATCAATTCATATACTTCAACCAGTAAAAGATAATTGTTTAAAAAATTTTATTCAAATGAATTTGACAACTTAGATAACAATAAATTTCTTGAAAGATATCAATACTGACACACACAAAAATGAAAATCTGTATAGTTACATGTGTTAAAGAAACTGAAATTATAATGGAAACCTTCCCAATGAGAAAATTCTAGGCCAGCTTTACTCTACTGGTGAGTTCATCAGACACTTCATAAAGAAGTAATATAAATTTTATACAAACTCTTTCAGAAAATATTTTAAAAAGGAAATACAATTCATTTTATGAGACCATAAAAACTGTGATGCAAAAATAAGATAAGGACATTACCAAAAAAAAATCACTTTATCTCTCTGGGCCTCAGTTTTGATGTCTATAAAACATGGGGATTAAGCTAGACCAGGGGCTTCCAATTTGTTTGATCACAGAACTCTTTATTCAAACAAAATCTTACTTGGAATCCAACTATACAGCACACTAAAAGCTGGGTTCTTCTCAGTTGGTTTTCTTTGGGTGATGGGGGTGGTGGGGAGGGGGTCCCCACAAGCCAGCTCCTTGCTAACGTCCTCGCCCCAAAGCCCTAGCACAGAGCGTGGCGGTTCCAAGAAGCACAGGTGGAAAACGACTGCCCCGGATGATCTCTAAAGACCTCGTGGTGCTCACCACCCTGGCTGGCGTGGTGCCTGTCACATAGTAGGCACTTCATAAATATTTGTGAGGAAACGAATGAAATATTATTCTGCCTTTTCGGAAATGTGGATACGTAGTTTTCATTTCCTCCGCTGATTGACCTAGGTAGTTAAAGTGCTAAGATGGATCCTGGGGGAGACCAAATGTTACATTTATGGAAAAGCTGCTTTTAGATACCGAAGTGGCTTCCAAGTTCACCGTGGCCATAAGTTAAGGGTCTGTCAGCACTTCCATTATGAAAACCGCTTTGTGGTTTCATGACTTCGCCATAAAAGTTTGCTTCAGGCTATCCTTCGGCACACAAATTGAAAACCATGTTTTAAGCCAAAATGTGGGAATTAGAAAACAAACAACTGATTGGTTTCAGACATAGTTTTGGACCTGGCCTGGCCAAACAAGATTTATTATGTGGGCAATTAGAGTGGACTAGGCCACTTGGTTCTTAAAAAATGAAAAGGAGGGAAATGGCCTAACTATTTATATTTCAAAAGGAGTTCCTGGATATGATCAATCATTCCTTTTTAAAATTTTTATTAATTTATTGACTTGAGAGAGAAAGAAAAAGAAAGAGAGTGACATGGAGTTGTTGTTCCATTTATTCACTGGCTGATTCTTATATGTGCCTTGACCAGGGATGGAACCCGAAACCTTGGCATATGGAGATGATGCTCTAACCAACTGAGCTACCTGGCCAGGGCGCTTTTTGGCTACACTTTTATTATGTACTCTGTACCCCACATGGATGAGACCTGGGGCCTATTTACATAATCTTTCCCCCCCTTTTTTCTTTCTTTTTAAAAAACTTTTTCTATTAATCATATCGGAGTGACGAAATTTGCCTTGCTTTCACCAGAAACAAGCAATGTAAATGAGAACAATGTGACCCTGGTTACCTAAGTCACAAGCCACATGTCATCAGCATGCTTCTTATCAGCTTGTTTTATGTCCTCTTTGGACCAAGCACAGTTGTGAGCACCTGGAGACGGTGGGTTTGTTACAGGTTCCCAGGCTCTAATCTTACTAGGACGAGACCTAGGCATGGGCGTGTGGAGCTGAACATTGAACGTGTCAGCCCTCTAGCGCAGAAATGCAACCGAATGCAACAGGCTATGGTTATGGTATATCTGCTCATGACTGAAGCACATCATTTATTTATGAATCTGATTCAGTGCTTGACAATACTCTGTTATGGTGCTGGGGCATAGATGAATTTTGTTCAAGATTTAGGCTCTCCCTGCCTCACAGGTCCCTCTCACAATGTTGTAAGTCACTACAATATCTGTTTTCCCTTCCAGGCTGCACTCTAGGACAGGAACTAAATCTCATTCTCCATATCATAATTGTCTGGCACAATGTCTGTGGAAGGAAGGAAGGAAGGAAGGAAGGAAGGAAGGA
>NW_005359149.1:361739-363426 GCF_000412655.1 Myotis brandtii
ACAATGCCCCCCCCCCACAACTCCCACAGAAACCACTCAGATGCTTCAGCAGTCACCACTTATCTCTGAAGAAATATTTTTGATAGAAAGAATGCAATTCTCATCATAACAGCTCAGGAAAGTATTTTCTTAAGTCAAAGAAGAATTTGAGTCAGAAAAACAGGAAATTCCTAAATACCTGGGTACAAGATCACAGCCCACTCCAACCTCTCTGGTTTCCACTTCAGTCTTGGGCTGGGTTTCTATTAAGTAATCCAACTTGCTTTGTAATTCATTATTCTAGAGATGTGGGAGAAAAAAGTATTTTTAGTAAAACAAATATGTTCCCCCACAAATATACATGATATAATTTACATATATTATCAGATTTTCCCCCATGACATGGATATCTATCACAATGTATTAATCAAGCACCTCTTATACAGTAGGAATTGAAGAAATACATAGATTGGATTCTTACAGGTAGCTTTCTGTGCATGCACATACATATGTATCCAATTTTACATAAATGGAAACAAACAAAATATCCTGATCTACATATTAAATCTGTTTTTCACTTAACAATTTGTTGTGAATACCTTTCCACATTTATTAGTTTTCTTTTTATATCAACAAACTCTTTTAATGCATTCATAGCATTCCATTGTGTAGATGTACATTATTTATTTAACTTATTGATGGGAATTTAGATATTTAGTGCATTTTTACAATTATAAATAAGGTAAGTTCAGCTTTTAATACTCCCTTATTAAACTATAAAATGAGTAACTCTATTAATTTAATTTAATGGGAAATACCTCTATAACTTAATAATTAGTATTTCATAGGTGTGGAAAATTCAGAATCTCAAACATATAAAATAGAACAAGCTCTTTGGGATTAAAATTAGCATTCTAATTATTGTTTTTTCAATGCAGGGCCAAACATTACGTAGGTTGATGATCACATGCTCAGGAATTGGAAATTTGCCCCATGGGGAAAATGAAGGACAAAGGAGCAAAAAAAGTTGAGGATATTGGAATGAAAACAGATGACATGAAAACAGATGAAATGATGGTGCCTAAAATCTAATGGGCAAAAACTTACACAAAAAATTCAGAAAGAGGTTAACAGTGGTTATCTCTGTATAGTGAGATTTTTAGATGTGTACTTAAAAGTTCTACTTATTTTTCTATAATGCTAGACTCAATTTTCACGCGGCAATGAGCATATCTATCTTACTGGTTATATCCTCAGAGCATGGCATGTAAGATGTGCACAATACTTCTTTATTGAATAAAAAATGTGTAAATGCCTTTACATATTATTTGCATAACTAGAAAAAAACGTTTCAGCATTTGTCTTCTCCTTAAGTTGGAGCAGAAGCTGAGGCTCCGTCCTAAGGTACTAGATAGCACAGAAACGTCTCCAAGTTCCTTGGAAACAGGGACTCATTTGTTGGAAAGGAAGAATGTGGGTTACAGCTCAGTAGCGCCCGCTCTGAATGGGTGCTCGGATACAAACTCCTGGAGGGTGTAAAGAACCATGAATTCTTTCTAATAAATGGGAAGTGGTGTAAAGGAAGGGAATTCAATCCAGATTCCCTAGCAGCTCACAAGCCATGACAGACCTGCAGGCTCCGAATCTATCCCCTGACACTCAGTATGGGAGACCCCTGCTGGCTCCCTGCCAGGGGCACATCAACATC
>NW_005359149.1:363463-383308 GCF_000412655.1 Myotis brandtii
CGTTCTCCCCTGTTCTCTCATATGTAAGTAGATTATATTATACATACTTTTGTACTTCGTTATTTTCATTTATATAAGCATTTCCTGTTATAAACATTTTAATGGTTGCATTATATTTTCTCTTAATCTCTTTAAAATACATATGATTTTTAAAGCAAAAATTACAACAATATATTGTGGGTTTATAATGTATATAGATTCAATACATATAATAATTGTAACAGCAGGGGGAGGGGTAAATGGTCCTATATCATTGCAAAATTTCTACATTTCACAGGAAGTGGTACAATATTACCTCTAAGTGGACTGGGAACACTTAATTATGTATATTTTAATACCTAGAGCAATCACTATTAGAGAAAAGACACACAGCAACATTCCAGTTGATAAATTGAAATGGAATTCTAAAAACTACTGAAATCATTGAAAGGAAATGGGAAGCAAAACAAACAGAAACAAAGGGAATAAAAAACAAATAATAAAATGGTAGACCTAAATCCAACAATATCAGAATAATTAAATATCAATGGACTATATACTCCAATGAAAAGTCAGAGACTATTAGAATGTATAAAAAAGCAAGACCCAACTTCATATTGTCTATAAGAGATGCACTTTAAATATAGAGGTACAATTCAGTTGAAAATAAGTGGATGAAAAATATATACCATGCAAACGCTAAACATGAGAGGGCAGGACTGGCTATATTGATAGCAGATAAAATAGACTTCAAGACAAAGAATATGAACAAAGGTAGTGACCAACATTTCATAATAATGAATAGGTTAATTCATCACCAAGACATAACAATAAAAAATGTGTATGTACCTATTGACAGAGCTTCAAAATACATGCCGTCAAAAATAACAGATTAAAGGAAGAAATGGATGGCCTAAAACCATGGCTACACATTTCAGAACCCCTTTCAGCAACTGATAGGACAATTATGTCAAAAAACCAGGAAAATATAAATAATCTAAGCAATATTATTAACCACCTAAATCTAATTGATATTTATAGAACACACACAAAAACAGCAGGATACACTCTTTTCACAATATTTAACCGAGAGAAACCATCTGTTGGGTCATAAAACAAGTCTCAATAAATTTAAAAGAATTAAAACCATACAAAGCATGTTCTCTGACCATAATGATTAAATTAGAAACCAAAAACTATAAGATATCTAAAAACAAACAAACAACAACAACAAAAAAAAACCCAACCACACACCCCTCAACTATTTGGAAGTTAAATAACACACTTCTAAATAATGCATAAGTCACAGAAGACTCTCAAAGAAAATTAGAACATATTTTGAACTGGATGATAATGAAAATACATCATATCGAAGCTTGTGGGATGGTAGCTGAGCAGAGCTTAGAGAGACATTTATAGCTTTAAAGGCTTATATTAAAAGAGAGGTCTATAACCAATGACCTAAGGTCCACCTCAAGAAGCTAGAAAATGAAGAGCAAAGTAATACCAAAATAATTAGAAGGGAGGGAATAATGAATATCAGAGCAAAACTCAATAAAATAGAAAACAGACAATAAAGGAAATCAATAAAACTAAAAGTCATTTTAATTAAAAAAAAAAATCAACAAAGTTGGTAACCCAATAGCTAGAATGATCAAAGAAGAGGAGGGCAGGGAAGGAGGGTGGCACAGATTATCAGTATCAAGAATTAAAGAGATACTGAAAGGAAACAGGTGGGTATCTAGGTGGTGGAAAATCACCAATCCTTACACTCCATACAAAACACTAAAATGAATTCCAAAAGGATCACAGGTCTAAATTAAAAAGCAAAAACTATGACATTTTTAGAGGAAGTCATAGGAGAAAATTTCTGCAACCTTGTAGTAGACAAAGATTTCATAGGAGGCAAAAAGCATAAGCTATAAAAGAAAAAAAAAAGATAAATTGAACCTAAACAAAAACACCTTCAAAATATATCCAGAAAGTGACAAAGCAAATGGAATGAGAAAAAATGTTCACAATACATTTATCTGATAAAGAGCTGGTATCCAGAGTATACAAAGTACACCTAACACAATAATAAAGAAAACTAAAGACTCAATAAAATAATGGGCAAAAGGTTTGAACAGACACCTTAAATATAGATATATAAATGGCCAATACGCATTTTAAAAGATGCTCAACATCCCTAGTGACCACAAAATGCAAATAAAAATCACAGAGATACCAAAAAAGAAAAAAAAAGATAAATTGAACTTTATAAAAAATAAAAACCTAAACAAAAATACCTTCAAAATATATCCAGAAAGTGACAAAGCAAATGGAATGAGAAAAAATGTTCACAATACATTTATCTGATAAAGAGCTGGTATCCAGAGTATACAAAGTACACCTAACACAATAATAAAGAAAACTAAAGACTCAATAAAATAATGGGCAAAAGGTTTGAACAGACACCTTAAATATAGATATATAAATGGCCAATACGCATTTTAAAAGATGCTCAACATCCCTAGTGACCACAAAATGCAAATAAAAATCACAGAGATACCACCACATAACCTCTAAAATGGCTAAATTAAAAAGACTGACAATACTCAGTCAGACTGAGGATGTGCAGAAACTGGAGCCCTCCAACTGCTGGTGGGAATAGAAAATATTACAACCCCTTTACCAACCTGTTTGACAGTTTCTTTAAAAGTTAAACCTACATCTACAATGCAGTTATTTGACCTAGGAATTTACACAGGAGGAAAAAACATGTCCACATAATGATTTGTACAGTAATGTTCATAGCAGCTTTCTTCAAAATAGCCCCAACTGGAAACAATGCAAATGTTTATCAACAAGTGAATGGATAAATACATTGTGCTATATTCATACCATGGACTGCCACCCTGCAATACATCTGAAATCATTATGCTGAGTGAAAGAAGCCAGACACAAAAGAGTACATGCCATATGATTCCACTTATATAAAATGCAAACAGGTCAGAGTGACAAAAGTGTCCCCTCCTTGGGGGAAAAAAAAAGTGATTGCCTAGCAAGAAAGACTGACAAGGGAAACAGAGTAGCTGGCTGGGGAGTGATGGGAATGTTCTCTTTCTTGATGTGGTGGTGGTTTCACAGGTATACATGACTGTCAAAACCCATCGCATTATACACTTCATTTTTGTAGTAAAGCATAATGACATATAACATATTAGTTCCAGATATACAGCATAATGATTTGATCTTTGTGTATATTGCTAAATGATCCCCACAGTAAGTCTAGTTAACATCCATCATTATGCACTTTCAATAGATGCAGTTTATTTACATAAATTAATATATAATAAGGTTGACGAGGGAAAAAGAAAAGATGGTGAGAGCCTGAACCTGGGTAGTACAAAGGAAGCTGTAAAGGGAGGGGCAGATTTAAGAACTACTTAAAAATAAAATGGACAGGACCCAACACAGGAAAACACAGGCTGCCTGCTGCTCCCAGTCTTGCAGAATTCGACTAAACTGGACCGACAAGAGCAGCTCAGACTGCCGCCTGGCCTGTGCGCTTAAGAGGTGGTTGCTTCTATCCAGGATCAAGTTCCAGGGTTTCCTGCTTTCAAATACCACCACCTTGCGTTTAGATGTGAAATGCATACCATCCAGCGGCTCTGGAGGCTGGGTGTCTTCCAGGAAGAAAGGGCCTGGTATGGCACCTTTTGACAGTCTTTTGGAAGTTATGTGACAAATGTGGGGCAGCCACCACCTCCCCTGACTCCCTCAGGCCAGAGAAACAAGCAGCAAGGCTGTAGCACACACACTAAACAAGAATGTGTGTCCAATAAAGGGCGTGCATGGAGCCCTGCTGCCTGGGGCTGCTGCCCACTGGTACACGGGGAAATTAATGAGTCCCAGGAATGCACAACAGACACGTGGAGAGGTTTATGGGTAGTACAAGGGAAGTTGTAAAGGGAGGGGCATATTTAAGAACTACTTAAAAGTAAAATGGACAGGACCCGACACAGGAAAACACAGACTGTCTGCTGCTCCCAGTCAGAATGCCACTAAACTGGACCGACAAGAGCAGCTCAGACTGCCGCCTGGCTTGTGCGCTTAAGAGGTTGCTTTTAGGATCCAGGATCAAGTTCCAGGGTTTTCCTGCTTTCAAATACCACCACCTTGCGTTTAGATGTGAAATGCATACCATCCGGCGGCTCTGGAGGCTGGGTGTCTTCCAGGAAGGAAGGCACTGGTATGGCACCTTTTGACAGTCTTTTGGAAATTATGTGACAAATGCGGGGCAGCCACCACCTCCCCCGACTCCCTCAGGCCCGGGAAACAAGCAGCGAGGCTGTAGCACACACACTAAACAAGAACGTGTGCCCAATAAAGGGCGTGCATGGAGCCCTGCTGCCTGGGGCTGCTGCCCACTGGTACACGGGGAAATTAATGAGTCCCAGGAATGCACAACAGACACGTGGAGAGGTTTATGGACCACACAGTACACATTAAATGCAGGATGGACCAAACCAAGACATTCGAATCCTTCCCTCTGACTTTTCAATGTAGCTGTACATGTAGGATTTCCAGCAGAAAAAAATATATAAAATGGGATTTATGTAGAATTTCAGAAAGCTTACCAACCTAATGAAGATGTATGCTTGGAATTTTATTTTGAGAATATCTTCTATATCAAAAACAGGAAATGGGATATTTCTTCTTCAAGAGGTAAGCAAATAAACATTTGTTTGGAAAAAGAATGGGCATATTTTTGTATCAGGAAGATTTGAATCAGTTGATGAAAATGCAGTCTAGTGGGGCTTGGCTAGACAAATTTTGGGGGATCTGGTTGGGGTGGGAATTGCATAAGCATCAGTAAGTACAAATGATGAATTCAGGGACCAAAATTATCCATATTTCTCTATTTAAGAGAAGAAGGGGGAAGAAGACAGGAAGAGGAGGAGGAAGAAATATATATCAATGACACCTAGACAACAGAAGAAATAATAAACACATACACTTTTCTAATCACTTAGTATTAACTAATTTAATCTCTGTAACAACTCTGTGGAGAGGATGCCATACCAACAGAGGACTTCCATGTATAGATGAGCAAACCAAGGCACAGAGCAAAGTTAAGTAATGTGCTCAAGATCACATAAGTAGTAAGTGGCAGAGTTGAGATTTGAACTTAGGCAGTCTGGCTCCAGCGTCTGCAATTAGGCCCTTAAAAGAAAGTAGCTACTTTATTAATAAGACAGAATATAGGAACTTATCAAATTTGTTTACCAAAACTTTTCAAAGAGATCTGAAACACCACCACCAGAAAAATTATGGTTTAAGGCATGGGGTGAAAAGTCACAGTATAAAAATTACTGGTATTAGACTAGATCAGTGGTTGGCAAACTGCTGCTCGTGAGCCACATGCGGTTCTTTGGCCCCTTGAGTGTGGCTCTTCCTAAGCCTTAGGAGTACCCTAATTAAGTTAATAACAATGTACCTACCTATAGAGGTTACGTATATAAAATGTGGCTCTCAAAAGAAATTTCAATAGTTGTACTGTTGATATTTGGCTCTGTTGACTAATGAATTTGCCGACCACTGGACTAGATCAACATAAAAGATATTCTTAGTGCCCAACAGAACCCTGTATTGTAGAGCAATGTAATTAGATAAATTTGGAGAATATTGGTGTGACCTCATGATCTTAAAAAAATATCCATTTTCCCTAATCCTGTTACTAAAAAAATTGCCAGGTAGTTATTCTTCAATGTAGTTCTCCACTGAAATGAAGCAGAGCTGCTTGGAGACACGCCAGTGTCCCATCCTGGGACAGGACAGAAACGAGGATGGGTCTGGAACACTGTGGTGTTGCTGTGCAGCAAGAATGACTCCATAGTCAGGAACCCTGCACCTGGGCAAAGTAGTTAAGGTAGGAGAACTCTCCCCAGCTGAGTGGCGGCAATTTGAGCAACAAAACAAGGAGGAGGAGGAAATAATTACTATGGAAACAAGAAGAGTCTGAGAAATGTCCTGTGTTCATAATGTAACTCAAAAGGAAAGTTAATATAAAATGTACAAAAATATAGTTTTTTAAAAAAAGGAAGGGTGAATATAAGATGTGACAATTTGCATGGATTTTAAGAACTAAGTTAAGGTGGTATAGTTTCTTTTACAGAGTATCCTATATAATAAAAGGCTGATATGCAAATAGACTGAATGGTGGAACAACCGAACAACCCATCTCTATGACGTACACTGACCACCAAGGGGCGTGTGCGGAACATAGCGGGCGTCGGCCAAGGCGGGATGGTGCAGCAGGTGAGCGGGGGTGCCAGACCAAGGCGGGGCGCCAGTTGCTGGCGCCCGGTTCCAGTCCTGATCACTTGGCACCATCAGTGGCTGCCGGCCCCGATCACCCCTGAGGGCTTCTCTACTTCCCCGAGCTCTTGAGGGGTGATCGGGGCAGCAGTCACCGCTCGCACCCACTGATGGCGCTGGTCCCACTTGCACCTGCTGCTGGTGCCGGCCCCAATCACTCCGCACCATCAGAGGGTGCAAATGGGGCCGGCGCCATCTGTGCATGGGAGCAGCAGCAGCGGGAGTAGGGCTGCCAGCAGACAGGGGAACGGGGCCACAACGGGAGGGGCTGGGCGGGGGTGCAGAGGATGGGCCGAGACCCGCCCCTGTGCGCACCGCAGCCTTGCGGCCCACAATTCCTTTCAAGGTACACGAATTCGTGCACTGGGCCCCTAGCTCATTATATGTGTGCTTATAAAATTTCTGTGTTAAGTAGGAAAGAATAACAAAAGGAATTAATTGTAAGTCAGGTCGTCCCAGCACATCAGGGCCCATGGAAAGACTGGTTGGCCTTGGTAGTCATACAGCCAGGTAGAAAGGGGCAGCAATTCCATGGCATTAGTGGTCACACACAATGAGCAAGGAAGCAACAGTCAGCAGTGTGTCTGCAACACCCTGAGCTAGTCACACAGCCGAGAGAGGAAAACCAAGCACTCAGACTCACTCTCTCATGTCCCAGGAGATGAAACCTCTACATGGTCCAACTACATATGGTGGAATAGTAATAAGGAACATATTCATTTCCCATAATGCTAATGACCTGTCAATGCATCACCATGACAACGGGTCCTGAGTGTGAATCACCCTGAAACCACCTACTCCTGTGACCTAAGAATCACCCACATCCTCTCTCCTTAGCTATTCAGAAAAGGATTCTCTCTCCTTTGGATCTGAGAGATAGCCCGGCCAGGGGAGGAGGAGGGGGAGGCTGCTGGGCACTGTCTCTCCTGCCAGCATTTCCCTCTTCTCTCCTGTAACCACCCTCTCTCTAGACCATGAGCTTCCACTGCGACACTCACTCCCTGACTCTCGCTGGGCACGTGTGATCCCCTCACGGGAGCTGATTTCAGAGGGCAGTCTTCACAACAGGAATGCCCGTTCACAGGGCTGGAGCTGGACCCAGTGACTGCGGAGGAGGAGGCAGGAATGGCACGGGGCAAGTATCTATTGACACAGCTGTCAGGACACTGAGATTCCTGGGCCTTGAATCTGCTACCAGGGCCCCAGGGACACGAAGGGACTGCTGGTTGTGACTTTTGTAGGCAGTCCCTCCAAAACGGAGTAAATGAAGACCCAGCTCACCACCCCGACAAACATACTGGTTAAGAGCTCAGGCTTTGAACCCAGGCTTACCCATCTCTTCCGCCACATTGGGCATGTTCCTTAATGCACCTAAACCTCAATTTCCCCTTCTATAAAATGGGGGAAAATATAATCTAACTCTCTGGGCATCCTCTCAATAAAGAAGAACAACACTAACAAGTTACAGGTTAACAAGTGCTCAGTACCTGCCAGGCACTCTCTATGCATCTCGCTGCACAGTCACACACACACACACACACACGCCCGCCCACACACACACACACACACACACACACACACGTTAACAAGGATTGCCTCAAGGGGTGAGAATGAAGGGAGAGGAAGGCACAATGAATTTACTGACACACACACACACGCACGCACACACACACACATGCACGCACGCACGCACGCACGAATGTAGATGCAGTTAACATTCCCACTTTATAAGAAACTTTCCCCAGCATCACCCAGCTAATAGGAAGCAGAAGTCTGATCCCACTCAACGTCAATGTTATACAAAGGATATAGAAAGTAATTAACAGTGCCCAGTGAGTACGAGGTGCTTAATAAATGCCTCTTCTTTCCTGGCCCCTTACTTCATCCTCCCCTGGGCTGTCCCGGGGGAAGGACTATAATGAAGAGTCAGACAAGGCGAGATTCATGGAGGTTCAGAAGGAAGAGGCTCAATGCCAAGCTCTTAATACATACTCTTCAGAGCAAACAAATTTTGGCTTCTCCTCCAGTTAATACCTAAGCCCTCAATTTTTTTTTTCCAACTCTATAATTTCCTTCTCTGGAACCTATACAAAATCCCAAAATGACTTTCAAAAAGCCAGAAAGTCAGCAATACTAAATAGCTTTAAAGTTGCAGGTGAAATGAAGTCACCGCTAAAACGTGGTGACTTGGTTTCCTAGAACACTGGATTGAGAGCCCATCTCTCCACCCAGCTCTGGCGTTACTGAGCTGGATGATCCTGAGCAAAGCACCTGCCTTCCCTGTTTCTCCTCTTTAAAAATTGGTTAAGCTCTAGCTGATTTGGCTCAGTGGATAGAGCATCAGCCTGCGGACTGAAGGGCCCCGGGTTCGATTCCGGTCAAGGGCACATGCCTGGGTTGTGGGCTTAATCCCCAATAGGGGGTGTGCAGGAGGCAGCCAATCAATGATTCTCTCTCATCATTGATGTTTCTCTCTCTCTCTCCCTATCCCTTCCTCTCTGAAATCAATAAAAAGATGTTTTAAAAAAAATAAACGTTGGTTAATGCAAAGATAACAATCCTGCTCTTGCCTTGCTTAGAGCTGCTGAGAGAATTGTGTGAGGAATGTATGCGAAAATACTTCGCAAATTATGAAGCACTATACAAGCGTGGGCAGTGATCAGTATTATTCAAAAGCTTATCAGGTTTGCTAAGGAAATTCTTGAACAAGAAAAATTAGAGCCGCGTGTTTTTTTTTTTAAAAAATAAAAGTTGGTTAATATAAAGATAACAATCCTGCTCTTGCCTTGCTTAGAGCTGCTGAGAGAATTGTGTGAGGAATGTATGCGAAAATACTTCGCAAATTATGAAGCACTATACAAGCGTGGGCAGTGATCAGTATTATTCAAAAGCTTATCAGGTTTGCTAAGGAAATTCTTGAACAAGAAAAATTAGAGCCGAAATCAGAGGTGAGCGGCAGGCGGGGCTGAGGAGAGCCAGGTGGCAAAGAAAAACTAGCTGTCAGAGCTCATGTTCAGCGCTGGCAGTTAACCTTCAATCCGTTTTATAAGGCCAGGAAGTAGCCATATTTTTAATTAAGTGTCGACGGTAGGCTCAGCAACATAAAATGTAATGGCAGGGAAGACACACCAGCTTAAAGAAACAGCGTCTTACCTCTCCTTCTAAGAAAGATATCTTTTCTAAAAGCTGCAATATTAAGAGCTGCTTCTGTTGCACCTTTTTCTTTAATGATTCAATCTGGAAAGAAAACAAATTGAAGATTGTTAGTCAAAATTACAGAACTGTACAGGTTAATCCACTGGAAGAGATGCCTTTGGTTTTCATTTAAACAAGGCCTATCCATTGGTTCTGTGTGTTCAATGGAACTGTATGAACATGAGAAGCTCCGTGAAAAGGGAATTCCGTCCCCAGGTAAGCCTGGGACATCAGACATGATTTTGGAGTCGCATGTCATTAGGTGTGTGTAACCTAACCTAGTCACACTGATTTTGCCGTGTTACCCTTATTACCATCCCACAGAACATGCTTTGGGAAATGCAAATACGACTCTACATAAAATAATTCTTCAGTTTAAATATATGAGGTTCCCAGCATGTCAAACATGCAGCTCTGTTATTCCTATTAGTGCTTCATATTCGCTCAACCAGGTGTCAAAAATTTTGGTCTGGGGAAAGGGCAACTGTCACTCAAACTGCTAAGGAAGCTCAGAGGACTGGGGACTCCTGTGGCCTGGGGTGAGCGGGGAAGGCTCCCTAAAGAGACGGGCTTGAGCTGGGCTTTCACCTTTGCTTTTTGATACATATATTCTCTCTTGGACTCCTCTTTGCTCTTCTTTCACATATCATGTCTCCATAGACAAACCACAGATGCCTAAAGCATGAACCAGGGTACTGCGTACCCGGTCGTGACTCAGAAACTAGTGAGAATAGCGTGCAGGATCATTAAGTTCATTATGATTTTGAAGAATGCACTAATTTTCAAACAATCTTGTATATTAAATTTGAACATTTGCAAAATTGTTTTTAAAGTCCCTCTCAATGCAAAATGACACAATTCCTATAAAAAGTACAAAAATATAATTGCATCTACCCTTTGACTCAACAATTCTATTTCTTTCTTTTTTTTGTTAATCCTCACTGAGGATATTTTTTTCATTGCTTTTTAGAGAAAGTGGGAGGGAAGGAAGGAGGGGAAGGGAGGGAGGGAGGGAGGGAGGGAGAGAGAGAGAGAGAGAGAGAGAGAGAGAGACATCGATGTGAGAGAAACACATGGATTGGCTGCCTCCCACACACACCCAAACAGGGGCCTGGGATCAAACTTGCAACCCAGGTATGTGCCCTTGACCAGAATTGAACCTGTGACCCTTCCGTGTGTGGTCCAACACTCTAACCACGGAACACACCAGCCAGGGCAGCAATTCCATTTCTAAAAATAGATTTTGAAGACATATTGGCCAAAATATGAAATGACTTAAACAGGATTTTGTTTTTTTAGAAAACAAAACTCTATCAATAAGTGGCTGGTTAAATAAACCATGGTGCATCTTAGCACTGGATGTCTATCTAACCTTCAAGAACAATGAAGATCTCTGAAACACTGATCTGGTGTATTATAAGGAATACATGGTCCGCGAGCATTGGTGTAAAATAGGTGAGGATATATGAATGCATACATATTTGCAAAAAGACATACTGCAAAGATAAAAACAAATCTGAATTATTAAAAAATAGTTGCCGTAGGGAAGGGGAGAAAATTAGATAGAGGACACAGAACAAAGACTTTTCTGATAAAACTATATTACATAGGTTTAATTTTGAAAGCATATTTTACAGATTCAAAAAATAAAACTAAACCAAAATGGACAAAATAAGTGAACCCTAAAACCTGAAAACAAACTGAAAATAAAGGAACTTAACTGTATATTAAATTGATGAAAATAATTAATTCAAGCATTTTAACAAGATAATTTGACTATATTTTTTAGTGAAATGTATTCTAAAGATAAACAGAATTGCAAAAAAAATCTCTCATTCACTAGGAAAATTGTTAGTAGTAATATCAGTATTGTTATTTTTAAATTAATATATTGTTAAACATCCTATATAATAAAGAGCTATATAATAAAGAGCTAATATGCTAGTTAGACTGAACAGCAGAATGATTGTCCGGACAACCTTCCAGACGAAGTCGGGGCTGTGAGGGCCAAGCCTCTTGCACAAATTTCGTGCATTGGGCTGCCAGTATTTTATATTTGGAATCAAGACTTTTAGTGTAAGAGAAAGAAATACAAGTATGAAATCAAAGAAGTAAAAAGGGTTTTATTAAATTTGAAATAAAAATATCAGTAGGAACACATAATCTTTTATTTTCTTTTGTTAAATATGCATTTCCTAACTTTTTCCATGGAGAAAACTTAGAAACAATAACAATAAACACATAATATATGCAGATTGTGGTCTTTAAATACCATTCTTCACCAAAAAGACACAGGACATCTTGAAGGAATGGCCCTCTTCACGGGGCAAAAATATATTAAATGAACCCAAACACCTTGTTATGCTTGAAAACTAGGACATGAAAGGTTTTCCCTGGGCCAAGGTTGGGACAATTTGAGCATCAAAAAGAATAATGAATGGAATTGAATGGAATATATATATATATATATTTTTTTTAAGAGAAAGATGCAAATTGACCGTACCTTCACGATGCCCACCAGCCAATCAGGAGTGAATATGCAAATTAACCCAACAAAGATGGGTTAATTTGTGTACACAGGCGCCAAGCAGCGTTCCGCACTGCCCCAGCCACTCCGGGCCTCTGGGCAGCATGGGAAGGTGGAAAGGCGGCTCCAGGCCAGAGTGAAGGTGGTGCCAGCAGCCAGGGGAAGGAAGGCCCATTCTTGCACGAAATCTTCGAGCATTGGGCCTCTAGTGTGTGTGTATGTGTGTGTGTGTGTGTGTGTGTGTGTGTGTGTGTATTATGATTCTTCAGAAACAAAACAGCAACTACTCATTGGACACCATTGGAAGTGAAAGGGCACACACCCTTATTTACAAACTTGGCAATTTAGAGGAAAGAATAAAGCATTTATCCTGCCTTTCTTATACAAACTGCATTTTGAGACGACTAAAAAGTCCTAGTCTATGAGGGGGAAAGTTGTACTTTTCAGAAGAATTCCAGTTAATAAATGGGTTAAAAATAATAAATTTAAAAAAAAAACACCAAAAAACAGAAAAAGAATAAATGAGAAAATCACCATTGTGCAATCCCCATGAAACAACTGACTCGAGCAACCACCATGAACAGATGAAAGTGTGAGGGGCAAAGCTGATGAGGAACTTTATAACTGCTTCAGGCTGTCACCATCTGAATCCATGATCAACCTTGGCATCATTAAAAGTGGGACAACCACACACTGCGTGTTCTAAAATGATGCAAAATGAATCACAGAGCACCACTGTGAACTATTCTTGCCTCCCCTCACACACAAGAAGTTGAAACTGAATCTAGGAGAGCTTCTAGAGCAAATAAGGAAAGAAAAAGACAAATCCAGAATGTGGGAACCTTTATAGGACAACCAACTCCATGTCCCTGGTGGGGGTGAAACTGGCGGGGGAGGGGGGTAGGGGTAAAAGGAGGGCAGCAGGCTATAGATTAAAACACTTTAGAAACATAACAACCAAATGTAACGGACCTTCTCTGTGTGCTGATTGGAACAAAGCATCAGTAAAAGACATTTTAAAGATATTTCAAAAAATATTATCACAAAAAAAATATTATCACAGATTGGTTTATTCAATGATACCCAGGAATTATCATTAATTTTGTTAAGTGTGACGATGGTATTATGATTATATAAGAAAAAGTCCACATGTTTTAGAGATGCATGGTGAAGTATATAAGAAACATATGCAGAATGTCTGGGATTTGCTTTAAAATAATTACATGAGGGGGGGGAGGAAAGAAGAGACAAATAAAGCAAATACAGCCACGTTTTACTATTTGTTGAATCTGGGTAGTGAGTCTAGAGAACTTCATTGATTATTCTCTGTCCTAAGTGCATTTGACATTTTCATTATAAAATATTTTAAATTCCACCCAGTGTCAAAAAATATAAACCTCCAACATGAAAGCAAACCTTACAAAATAGAATATACGAAACACACTTAAGAAAAATGTTCAATGTTGATCATAACTAAAGAACTTAACAATTTCAAACAGTAATGAGGTACCCTTGAATACCTATTAAATTTGCTCCAAACTACTGACTAAAGAAATCAGTGTTGGAAGGGGTGGGAGGGACAGCTACTCTCATGTGTTGCAGGTGGCATTGTAAATTAGAATGACCCTTTGGGCAATTTAGCAATAAATATTAAGAGCCATAAAGCTGTTTGTACCCTTTGACCCACTAATCCCACTCCTGGGAATTTATCCTAAGGATATAACTCAGATGTAGGAAAAAAAGTTATAAATACAAAGATGTTCTTGCTCCTATTACTTATAATAGAGAAAATGGAAATAACCTTAATGTCCAGCACTAACGGAGCGGGTAATAAATTACGGGATATCAACTGGACGGAATATATTACACCAACACGAAAAACAAATATATTGCAAAATGGGAACGTGTTTATCAAAAGCCCAGAGGGGGAGAAAAACAAAAGTTTGCAACGACGAAAGTAAAAGCTGGAAGAGAAGTTAGATAAACTAAATCAGTCTGGGGTTGGGGTAGGATTATGGGCAAAACAAAAAACTTATATTGTTTACATTTCCTTCAACATTTGTAGGAAAATTTTTCAAAAATCATCCTTATAATAGTGTTCCTTTTTCATTCCTTCCTCTAGAGTTTAAGGTTTTTAAAAGTTGGCTTTTCAAATCTTAAATGATAGGTAAAATAGGTTTGAACTAAAATGTTCTAAAATGAACTAAAATGTTCCAGGAAGGTCAGAGGTGATATGTCATCAAATAACATAAAATAACATAGAGAGTAACTTCACACACACACACACACACACACACACACACACACACACACGTTTCACTGTCTCTGAAGTAATCAGAGGGGTTTGTGAGTCAAGAGAAGCAAGAGGTGCGGTAAGGGCACCCTAATGAACAGCTCATGGGAGCATTTTCATTTAAAAAAGGAAATGAACACAAGGCAAGATGTTGTCTGCGGAGAGCTGAGGGGAGAATTCTGAGCGTTCTGAGGGGCAAGAGGGTTGGTTCTAAAGAGGCCCCTGGTTCTCGGGAGAAAGGACAGGCTGCAGGGAGGATTGGGGTGCTCAAGCTTGCATCTGGTACCGTATCTTCGGTGACCAGGGTCTGCTTGTTCAGATTAGGAAAGAAGGGCAGTAAGACTGGCAGGCAAGGCGCGGCTGGCCCCTTCTGCCCTACGGGTGCCAACTGTGAATCCCTGCTTAGTCTGCCCTGGAGCCTGCCCCTTGGAGCACATCCCAGGCCCTCTCCCAAGTGAGAAGGTAACGCTTCTAAAATAAGCTGACTTGCATGCTTCCGGGTCTGATAACATAACAACTGACTTCCAAATATGGCTCTTTAGCCACAACGGCTAAATCACACCTTTGTGTGGAAAACGGTGTTATTTTTGACTGCCCACTTCAAAGAGCTTTGAAATATTGTCTCACAAAGCACCTAGCATACCATAAACACTCAAAACATTAGCTACTACTACCGCATTACTGCAATTTCTCCCTCTTAGACTGTGAGCTCCTTGAGAGTAAAGACCTTGGTCACCTTTACATTCTCAGACAATGAATGAATCAATCAATGAATCCATCCACCCATCTCTGAACAATCCATCCTAGATTTCTGGGGAGGAACTTTCTGGAACAGACTCTTGGAGAACTTGATGAACCCAGGTGAGCATGTTCCCAAAAGAACCCCTCAAAATCAGGGGCCGCTCAAAATCCAGGGTGCTGTGCAGCTTGTAAGTGAAATCCATGTGGTACCTTTGCCCTCACTTTTTGACGTGCTTAAGCTTACAAATTTGACCTTCAACAGGTTTATGTGACCTCGTGGAGAAGCACCTAGGTCCACCTGTCACGAGGTGGCGGTAAATGACCCAGGTTACCAGGCTCTAATCAGGGCATCGGGAAATGAGAAATGAGAAGCACTCGCCTTCTAGACCTCACCTACTTTATCTATACCAGGAGGTAATCTTGTTGCAATAGTTACATTGAAATATACAGTTGTAGACCCCCTGATAGAACAAAGGAAAAAAACCCATCTTGTTAGAATCTGGAACCTTTTAACAGATGTTAATAGAATCTTTTCTAATTTTTGTCTTCATGAGCATGGTTTTTGGTAACTCAACCTGAATATATGTCTTGCTGTCTAATTGCTCATGCAGGATATTAGTTCTCTGAGACTATAGGCCAGTTTGATATTTAAGGAGGAGAGGAGGTCTTCAAATTTCTTAGGACTGATAATGGCTTTTCTTCACATTGGTCACAATTGCGTGGCCTGCATAGGCGATCTGAGTTAAGCAGCCCCTCTTATCCACAGCCACACCCTGGAACCACCTGGGCGGAGCTTTTACAGAAAAACCAACTTCTAGGCTCTACCCTCAGAGATGCTGAATATCACTCTCCTCCTTAAAAACCCACCCAAGCGTCTAATATTCAAACTTCCTAGCAGGGCATCAAGCCCTCTGCTGTGGTCTCACTTTATTATCTCCCCAGTTTCGTTTCTTGCCTGTCCTGTCTCACAATGAATCCTACAGAAAAGCCACTCCATCCTCTCAACACTCCATGGACACAGAATGGTCCTACCTCCATCCCTCTGCACGGCCTGGTGCCACACTCCCTCCCCTTCCCCACCAGGAAACCTCCCTCTGTCATGAAGAACTCAACAGTCACCTCTCACCTGTCTTCCCAAGTCCCTCAGGCTGGCCTTGTGTCCCCTCTTCTGTTCTCCCTCAGCCCTCCCAGCAAACCCTTCAGGACAATCACTGCCATTTACCATCCTTTACTCACATCTTGCCCTTGCACGAGACAGCAAACCCACCTGGCACAAATGTCCAGTGTATCAATTATCTTATAGGAAAGAGCAGTTCTCTGAGGAGACGAAATCACCCTTATCAATCCACACGTCTTTATAAACTGCTTTGGAAATAGATTGCTAGTGAAAGGATTCCTCCTGATTTGTTTCAAAAAGAGCTTATGTGTCAACCAGATCAAAATGAAATTGTACAAAAATTGAGTGAAGCCCTGTTATGTATGGATCCATACAACCTTGGAGGTTGCAAGGCTTCTCAGCTTCCTGGAGGTTTTTTCCATTAGTGACAGATGCGAAGGACACAGGTTGTTTTGTGTTAGGACGACAGAATGTGATACAGGCCTGTAATTAGAACTGTGAGAATGGCACCCAATTGTGCAAGACTCGTGAAACTTAACTCAATATTGAGGTGGGGGATGTGGACAGAAATGAAGAAATATAAGAAATAGCAGCAGCAAATAAGTATTAAATGCTAGATAGCACTTGATATGGTTTTTAAAGAAATTGTGCCTGGGATGCTTTCTCTTACCAGCTGGTGACTGATAACATGCACGTATGTGGAAAATGCCTTACATAAAACAGAAACACACTGAATGGAGTATGATACTAGGAGTTACGTTATTTTTTGTTGTTTGTTTGTTTACTAATAAGTTTATGATATTGTTTATTTTCTTTGAAATTCGTTTTATTTCGTTTTCATTCTAACTTTTAAAAAATATTTATTGAATTTATTGAGGTGATATTGGTTAATAAAATTATATAGGTTCCAGGTGCACAATTCTACATCGTATCATCTGTATATTGTATTGTGTATTCACCACCCCAAGTCCTCTCCTATCACCACTTACCCTCCCTTTACCCTCTTCTGCCGTTTTCATTCTAATTTTAGGAAAAGCCCACAGGTGCTTTTATTCTAAACCGGGGTATGAGGGCGGTGTGTGGTGGTAGGAAGTTCCCAGCCTCTATCAGCAACACTCCTGCCTTTTCTCTCCTCCCCCTGGACCCTCACTTAGACACACTTCCTGCTTTAAACCGCGCTGATAAAGAAACAAATCCTTTTCCCACTGCTAGACACATCAAAGAAGAAATGCCAACCGAAGCTTCTCATCAGAATGAGATCATCAGGGTTCTGAATTCTAGGTCAAAGTAAAGCAATAGGACACTTTATGGTGAGTCCCTGTAGACTTTTCACAGGACATTATAAGCTGTGAGATGACTTGAAAATTTCACAAGAAAATAACTCGAGGATCCCCATTATTGTTTCAAAACGCCTAGAGGTCCTGTGAACCAGGGAACTGACCAGGGCAGGGATGGGCCGGGACTGGCAGGAACCTTCCAGAGCTCACTCAGGCTTTAGCGCCTTCTCCCTCGGCTTCCTCTTCTCCTGACAGGGCCTCGTTTTCAACCCAAACCCCTTGTGATCTGGCAAAGGGTTGTCTCCATTTCCCTCAACAAAACAGGAAGCACGCAGGACCCTCCTCCACCCTCCATGAAAAAAGGGGATAACCCACATTTTACACTCTTTCTCCTGAAAAGGTATGTGTGTTTTTAAATTTTTCCTACAGTTCCTCTTAATTCTATTTTACAAGTCTTGTGACATTGTCATTTCACAGTAATGCGTTTTAAAGTGCATCCTCCTCCATAAAAACGACCGCAGTAAGAATTTTAAAAATAATAAAGTTACCCTCTTTCCCTGAGAAATAACAATAAAGCAGAGAGAAATACGGCACCACCGGAATCAGGCCTGCACTAATGCAGCCTGAAAGGACAGTTTTAAAAGGACAAGGAAAATGGTACATTATCTCATTTTGGGGGGAGTGAAGGAAATGAATTAAGGCCACAACAAAATGAAACTGAAAAATTGCTAAATGAAGCTCTGAGTGGGGAAAATGAAAAATCAATGAAGGGACGGAGGGAAAAAGGTACATTTTTCATCTTCATGAGCTTGATTGGGTTTGCAGAAATTCATTTTCAATTAATGTGTCTTGTGGCATTCAGCCAGGCTGGATATGAACAGGGCACATATTTTAATCAATTTTTTTCTATTAAGTTTGAAGTTATATATAATAATAGAACTATACCATTCAAAAGGATCAGTTGAAACTGGCTTCTGAGGTAAAATAATCTGATTTGGTTTGATTTCTATCTTATATTAACGATAACTCAACTTCTCTTGGAGAAGAGAGACCCGAGTCTCCTGGCGCCTGAACGTGACTGGGCTGTATACACATCCGGGAAGGATGAGTAAACTGTCCCTGCCACCTGCATGCATTCACAGGGAAGGAAGAAAGAGGGGTGCACTGGGTCCCGGGGCTCTTGCTGGGCTAGCTCATTATTCTCGGAAACAACCCGAAGAGCAGTCATCCCCAAAGAGGAGGAAACTGAGGTTCCTAGAGTTGC
Source organism: Myotis brandtii (assembly GCF_000412655.1). Lineage (NCBI taxonomy): Eukaryota > Metazoa > Chordata > Mammalia > Chiroptera > Vespertilionidae > Myotis > Myotis brandtii. Next base: position 382,220 of record NW_005359149.1, read on the forward strand.
ATCATCGCTCGTCCCTCAACAGTCACCTGTGATCACCTCTGGGGTGGACCCAGCGTCAGGTGCTGAGCGAGGAAGACTTGTCTCCACCTTCACAGAGAAAACATCCCAGGGAGGAAGGCAGGCAGCAAATGGAGAACGAAATGCAAAAGTGAGTGCAATAAAGCGAGCAGGCAGAGGGATGTTTGGTATCTCCCCGAATATGGAATGCACCTGCTGGCTACGGATGGGGAGAGGAAAAGGTTCAGACCACAGGGCTAACGACCCGCTCACCCCAGCTTGCTGGGACTTTCCAGGCTTTAGCACTGGAATTCTCACGTCTCAGGAACTTCTTGGCCGCAGGCCAATCAGCACAGTGGTCACCCTGGAGCTGGAAGCTGGCAGGCCTGAGATCCAAACCCACATCCTCTGAAGGCAGGGCTCTTTCATTCACACCACACTGATGTCCAGAGGTCCGCCTCCATCCTCTCTGGGTGACAACCTATCGCTGTGATGCTGCCCAGAAAGGAGGCAAAGCTGGGAAGAAATTCTGGGGCCCTAAGTCTTGAAGGCTGTTCTTTCTCTTCTGTGACTTTAGAGGAGGAAGGTGGGATGGAGAAGAGAGTGCTCTAAGCATCTCTGTCCCTGTGCTTTCCTCGGTAGATGCAGGATCAGGGGCAAAAGACCACACACTGACCAGGAATATCCCGGGGAAGAATCACTGGAGATAAATGCAATGAGATATGTATATGGAAGTACCCAGCTCCACACCTGGCACAAAGCTGGAGCTAAAAAATAAAAGTTCCTCAGAAAGCCAAGAGACATAGGAAAAAATGCTCAAAGTCACTAATCATCTGAGAGATGCAAATCAAAACGACAATGAGATATCACCTCACACCTGTCAGAATGGAGGGTGGGTGGGAAGAGATCAACCAGTGAACTTGTATGAATATATGCGTAACCCATGGACACAGACAATGGGGTGGTGAAGGCCTGGGGGAAGGGGGACAGGAGCAGGCTGGAAGAGATTAATGAGGGGAAAAGGAGGACCTATGTAATACTTTCAACAATAAAGATTTAAAAAATAAAATAAAAGTTCAAGGGCCCTGAATA
>NW_005359149.1:383328-441576 GCF_000412655.1 Myotis brandtii
CCCCCTAAAGAGCCATCAGGAATTGAGAGTAAAGCAATAAAGGACACTCTCTTGGCTTAGTGCTGATAACCCACCACAACTGGCCTAACCCACATTTCCAGCCTCTTCATTGGGATTCCCTCCCACAGTCCAAACTAGATTAGTGCTCCCTGAACTCACCCCGCACTTACTGGTCTCCATGTTTTCGGTTTTTGTTTATTCCATATCTTGTCTGGCATGTCCTTTTCCACCCACTCAATCCCAGCCTAGAAATTTCCAATCCATCCTGCAAGACTGGGTCAAATATCACCTCCTCCCTAAAGACTCCCGCCCACACTGGGATTAGTGAGCACGCATTCTACCAGTCCCTCCTCACAGCCACCTCTGGAGCAGGTGCTGTTTCATCATTTCCATTTTGTCGATAAGGAAACAGTGTTGGAAAGAATGAGTAACTCACTAAAGAAATAAAGCCCACCCAAGAACAGAAGCAGGACACAAACTCAGATTTCATTTATTACTGACGGCTGTGAGCTTAACTACTGTTGTCTCCAGGTCCTGTGCCTCGGCACCCGGATCATACCCCTGCGTACGACATCACATTCTGCCTTGAGTTCTCACAGGTTTTAATGTCAACCAGAAAGCCCTTTGAGGGCACAATTGGACCTAGCTCATCACCCGCATCCCCACTCCTGACCCCGAGGACTGGGTTTCCCCGCAGACTTTAGCACAAGGGCAGGAGTGCAGAAATATTTTTTAATGTATATTTTTTATTGATTTCAGAGACGAAGGGAGAGGGAGCGAGAGGTAGAAACATCAATGATTGGCTGCCTCCTGCAAGCCCCACACTGGGGATCGAGTCCACAACCCAGGCCCTGACCGGGTATTGAACCGTGACTTCCTGGTTCATAGCTCGACGCTCAACCACTGAGCCATGCCGGCTGGGCGAGAACAGAAATGTTTAAAGACAGTGGCACAAGGGAAACATCTCCATTGATAGAGGTGGCATGAAAAAAAATCAGTGGGGCAAGGATGGACCATCCAATTAATGCTGTTAGAGAAACAAGCTTTCCATGATCTCCCACTCCCCCCGCCCCCCCCAAAATGGAGCCCTATTCATATCACATATACAAGAAATAAATTCCACATGGATTATTATTTATTTGTTCAATAAATATTTATTGAGCTTCTCCTCTAGGGCAGTGACTATTTCAGGTTTAGAGATACAGCTATGAACAAAACAGTCAAAGCCACTGCCCTCAGGGAGCTTACATTCTAGTGGAGGGAAACAGACAACAAATAAATAAACAAAACAGGTAAGTGTAGGATGTATTACAAGATAATAGGATAGATAGGTCTGGAGAAAAAGGAAGAGAAGGTATGAGTGGGTGGGTGGGGGGTGTAATTAAAGACCTAGAGATAAAAACAGACCTCTGAAACTATTATAAACACATCCTTATGACAAACAAACAAGACACACAGCACAGCACAAAAAATTAGTAACTTTATACCAAAATTAAAAACATGTATGTTACACCAGACACCATAAAAAACAAAACACACTGACTGGGAGAAGATAATGGCATCAAAATATTTTTTGATAAATGATGAATATTGATAGTATTCAGAGTTCCTACAAATCAAGAGGGAAAAAAGATAAACAACCAAAGAGAAAAATAAACAAAGATATGAACAGCCAACTCACAGACATGAAGCCTGAATGGTCAATAAGCTTGTGAAGACACTCAACCTCGCCAGTCGCAATGAGTAGTAATCAGGCTGATGCAATTAAAACCCAAACAAAGAGATACTATTTCACAAATGGCAAAAATTATAGTCCAACAGTGCCAGGAGGTGTGAGGGTGTGGAGAAATCCACCTTCTCATACGTGATGGGCGGAAGTGTATGTTTGCTTTGGAGATCCATGGGCAGTACCTGACAAAGGTGAAATTGTGCCAACCCCAGGCTCTGGCAATTCCTCCTCTAAGTACATTCCCCAATTGGAGAAGCACAGAGACATGTTTGGCATTGTTTGTAAAAGAATAAAAAGTTGGAAAAATGCTTCAAGTCTATCATTAAGATACAGTATCCTATATTTACATAGTGGAATATTACAGAACCATTAAAATGAATAATTTAGATCTATATGTAACAACATCAGAAACAAAATTAGGAAAAGAACTTGCAAAAATATATACAATAAATTTTACTTATTTATATATTATAAATAAAAATGTACATACATCTTTTATCAATAAACTAAGCTATACGCTGATAATAGACACATACATAGGTAGTAAAAGCATTGACACGTGGTCTGCATAGAGACCAAATTGCCTCTGAGGAGGGAGGGAGGGGGGACAAGGAAAAAGATCAGAACTGGAGAGGGATAAAAAGAAAAACTCCCCTTTGTACTGTTTTCTTTTATTTAGAAAAATCTGAAATATATGCCAAAATGTTAACATTTGTCAATTCTAGAGGAGAGTACCAGGGTTTTTGTTTTAATAATTCTCTGTAATTTTCTGCATTTAAAACTTTCCCCTCCAGTTAAAAAAACAGAAGAAGCAAAGAATGAATGTTGGTTTTGGAGTCAATGAACCGGAGACCAACATCTTTTGCTAAGAGATGGATGGCTACTTATTTTTTAAGACACTAAGTCTCAGTTTCCTATGCCAAAAAAAATTGGGCTAATAATACCTTCCCTAGAGGTTTAGTGTGTGGGGGACTGTGAAATCTACATGCATAGCCTTGAAATCTGAGAAACACCCAGTAGGTGGTAGCCACTTGGACAGGAGCACAGCCTCACACACTCTCTATGGGAAGATCGTGGGCACCTGGTCTCTAAGAAACATTGCAGAGCCAACTAGAAACAATCTCAACAAAGAGAAAGTGGGTTCAGTGACATTGACAAAGAAAAGACCTTCTCCCCTGAAAGGACAATTTGTATGGTGAATACATGTATCAGTACATGTCATACAATGAGACTGCAGTAATCCTTTCAACAATGCATCGAAGGAAAGGCTCACGCACTTAAGAGCTTTCTGATACCTTCTAAAAACCACATTTTAGATAAAGTATCTAAGATTTTTAAAATAAAGACATGAGTAATACAACATTAAACACTAGGATCTGAAACTATAATATTTTAATTTACTATAAATACATTCTGCCTCAAATTTCTGAGTAGCACCTCTTTTGGGTGGAAGCCTGAGTGACCATGAGACAAAACTGTAGCCTTAAAAGCCAAAAGCTAATGATCCAGTTAAGGGGAGGAGCATGGGTGGGGTGCAGCAGAATGTGAACACCTAACTCAGGTGTGACAGGCAATAAGTCAAGTTCACACCATATCACAATCCTGGCAGCAAAGTGTGAACTGGACACAGGCAAAGGAGGGAGGGAGGTCCTGTCAGGCTGGGAACCAGGTCAAGGAGACCACCAACTGGCCGAGGAGCTAGTGCCAGTTCTAGGGGGACGTGGATGAGATGCCGAGGGCATAACATATTGGAGGCTCTCAGGGTCCTGCAGACAATCAAGGCCCCCCCACCCCCTCTGCACAAAATAAAGCTTAGCTGGCCTCCAGGGACTGTCTGTCACCCACAAGAGGGAAGAAGCTCCACGGGCAGGAGGACAGCACATGGTTCTGGGAGAAAGGCTCACCTGGATGACCCACTTTCTCTACAAGTCAGGACATTTCGTTTCCTGTCTTTCTTTTATTTTCTTTCTTTCTTTCTTTTTTTTTTTTTTTGAAACTGGGTAATGAATCTATGCCACTAGAACAAATGCCAGGAACTTTTCCACCAGAGACTTAGAAAAACATGAGGGGAGTGAAGGTATGTAACCCTATAAACAGTGTAGGTTACAACACTAGAGTGACATCTGGGTCAGCAAATCTCAAATTTGACTCAGATCTCCCTAGCAGAAGTCTGAGTTCCCAGTAGAGTATCTGGGGACCTGCCCTGAAACAGGATACCCAGGTAAGTTAACTGCATTAACAGTTCATTACTAATCCGGAAATTTATTCACCTGCTTCCTTTCCCGTCCACTGCTTACTGGCTTAAGCTGGACAGAAGCATCTCAATGGAAGACCAAAGGCAACTATTGACAAGAAAGCATCTACCTGTCCACCTTGCTCTGAAGAAGTGGTGGGAGTGGACAACTACCCAACATCAAATTGATGCTGTCCCCTTAATGAACTCACTCCATTAACCCAGTCTACTAGCATAGGTGGGCTAACACCACCCACTGACTATTATTACCACCACCACTGCTGCTGCTACTACTAACTAGATTTAAGCAACACTACATTTTGATGAGATACCAGCACCCCATACAAATAAAGCAGCATGAAGCATATTTCACTTCAATATATTTCAGCCGAATACATGTCTCTCATCATCAGATATACTTCTCCTTTTCATGAAGTTAATCGAACTGTCTATTCAGGCAAAATGCCTGTGGTGATAGAAGCCAACCAAACTCCTTAAACCAACAGGAAGAGTGCTAAGTTGACTAGTGCTGTTGCTCTCCACTCAGAGAGGACATCCGCTGGGCCACCACTCACAGATAAATAAAATCAAACTACATGGACACTCGGCTGCTTCTGTATTTTCTGGGGTGTGATCTGGTGGCAGCACTTCCCGTCTCCTTAGCAGGGTCCTCGGCAGCTTCTCCATACGAAAGGCTCCATTCTCCAGGACCTGACGACCGGCCTCCACCTGGCACTTTCCAAATTATATTTAGGACTATTTTTCATCGTGGTTCCTTCTTTGATGTCTAGGAACCCAAGTTTCTAAAAAATGGTCTGTGGATCTTTGAGCCCTCTTGACTCTGCAGTGTGGGGCTGTACGAGTTGAGGTTACAGTATGTGGTGTTTCCACAAATAAGAGCCCCACATGGTCAAGTGTTCCTTTCAATAGCGTGTCCTTCCTGTTTTGTTCATCGGCTCATCAGATACATGCCACCTCTTCCCAGCAGAGAGTGCACGCGTTCTTCTAATCACGAACAATACAGGGAACCGCTTCCAACCCAGGGCAGGCTACCATTTATCATCTTCCAAAGAGCCGGAGACTAAATCTGGAGAAGAGCTCGTGGGACATGATCTGGAAACAGGTGAATTGGGTGGGTTAGGGTCGCGGGCTCAGTGCTATGGCTCCTTCCCCTACCCCCATGTGGCTACTTGTCAGTGTTGGAGATCACACAGAGTCCTCCAAACACAGGGCATTTGGCAAAAATGTACCTTTGTGTTGTACATTTCAGCACAGCACAGGATAATTTCAAAATAAATTGCTAATAAATGGCTGATCCATTTAAAATGGAAGATTCTTGGGATGTAGAGAATTGATTTTTTAAAATTGCTTTGTGTATAGCCCTGGCCAGTGTAGCTCAGTTGGTTAGGCATCGTCCCGCGCACCAAAAGGTTGCCAGCTCGATTCCCGGTCAGGGCACATGCCAGGGTTGCAGGCTCGATCCCCACTAGTGGGTATGTGGGAGGCAGTTGATTGATGTTTCACTCTCACAGAGATGTTTCTCTCTCTCCTTCTCCTCTCCCCTCTCTCTAAAAATCAATAAAAATTATTTTTAAAATGTGCTTTGTGTATAAATATTCTACTCAAAGGACAGATGGCTAAGCTAGAACGCAGCACAAAGCACAGGAGGAGGAAGAAGGTTACCCAAAGATCCATAAGATTCCCAAGGAGAGAAGGGCAGTCCTGTGTATTGGTCAAAAAATCAACCCAGCGGCTTTTGCTTTTAACCCATTTAACTTTACCTTTGGTGTTCACAGCAAGGACCCACCCATCAGTAGTAGCAGTACTAATAATAATAATAATAGCAGCTAATATTTATTGGGTATTTCCTATGTTCCAATGAATATGCTGTATTTTCTATAGGGTTGATCCTTAAACAACACAGATTTGAACTGTACAGGTCCACTTATATGCAGATTTTTTTCAATAAATACTTAAAATATAGTTTCTCCTTATGATTTTCTTAATATTTTATCTTCTCTAGCTTCATGTATTGTAAAAATACAGTATATAATACATATAATATACAAAATATGTGTTAATCAATTGTTTATGTTATAGGTAGGACATCCAGGCAACAGTAGACTATTAGTAAAGTTTTGGGGGAGTCAAAAGTTACACACGAATTTTGGACTGCATAGGGTAACCCACGTGTTGTTCAAGAATCAACTGTACATCACCTCATTTAACTCTTACAAAAAATCCTCTCGGATAGATAGTTATTAACCTTGTTTTACAGACAAGAAACTAATAACTTTTTGAAGGTCCCACAACTAGTCAATGCAAGCACGTCTGCTTCTAGAAAGTCCATGCTCATCTCCAGTCTAGGTACCTTTCCCTGTAAACCCATAAAGTTGACTCCTTCCTCTAACTTACTTCCCCTGGTCTCTAATGCAGGGGGTGCATACAGATTCGGGGCCTGGGAGGTAAGTTATGGGGACTTGAAAAAAGAAAAGAGAAGCCCAGCTTTGCTGGCTGGCTCAAGAGACAGAAACTAGTAACTCAAACCTCAACTCCCCAAAGAGTCACTCATCATCTATTCTCCCTTATCCAGTTTGTCTCCTCAAAAAACTGTAGTTATTACAAGAAATTCACTCTTTAAAAATCTAAAGGATGATAATCAAATACTTTCAAAACCATTTCTGAGGAATTGCAAAAATGTTCTGCCTCGTCTTGCACTTGAGACAAAGTCATTGTTAACACTATTATTTCAACAAGGTATCGTGTTCTTTTCTTTCTAAGGAAGGCCAGTGTGGCCAAAAGTAAGGTCTTCTGTGTAGACAGAAGTGAGTAATTTAAACCAGGGCAAGGCCGTACATGTGCACACACAAGCACTGCGGGAAGAGGATCCATGCAAACCACTTTTGGTCTCTTTGTTAGTGGTAGTTCTTGGCTTCCACTGGAATTGGATTCTGTCCCTTTAAGTCTCTATTATCTGTTTAACGAGTGTGTCTAAATATACCCGCCTTAGTAACAACTTCTCTCTAGGTGGCCATGGATAGCCTCTGGGAAGTTTTATTACTTGGACACCACCAGGCCAGCAGAGTTATTAAGAGTGAGCCATCACCCTAACCAGTGGTTGGCAAACTCATTAGTCAACAGAGCCAAATATCAACAGTACAACGATTGAAATTTCTTTTGAGAGCCAAATTTTTTAAACTTAAACTATATAGGTAGGTACATTGTTATTAACTTAATTAGCGTACTCCTAAGCTGGCCTTTACTAAAAATGTCCTCACTCTGATTGAGGTACGTTCGCTGAGGTCGACCCCTTCCAACTCTCCCATCCACACTGGTCTTGTATACTTATTTCATCTATCTCCTTTTGTTCATCCTCTCTATATGTCCAAACCATCTCAACATATCTTTCTCAATCCTCGACACTACATCTTTCACTGCACAACGTTCCCTAAAATTAACTTAATAAACTTTACTTAAAGTTTTAAGTCTTGGTTAAACTATAGGTACATTGAATAAAACTTGTTTTTAAAAAAGAGTGAGCTGTCTAAATGGGGCTTTCTAGATGGAGCTGTCTAGATGGGGCTGATAAGACTTCAGATGGTCACAGACTTGGACCAGCCTCCCACTTCAGTGCTCCTGGTCCCTGCTGACCCGTCTTTCACACTTTCTTCCCTTGAGCCCTTCCTACCAGCTTCACTGCCAGCTTCTCACCTCAGGCACAACAGCTCCTGAGGGAGGCTGGCTAAATGCACTGATGACCTGAAAACCCAGCATGGAAACGCATGCCACTGTTGTAAGAACCCGGAACATCGGTTGCATACTGGAATCTTGTGGGGCTTAAAAACCAACCAAAAATACCCCCAATCGCCAGTCCCTCCCTCCTACTCCCATCTGCTGGGTTCTGGAATCTTTTAAGGCTTCCCTGTGATTCTAATGCACTGCCTGCATGGAGAGCCACTAACAAGAAAATCGATCCCTTGCACCTGTGCGCTCATTAAACCTCTAAATTATACAAGGGGGTCGGGGGTGCAATTGCTTTCTGCAAAGGAAAACTCAGGAAAAATGCCTTCTCTGGAACTCTTCAGACACTTGCATTTCCCCCATCACAAACACAATGGGAAATTAGAAGAAGGCCATCATGAAACAAAGGATGCCTATGATTGAGGTGGAAAAGGTAAAGGAACTCTTATTCAATTACCGTGTATTCAGCTGAACAATATCATTGCCCATTGGCAAAAATGTATGTCTACCCTTTTCGAGGGCAAATAAGAACTTGTTTTTTCCTCCAGCTCATTTCCCCTTGGCAGAAAAACCGCTTTGGTTGGCAGGAGACTGGGCCTTGGTGAGCACAGGGAAAGAGGTGAGAATGACCCTCTGAAGAGCCAGCTAAAGTCTTAACACTTAAAGACAAGTCAAGGTTCCGCCCTGCCCTTTGCTCCTCCCTGGGCCCCGGGTTCCTTTCAGGGAAAGCTCAAGAATGCAGCCTGACTGAGGCACAGGACCTACCCCCGTGGGGCTTTCCAACAGAAGCAGGACACCCAAGGAGGAGGGTTACTCTGAAGCTCGGATGACACCGCTGGGGAGATGCAGAGCCACACCTGCCCCTCCCCACCTGTCCCAGCCCTACACGGAGAGTGCTGGCGGGTAGCTGGTGGACAGAGGGATGAGTGAATTTCCCCACAAGAGCTATTTCTTTCAGTCCCTCTATATTTTCTGGCAAACCTTTGAAGTCTAAGGAGCATATGTAGAGCTAGTTCTCTTTTTTCTTTTCGTCAGAGTTAGAACCAGTTAGAAGAAGGAGTGATGGAGGGAGACACCAGTCCCTTACATCCACCCCAATAAAGATCTGGTCTGTGGGGGTATTTGGTCCCACACTTCACACAAGATTCTTCGAGTTGCCTTTTCCCAATGAACTTGGCCCCACAGATATATATTAATCTTTCATTTCTAAAAGGCCCATTCTGCTCTTTTCTTACATGTGCAAGCAAGTCCTTACTGAAACGTACTGTCCCACACAATGAAAATCAATTACTTAGCTATGGATTACAAAACGTAGGCTGGGTATTTTTTTGTTTGTTTTTTGCTGTTTTTATATATTTTTTATCGGTTATGTTTTATTCAGATTGTTATTATTAAGAAATTGCACTGTACTGAGGTGGAAGGAAATATATTGCCTAACAATTTAAGATTCCAAGGACCTCATGGATGATTGGAGCTGGGAAAAGAAGCACATCATTTTAATAAACGGAGTTTCTTCATAGAGACTGGGACGAAAATGACACCAACAATGGATGGAGACTAGATTCAGCCGTTGGTGAATGTGAAGCTACCACACTGACAAGCTTTCAGACTTCCTGGGAGGGAAGGAAAAGGGACCCTGACATTGGCTGCCTCTGTTTCTAGTCAAATTGTCTTAATATCCGGAGTTCATGGATAAAAATATATTTCTCTTCTAAAGTCAGAGTCCAAGATTCCACAAGTAACTGATTCAGTGGTCTGGGTCTCTGTTTTGCTTTGTTTTCAATCCTCACTCAAGAATATGCCTTTCATTGATTCTAGAGAGAGAAGAAGTGAGAGAGAGAGAGAAAAAAAACATCGATCGGTTGCTTCATGCACATGCACTGACCCTGTGGTGCACAGGACAACACTCTAACCACTGAGCACACTGGCCAGGCAGTAGTCTGAGTTTTTTAAAATTTGGTGCAAAGCCCTGAAGTGATTTAGTTATAATTAAGCCGATTTTGGTCATTGGGCAAAGTAATGATAATGCTGTGATCATAACAACAGGCACAGCCTAGTAAACAATAGAAAATTCTTTATTTATAAGGAGCTTCTATCTCAATTTCTTATGTCATAAGGAATGCATCCATGGTGAAGGGCTAAATACCTTCCAGGGCAGCAAATATTAGAAACTAGAGGCCCGGTGCACGAATTCGTACACCAGTGGGGTCCCTCAGCCTGGCCTGCTGCATCGGGCCAAAACTGGCTCTCCAACATCCCCTGAGGAGTCCCGGATTGCAAGAAGGTGCAGGCCAGGCCGAGGGACCCCACTGGTGCACAACTGGGGCCAGCCAGGGAGGGACTGTGGGAGGGCTCCAGGGTGTATCCGGCCTGCCTTGCTTAGTCCCAATTGGCCAGACTCCAGCAGAAAGCTAACCTACCTGTCGACTGTCTGTCCCCTGGTGGTCAGTGCACATCATAGCGAGCAGTTGAGCAGCCTTAACATATCATTAGCATATTACGCTTTGATTGGTTGAACGGATGACCAGACGACCGGACACTTAGCGTATTAGGCTTTTATTATATAGGATGTTTTCCTTATGTTGAACCAAGAGCTGAAATTTGCCTTTCGTAAGTGCCACCCAGTGGTTCCAGCCTGGCCTTGCATGGCGATACAAAACAGGTATATTCCCTCTTCTCGATGGCTGTTATCTAAGATGTTAATTCAGCTCTCACGTCCGGCTCCCTTGGCCATCTCTTCCCCAAAGCCTTCAAACATTCCCTGAATTTCCAGAGTTCTCACCTCCTTTCCAACCTGATCCTGCTCTTCTGAATGTGCTCATTTGTCAATATTCCCTTTTCCATGTTTCAAACTTAAAAAAATAATTCACATAAATGGCTACAGCAATTAAGATTCCATCCCTTTGTTGTAAAGTTAACACAGTGTACTAGACACATTAATTCTTACTACTTGACTTAGATGTTTACATTTAGAATTAAAAGCCTCTTTCTCTCTCTGTTTAAGTCTCCATCCACTGCTGAAATCCAGCAGGCCCCTGAGTGAGGCTCCCTCTGACAGTGCCATCCTAAATTTCAGCCTGTGATCTCACTCCAGTGCCTGGGTCTCACCGACCACATCATCGGGACGCAGGGAAGCTCATTTGGGAGACAGACAATCACAGGTAGAAAGGCAGGGCATGGACAGTGATCTTTATATACTTCCTTGTTTTCATATATAGATATTCGCCCACTCCACTCCCTTCAAATTGGTAGTTCCATTATGTTCCAGAAGTAAATTAGAAAACAGCAAATCCTAAACTTCTTTGAAAATGTCTTTTTAAAAAGTATCTCTTGATTTTGGTACCAATCATAAACATTACAAATAATAACTGATCAGAAGCCAACCAGTCTGAGGTTTTAGTCCCTGGTTCTCTAATATTAGATACGAGATCAGTACAGAGCACCACCCTGTGGTGAGGTGGGGGAACTGCAGCGTTCCACAATAAGGAGCCACAGGTGGGAAATGAGAACAGCCCTGCCCCGGACTTCACGTCAGACACGGAAAAGCTATGCTCTGACAGCCATGGCTCCCCGAGATGCTAACTGTGACAACATGATGCTCCTCCTTGGGAAACACACTGCTGACATCGACCTAGTGTGCCATTGGGCAGCATCCACCATCGCTGGTGCCGGCAGTGCTCCTGTTCAGGTGTGCAAAGGGGCTGCGAAGGTGCGTGTGTGGGTGCCTCGTCTGAACCTTGGCTGTCCGTTCTTTTATTCTACTGCTTCCGAGGCTGGCACAGGAGCCAACATAATACTCACAGGATTCAACTCCATGTGATTGGATTCCTTGTTTGGGAAGCAAATTTTATCTAACGTATATGTTTATCCTACACACAAGAAAAAACAAAGTGTCCCCCCCATCCTCAAACTCCCTGACTTTAAGCCCATGCCACTAATATCTCCAACAGTTTACAGTTTATACTTTTAAACTTCTATTTGTGTCATGTGTGTAAATTATGTATTAGAAGTAGATATACTTTTAATTTCAGTAAATCAATAATAAAAGAAATAACTTTTCAGAGTAGTGCTTTATATAAGGGGATAAACTTTTTTTTTCCAGTTTTATTCACTGCCATCCACATGTTTAACTAAATTGAACCATTTTCTTTTCTTTGCAAGTTAAAGAATTAGACCCTAGAGAATTTTTATAAACCTGTTAGTACTAACTGTTCTTTTCTTCTGTCTGATTTTTTAAAATATTTTTTATTGATTTCAGACAGGAAGGGAGAGGGAGCAAGAGATAAAAACATCAATGATGAAAGGGAATCATTGAGTGGCTGCCTCCTTGCACCCGCCCCCCACTGGGGATTGAGCCCACGACTTGGATATGTGCCTTGACCGAATCGAACCTGGGACCCTTCAGTCCACAGGCTGACACTCTATCCACTGAGCCAAACCAGTTAGGGCTTCTGTCTGATTTTTTAATTGAGCAAGAAAAATTACAATAATATGTTACTGGCTTTACAACAGCATAGACTTTCTTCTACTGAGCAACCACCACAAGAGAGACAGATTACATTAACACGGGTTAAAAGAATTGTTTTCCTCTTAGAGAATATAAATATTCAACTGTATTTTCATTTAAAAAATAGAATAGTAAGCCATGCCCAGCATATAGTAAACCTACAACTTGGTTTCACACATAGGCTCTTAAGGAGAGAAAGGATGGTGAAAAAGTGAAAAGGTGAAGAAACGGAAATAGAAGAAGAGAATGAGGGGAGAGGGCAGAAGAAAGAGAAAGGAACAGACAGGAAAAAGGAATGAGAGACACACCAGAAATGAAGAAAGGACGAGTAGTAGCCAGGGGAGGCAGGCAGGGGGCAGTGTAGAGACACGAGCTGAATTAAACTTTCCTTGTCAAACTTCCCTTTGCTCCCTGGGCTGCAGGCACCCACCTAGGGTAGAGGGTGTTGCTGTCCTCTGAGAGTGGGTGAGCTATGCCCTGCACCGCATGGCTTATTAACTGTCACCCTCTGATCTGGAGAAGACCCTCTTTTGGAGGGATAATCAGCAGGGGGGACATACGAGGAACGAGGAAACGCTCCTCGGGGCCAAGACGGAGGTCATCTGAGCGCATCCACTGTGAGCCCCAGAACACTGAGCTAAGGTCAGATCTGGCTGCAGGGCTGAAATGTCCCCACCGCCGGAAGCACCCCGGCCCATGACCTCTGACGAGCGCTTACCTCCTCAACCATCTGCTTGACCTTCTTCTGCTGGCAATGCACCATGTCATCCAGATGTCGGATCCGTTCCCGGAGGCTGGCCGACGCCTCCTCCAGCTGCTGATACCTAACACAACAGAGGAGAGAGCCACTGAGTCCCACACCACAGCAGTGGCACGGCACCGAGAGTCACCGCTGGGAAGGAATGTTGCCAAGAACAAGAAGGGGAACGCCAAGATGCATGTCCTAGGTGATTACCTCAAGCAACCCCCTCACCGTAGAAGGACTAGAGGGCTCTTTTCACGTTCCCACTTGTAAGTTTCCTCTGTATAAGGACAGTTATCAGACTTTCCAGGCACCAAGAGAGAATCTGCTAGTACCACTTACAGGTATGAGAGGCTGTCTGTTTTGGAGTTAACACGATATTGGGACATCCAGGAAGTTACGTTGGTTAAGGGAACGGAGGAGAGGCATATAGCAACACAACAGAATATCTGAAATGAGAGCTCCCAAAAAAGCCCTGGGAAGGCTGGAATCACCCTTGTTCTATGTGAGATTATTGTGGGAGAATGGGAAACAGGTTGAAAGACCTTCTCTTCACCAAAACAGACTGAACTACATCGTACAACATTTCACACTTTGGCTTTAAAACAGCAAAAATTATTCTCTGACTTTGCTGGTTTCAAAGAAACCAAAGGACCCAGCAGATGGGCCCTTCTGTTCTCAGGGGCCCTGGACTGGACCACTGGTACAGGGTCTGGTGGTGAGCTCACCGCTTCCCACCTCTGCCAGGTCCCTCCTCAGCGCTACATAAAGACCAGGCAAGACCCCTATAACTCCGCAAACTCTGAAGTTGCATAAGAGGAAGGAAAACGGGTATTTTTTCAGCAAATGGCAGTACGTTCAACATGTCCCTCATAATAATAACCCAGTGAGATGGACGCTGTTATGATCATCACAACCCCCTCCTCCTTTAAAAAAAGAATTCCCGTTTCCCAGATCTTGGGGAGGATAAGGAACTTGCCCCAAATGCTCAAATCATCCCAACCTTGTTCCCCATCACTAAGGGGCCACACAAGGCCTTTCAGCCTTTTGATTTCTAGAAGAGTCTGTGCACTACTTCTGCATTTTCCACGCAGGGCTTCATACACTCAGAGACAGGGGACAAGCCAAGATTTGACCGAGCAATGTTTGGAAACACAGAAAGACATTTTAAAGTTAGCTTCCATGGCAATGATATTAATCATAGTTGATGATTTCTCATCAACAAGGTGCATCCTGTGGAGTTCAAGGTTATGGAGAACATTGGTAGCCTGAACTTTTGCACTGTGACAGTGCAAAATTAAAACGTGTGCCACAGCTGTAGGATGTGGCTGTTAGGCTCCTAAAGAAACCAGCTCCATACAGGAAGCTCTCCAGCACTGTTTTCTGCAAGAAGAGATGACCAGGTGAGTGAAAAATGAAAGGACCAAGTGAGCCCACAAGCACACAGCACGTCCACCATCAAAACCCACCACGAGATAAAGGGCACTGCATCTTACCTTCCGTTGTCAGAGTCTGTTATTTCCCCAGACATTTCTGTTTCATGCTCTAGGAGTTGTAGTTGCAGCTGATGGCGTTCCTAAAACAGACAGACACTGGCATGTTCCCCAATGGAATACACCAAGTTGGACAGAGAACGTGTACCTCTGTCAATTCCAGCACTGGGGAGCTCAAGTCCATATGCAACACATGTGAGTTGTACCCACCCACTCACCAGAGTCCTAACGAAGCTCAAAAACACCAAATTTGTTGGCGTGTGTTTCCAGGCATATTTATGAGTTAGAGACAAACATTTTGGATAAAGCCATTCACAGTATTCTGTCAGCCTAGGCTCAGATGCCTTGTGAAATTTGTAGTTCTAAATAATGATAATCAATACTCTCTATCAGTGGCCTGTGATACTGCAAAATTCTTGATTATTTTCCGTAGCAACTAACGAGGCTCTATATTGCCTATAGACTAACTTGGGGGGTGGGGGTTACATAGGTATGTTCACCTGTAAAAATATGCTGTGGTCATAAGAACAATAGCTCCCAACAATGTCCACATCCTGATCTCTGAAACCTGCATATGCCATGTTACTTGAGAAAAGGAACTTTGCAGGTGTGATTAACAGAAAATTACCCTGGATTATCCATTTGGGCCCTTCCTGGAGGGACGGTCAGAATCAGAGAGAAACAGAGATTGGAAATGCTACCTGCTTTTCCAAAGCTGGGGGAGGGGCCATGAGTCCAGGCATATGAGTGGTCTGAGAAGTTAGGAAAGGCCAGGAAATGGTTCTCCTCTGGAGCTTCCAAAGAGAACCCAGTCCTGCCAACACACTGATTTTAGAACTTGTGGCCTCCACAATAACCTATATATATAAAAGCCTAATGTGCAAATTGTCACCTGGAGGGAGCGTGTGTGTGAATGGGCATCTTCCGCTCTTGTAGGAGAGCAGGAGCATGGAGCCCGCTCTCCCTCCCGAGTCCTAGAATACGCCCCTGCTGCCTGATCCTCACTGTCACCACCTCCCACCAACACTGACAGTCTTAAGCACCTCACATCCTCTCTTCAATAAAGAACAGGTTCTGTTTTCCAGGGTAGAGGTGAAATGGTCATTGACTCTTTAGTTGTTCAAGTCCCTCCCAAACACCAATATTCCCTCAGAGGGGAACCCCAGCAAGGCCGAAGCTCCATGGAACTGAATTCAATGCCCTTCCCACTCAGGCTCAACTTCACCTTGTCAGGGGAGGGGCTTAAGCTGCAGACATGGGGGTAAGGAGACCTCTTCTCTGAATCACTAGGAAGTCCAGATGTTGGCCTTGCTCACGTCCTCATCCCCCCTCTCACCATCATCAACCTGGAGAATCTCAGCACCCAGCATGAGTGCGGGGTGCTGATACGTCAGGGTCCTGGCAGGTCACCACTGTTCTGCAAACTCACATGTGAGCCATTTTCCAGAAATCAGCCCCAGGCTTGGCTCGCAGCCACCACCCCTCTCCCAGAAGTCAGCTGTCACCTGCTAAAGGTCACAGGCCCCTCTTTTCCCCCTCCCTTCCTTCCTTTTCTCTTTCCTCTCTCCACCCTTTCTTCCCTTTTCTCCACTTCTGCCTAATCTCTGGCCTCCTCCCTTTCTCTAGGCTTCATTATCTCAGCTGAGCGCCTGCCTTCCCCACACAGCCCGTCCCCACCCACAGAGAAACGTGCTGCCCCCACTCTGAAATGTGGGGTGTCAGAGAAAAGCCACCCTTCAGACACACTCCCAGAAACAACAGGCTTGGGGTACAGATGTAACATCTAAATAGGACTTGACCATTCAACTAAGTTCATGCTTGAGGCCCCAGCAAAGCAGAGCCACTAAAATATTCATTTTTGTAAATAATTTTAAATGTATCACTTTTTAAAGCGTCAAAATGGTCACCAGGGAAAAAGTAGAACTTTCGTGGGCTTCCCATACTTTGGCAGTTGGGTCTTTTCTTTGAACTCACACATTGCAGGGCCGAGAGCTGTCAGTGCTATGGGCGTCTGAGGCCTTCACACAGGCCTGCAGGGGGACTGCGGAAAAGCCGGGCATCTGGGCGAGCGGAATAGACAGGAGCTGTGTCTGTTACCTTTTCCATGCGCTCGATCAGCCTGTCCAGCTCCCCAATCCTCTGGTCTTTCTCCTCCAGGCTGATCTCTGCCGCCTGCATCTTCTTATTGGCTTCTTCAATCGTTTTCAGAAAACTATTGGTTTCTTCCTGCAAAAGCAACACACTGTCCTCAGCAGAGCCATGGAGACCCTAGACTACCAACCAGGGTGTTGCTAACGATGCCGCTAATGCATGACATGGGGCCTAGCTGCATCACGTGGCTTTTTAATAAGCCTAGTCATTTCCCCCCCTTTTCCCCTTGAGTCTTTATATCTAAGACGAGCCTGTGTCTAATGCATGACATTGGGGCCTAGCTGCACCACGTGGCTTTTTAATAAGCCTAGTCATTTTCCCCCTTTTTTCCCCTTGAGTCTTTATATCTAAGACGAGCCTGTGAAGGTTACTTAGCCCTTGACTAGACACTCAGAATGTCAGTGTATGTGCCAACAACGTGAAGGGGATGAAGGCCAGATCTGGAATTGAATGCAGAATGCCCACGTCTTTCTCCCTTATTGCAAAGCACCAGCTCAGTCCATCTCTCGGCACATTTATGACGCCTGTAAGGACACAGGTTAGGGCAGACATGGAGTCCCCGCCTTCAAGAAACGAATGCTGTCCTAGGGAAGCCAAGGTGTGAGGCATACAGCCCCTCTCCGATAAGGGGTACAGAGAAGGCCACGCAAAGGGCGGGGAGAGCGTGCGGGCTTCCCAAGGGCAGGATACTGCCGGCTGTGGGAATGGCAGGCCCTCACTTTCACGGCTCCCAGGGAATGTGGGTAGGATCGGGTACAGGAAGGAGGAAATTCCAGGGAGAGAGGAGCAAGCGGGGAGAGGAAGGACACAGCTGCAGGCCCAGGACCTGCCTGGATGCTGGCGAATGGTCAGATTCGCGAGAGAAAGAGATGGATTCAGAGCCAGAGACTGGGGGCTACTCTGAGAAGGGAGGGAGACGAGTAAAGGAAAGGAGGGGGAAGGGAAGGGAGTGGATGAGCAAACCATAAATTCCTTGAGCCCTCACCCAGGAGTTAGTCCACCAACTCACTCCAACCAGAAACCCTACCACAGGGTGGGGCACAAGCAGGAATACAGTTGTGAGTATGCAAACACAGAGTTTATTCCTGTATTATGATTTATTCGTTCTCGAATTATTTTCCATACTAACAACTGTGACCTACTTTTGCCCACCCCCGCGTTTGAACCTCAGCGACAATACGGAACCAAAAAACCTGCTCTGCTCTGTTCTCCGCACGACGTACCAGGAGCGCCTGCCTCTCGGCACTGTGCCGCTGCTGCTCCTCCTGCAGCTTGTCCTCGTACTGGCTGTACAGCTTCCTGGTCATCTCTCTCAACACCTCGGCGTTGGCTTCGTGGGAGGACTCCACCTACAGAGACACCCGTTTCAGAGCGGCAGCTTCGCCGGTGCCAGGGCCTCAGCCCTTTCACGGGTGGACACACAGAGGAGGGGACCCACCGGCCCGGGCTCGGCAGAAGACAGAGGCAGCAGGAACTCACGGGCAAAGGGATCGAAGGCAGAAGGAAAGGGGGTGAACAGGTGCACAGAAACTAAAAGGTGGCACCTTATACTAACTTACTTGATAACAGGAAAAGTGTTCTGCATGAGCGAATTTTTAAAGAGGTGGAAACTTACCTAGGTATTAAACCACATGTGGAGAAACGGGAATCCTCTTACCCTGCTGCTGGGAATGTAAAATGGTGCGGGCATATCTCTAGATTGCCTTTCATATTGCTTGACTCCGCCCCCTCCCTCCCCCCCGTATGTTCATTTATTACTTTACACACATTATGTCAGAAAAGCAAGGGAGGCCGTTGAAGAGAAGTTGTCCACGTGGAGTTGAAGCTGCCCCCTTGGTTGCACTAACCAATAAATCACTAGGAAAGACTTAAGCTCCTGTAAGAAATTCGGACTCATCCTTTCCATGCCTTTGTGCTTTCCCAAATGTTGCATTTGGAACATTCCCACCTGGTTTGGGCCACACTAAGCTGGGGGCTCCTCGTGCCTCGGGCAGACCCAGCTTAGGAGACGAGAAAAGTCAGTGGAGTGGTAGGTGGGCAGGGCTTCGGGTGGAGGTGGCCCTGCTCTTGCCTGTGAACTTCATGCCATTGACCTCATGCTGTCTGCAGCCCTTCCTTCCAGCTACCGCTTGTTCCAGAATGCTGAGTCTGCTGGATATGTAACCCTGGATAAGCGAGGTGTACTTCAACCTCAACAGGTTACATGATGTTTATTGCAAAGATGCCCTCTAACTCACTCTTCTTGTCACTAGACACCCGTTGGTACCCAGAAGCCACAAAATGGAAAATCTTGAACAGAGTTGTCATCAGCTGAGAGAGACCCAATGCATCCTGCACCCCGTTTCCACTGCAAACACGGACTTCAGAAATGACTCGTCACCCGAGTCCTGTTTCCTCTGCATCCAGGTCATGTGAAACGCTCTGACTCCTGTAACTTTATTTATTTGGGGGTCAAGTAAAGCATTAGTCTCTAAAACAGGCTACTGCAGGCTGGATTTAGGCGCTTGGTCTCCTTGGAAGGAGCCAGTCTGCCAAACTGCCTAACCATGTACCCAGACGCCGGATGCCAGCCCTGGAATAAACAGGAACGTCCAGGACAGACACACCGTAGACACTCAATACAGGGTGGGTCAAAGTAGGTTTCAAATGTGGGAGGGCATTAGGAGCCCAGCAGTGGACTAAGCACAGCCTGGTGAGCAAGAGGGACATTGCCCAGAGTCCTTGGCCACCATCGGTTGTCTTTCTGTGTGCTCTTCAGGTCTTTCTTGTCAAACCACACAGAAAAGCTGGGGCCTCAGAGAAAATCTGAACAGTGAAGCTGCTGAAATCGCAGACCTGAGGGCATCCCAAGTGCCTCTCAGTACTAACAGCAGTGCCAAGTGACTGTCTCGGCAGCCCTGGAGGCCACTGGGCCCAAGGCAGGGGAGCCCAGTGGGGGCGTTATGGGTACCCCAATCTGGACTGACGTTTGTGAGCACAGAAACTTCCTAGTGCCTTTAAGCCAAGCCCTCTGGAGTTGATCCCAAAAGGGTGAGAAAATTCAACAAAGAGAACAGAGAAAAGGAAATGGAAGAGCTGAAGGAGGAGAAGAGAAGAAGGAAAGAAAAGTTAGTAAGAAATCTACCCTCCGCCCTACTTTACCTTCATTTTCAGCAGCTGGTTTTCAACTTTCGCAGCCTCTAACTGCCTCTGCTTTTCCCGCAGCTTGTCCATGGACGCTTCATATGTCTGCTGCAGGTTTCTGATTTGATCCTTAATGTTGCTATTTTCCAAAGTAACATCCACAAGCGTTTTCTAATGGGGTGAAAATTTTTAAAAATTAATAAAAAACACAGATCTCGTGATGTGAGAAAACATGACCAGAGTCATGCACGCACTAGGACATCTTTGTTGTTAACCACTGAAATAGAGGTCAGGCCACCGAGATGCCAACCCGGGACCCTGGTGTTTGAGGGGCTGAGGGCGCCCCTGGTGGTCAAGAGCTCTGTGGCCCTGTAGTTGGATGGACCAAGAACCTCCCCCATAGCACCCCACCGCTGCTGCCAGTGCCCCTGCCACTGCTTAGGATGGACGGAAATGGACTAAAATGGAGGCTTTCCAAGGAAAGTGTTCAAAATACATGATTTCACTTTGGGAAAAATGGGTTTGAAAATAGTAAGTATAGAACAATCTCATTTTGAAAAAAAAATGTATAAGCGTTTGTTCAAATGTGTTTACACAGAGAAAATTTTAAAAGACTAGCACGAAATTCATCCAAATCCAAATAATGGTTTTTCATATGTGATAGGATTATGGATGATATTTATTTTCCTCTTTGTGTTTTCTATACTTCCCAAATTCCCACAATGAAATCAGAAAATAAAATATGTATTTGGTAGAACAGAAATGTTTTCCTTTTTTCCTTGCAGGGGCCCTCACTTCTGTGCTTTGACTGCTTGCCAGGACAGGGACAGTGTGGTGGAGGTTGCTGTACGCCCGCATTGCTTCACCTTCCTCTCTTGGGCGAGGAGGTGGTGGGGAAGGAGGACCAGGGAACAGGGTTCGGTGACTCAGACTAGTGTCTGACAAGTGTCAAACGCCTGTTGATTATTGCTCCAGGCCACCCACTGCAGCAAGAATGTTTAAATGAAGAGTGTTGCTCCTTAAGGCTTCACGTTCTACTTGGTTAACTCTCTTCCAGAGCCCAGAATGCCTACCGCTGGACACTGGGCTCTGAGCACCTCCCAGCGCCTCCCCTGGCCATCTACCATTTTAAATCAGAAGATCCGGTGCTGGACACTTTCTCAACCCTTTGTCCTCTTTGTAGATAATCAGTCTCTGAGGTGCCCCAAATCTTTAGCCTCCGATTTAAATAAAAAGCCTCATTCCTAAACATACTTGAATCAGAGAAAGAATTTTCAATGGTAATAAACACGGGAGCCACTGGACACATGGAATCACAGAGCACTGAAGCTGCCAGAGGATACAGAAACCAAATGGCCCAACCACCCCTTTCCAAGTCCCACTGGCTCTACAGATACTTGTAGATACTCTTGTGCTCATGAATCTACCTCTGGACCAAGAGACCCGGGTTCTAGCCCTGGCTCTGCCACTAGCTAGGTACCTGATAAAGTCATTTCCCTCTGTTGGCCTCAGTCTGTTTATACATAAACAAGGGGGTTGGAGATCATCTCAACAGTTCTTTCCAGCTCTGATGTTCTATGAAATCAGACCAAGGGTCTGATCTCGCTGTACATAACAATGAAAAGAGGGTATAATGGACAATGGAAGAGGTTGGGGCCTTGCAGTAGTAAGAAGCCAACTATATTCAGACTCAGGTGTCTCCTGGCTGTGAGATCGTACCTTTCTTTACCGCCTTTTTTCCCTCCTTCCCCCCCTATTTCTTCTTCCTCCCCTTCTTCTCCTTCTCCTTTTTAATAATGGTTTTTAATATTTTCCTTATATGGTTCCTCTGTTGGCCCAAGGCTAAGAGGCTGGACCATAACTGGGAATCAGTCAAGTGCCTGGGTTATGGTTGACCATGTCCTAACAGCTGACCTCTGAAGTAAATGCCTGGAGTGACAGCAAGATAGCAAATCAGAAGGATCATGGGGAAGGAAGCCAGAAACAGCATAGATACAGACCAGGTGTGAAATGGGGTGAGGCACAGCGTCTCCCAGCTGGCCGGGAATGAGGTGTCCGAGAGGGAAGGAGAGGGAGCCTTGGCGAGCCCCCTTGATGGCAGGAGTCAGGGAACACAAAGGCTGCTGGATCGAGCAGGGCCTGGCCTGAGGCCAGGGGAACGGGCATGCGGGATGGAGAGCCAGGAAAAGGGAGGGACACAGAGGCCCCACCAGAAACGGGCTCCCAGACACATCCAAACAAGGGGCCCGCCCAGGCCCGCTGCGGGACATTGGCCTCGCTTTGTTTGCGGCCAGGCTGCCCCAGCAGCTGTTATTAGAGAACACCAGGTTCTAGGGGAAGTGGGTAACCCTAACATGGAAATCTGTTTGCTTATCTGAGAAGCTATTTATATGGAACCAGAGAGGATGTGAAATAGCTTATGGAACTTTTAAGAGGAGGGGGAAAAGATAAGAGCCACATATAGTTGGAGGTGGGGCAGAAACTACTGTTTGCATATTTAAAAACTAAAGCCAAGGGACGGGATGCAGCTTCAGGTGAATATATGCTGCTTTGTTTTGATCATCTTCAAGTTAATTTGCATGTTAGATGGGGGGGGGGGGCCCCCCCCAGGCCCGCTGCGGGACATTGGCCTCGCTTTGTTTGCGGCCAGGCTGCCCCAGCAGCTGTTATTAGAGAACACCAGGTTCTAGGGGAAGTGGGTAACCCTAACATGGAAATCTGTTTGCTTATCTGAGAAGCTATTTATATGGAACCAGAGAGGATGTGAAATAGCTTATGGAACTTTTAAGAGGAGGGGGAAAAGATAAGAGCCACATATAGTTGGAGGTGGGGCAGAAACTACTGTTTGCATATTTAAAAACTAAAGCCAAGGGATGGGACGCAGCTTCAGGTGAATATATGCTTTGTTTTGATCATCTTCAAATTAATTTGCATGTTAGATGGGGGGGAGGGCTCAGTTGGAAGAACAGCAATGGGCAGCATCTAAGGCGTAAACTCCCAGTAAATCAAATTAATCAAGAGAGCAAGCCCCTTGAAGGGGCGGACACACACAGTTGCACAAATGTAAGATCCTAAGGCTTTAGAGAAAGGATCTCTAAACAAGAGATTCTTTAAAATGCATATTATTTCTTTTCATGCAAAATAATTTCTAAATTAGGAAAAAGTGCTTAACAGCCAGTCATGAACACAGGTTGCCTTCTGTCCTGTGATTGGGTGGAACTTCCTGTAAACCAGGGCTGCGGGGATGGGGTGGGGCTGATAACACTGACACTTAAGACCATTTGGGGACCTAGGGGAGCAAGCGACATCTCCAGCATGGAACTCAGGACCTGAACCCCCATTTTAATGAGGGCAAAACAACAACTGCAACACAGAGGTTTTCAGCGGTTCTCAACCTGTGGGTCGCGTCCCCTTTGGGGGTCAAACCACCCTTTCACAGGGGTCGCCTAAATACATCCTGCATATCAGATATTTACATTACGATTCATAACAGTAGCAAAATTACAGTTATGAAGTAGCAACGAAAATAATTTTATGGTTGGGGGTCACCACAACATGAGGAACTGTATTAAAGGGTCGCGGCATTAGGAAGGTTGACAACCACTGGTTTAGAGGCTCAGCTTGGAGGCGCTTCCCTCAGTTTCCTGCACCGTCTTCCCTGCACGGCCTTGACGGCAGCCAAGCTTAAAGGGTTCTGCGTGAGGAGCTGAGGACATTCGGTGACTCGCATTTGTTTCTACAAGGGCACGGGCCACTCTGGTTAGGCCTGCCTGCCCTCCAACAGACGGCACCCCACCGACCAGCGAGAGAGGAATACCTGCAGGTCAATGGAGTCTGACGCCAGCGCTGAGTTCGTGGCATTAAAGCTGTCCAGGGCCGACGACTGTGTTTCGATGTGATTCTCCAGGTAGTCCTTCTGCGCCTGTGAAACCTGGACAGAGAGAAGAGACAGTTTCACAAAACCAACCCAGACACCCCCAGTAACCTTTGTGTGGGCTGGAACAGTCTCCTGACAATAGCCACATCCACCTCAATGACAGTTCATAGACAGCTTCAAATTAAAAAGTGAACATCTGCAGGACCCAGAGACCAGAGAGACGAGAAGATTTTTTCCTTCGGACAATTTGTACACATTCACCTACTGGGCCTCAGCCCTCACAACAACACTGTGTGGCAGGAAACAGAATCAGAGAAGGTAAGGAAATTGCACACAAAGGGCTAAGAAGTGGCACGGCTGGGACTCCAACCCAGTTGGAAAATCTTCTTGGCCCTATTGTTCTTTCTCCCCACCCTAGAAAGAATGTATTTTGGGCTAACCCCATTCTCAAGAGTTGTTTTGTGGCTGCTGCTGCTGTTGGGTTGTCTTGGTTGGGTGTGTGCATTTGATACTTTGAGAGAATTCATCAGAGGCCCATCTTGAGCTAGAACTTTTAGGAGGGCTGGCTAGAGAGGGGCAGGGAGGCAGCAGAGCTAGGGGAAGGGATCTGGGTAGGCTCAAGGGTGATCCTTGTGAGAGCCACAGAAAGCAGCCAGCACGATACAGAAGGAGGTGCACCCTGGGGATGGGACAGAGAGCTGAAACAGCCCGCCAGGACCCGGAGCGGGTGGCGTGCTGTTGTTCAGGGCGTGTTCACATAGCAGTAGTTTAGCAATCAGTCTGGCTGCAGTGTGTGGTGTGGCCTGGAGGAGGAGGAGGCTGTAGGCAGAGAGACAAGCTCCTGTGACAGTTCTGGCATGAGACAACAAGGGTGAGCCGAGACCTGTTTATTCATCTTTGCAAATCCAATCCTTCAGCGTTAATTAAAGTTGTTAGTGTCCGTCACTGGATAGCTGAGTGAATTTCCATTAGTAGGAGAGAATTTTACAAATCGATTCCTACGTGCCAGGGAGAATGGCTGGGTGGATGTGTTTATAAACCTATAAGCAAGACAGTAGGTCTTACTTAAGCAGATACTCTCACAGCCAAGCTGTAAAGTAAACTCTGATGTGTGGCTGTTGTAACTGTGCTCCGGTCCTGCAATGACTAACTCTTATGGAGAATATGTCATAGACCAGGGGTCCTCAAACTACGGCCCGCGGGCCACATGCAAATACAAATATTGTATTTGTTCCCGTTTTGTTTTTTTACTTCAAAATAAGATATGTGCAGTGTGCATAGGAATTTGTTCATAGTTTTTTTTAAAACTATAGTCCGGCCCTCCATCGATCTGAGGGACAGTGAACTGGCCCCCTGTTTAAAAAGTTTGAGGACCCCTGTCATAGACACATGGACTTTTTTCTTCAAGATTATTAATCACAAATTTTGTTTTTTAACTTTTCTCACAAGCGTTAGCTTGGTTAAATCAGAGGAAGGTTGTCTTTTCTTAAATTTTGATGCAGTAACAGTCACATAGTTCAAACTTTTAAAAAGTGTAAGAGGTATGCACTAAAATAAATCTCCCACTCTCATCTGCTTAGTTACCGCCTTTCCCAATTTGCCCCTCAATTAAGAATCACTGTTAATTACTTTCTTGATTATGTTTTTAGCAACTTTTTGTGCACACGCAAAACAATCTAGATACATTTATTTACCCTCCCTGTTTTACATAAGTGGTAACATTACATTACATTACATTATCTTGAATCTTGCTTTTTCGTCATCTACTCTATAATCTTCGTAATCGTTCCATCTCCTTTTGACGAGCTTAGTCATTCTTTTCATTCTCTCTCTCTCTCTCTCTCTCCTCCTAGGCTCTGTCACCCCTCCATAGTCCCACATCACCGAGGGATATAATTTCCCTGGAATTGATTCATATATAATTCTGTCCCAACAGCACATAAGTTGTCACCACAGTATTCACTCACTGGTCCATTTTCCTTCCTTTATATGAGATGCTACATTTGTCATACATTGGGATACATTTCTAGATTTTTTTCATTGATGCCTATTTATTTATGTGCCAATACTATACTGTTTTAATTTCTGGGGCTTTTTCAGTTTCTTGTAGTAGTTAATGGTAGTAGGGCTAGTCTCCCTCATTGGTATTTTCCCCCCAGAATTTCCCCAACTCTTCATATTTATTTTCTATATTCCTTGAAATCACCTAGTCCAGTTGTAGAAAAACAACTTAAAATAAAAATCTGTTGGTATTTTGGCTTATGTTAAATTTGTATATTAGCTTGATAGTACTGACATTTTATAATGTTGAATCTTCCAGTCTAAGCACGTGGTATGTCTTTCCACTGGTTACCGTTTACTCCTAGATATTTGGTAGGTTCTTTTTGTTGTTCTTGCTGTTATTTCTTCTAACTGGTTGGTTTTTAGACACTGAAACCTCTTTCTTTGTATCTATTAATTTTTCACCCTGCTACTTTACAGACTTCTTTTATTGTTTATAGTAGTTTTTTTCATTGAATCACTTGGACTTTCTAGGTATATAATCATATAGTTTATAAATAGTGATAGTTTTACACCTACCTATCTAGTTTTTATACCTCTAAATTTATTTATCTTGTTTAATTCCACTGGCTAGCACCTCAGACACAATGATAATTAATATGGTGACAGCTGGCTTCCTTGTCTTCTTCCTGAACTTGGAGGGAATACTTTGATATAAGGAAGAGTATTCTTGCTCCGAACAAAAAAATCCTTTAAACGATAACTTTATTCTGTAATAAAATCCCCTCCATAGGCCCACCGAGACATTGACTTACTGACAGCTCCTGGGTGATCTGCCGAATCTTCTGTCTCATTTCATCATAGTCTCCGTACATCCGCTTCCTTACTTTTTCCAAGGTGGCTCTCACCTGCAGCCCACAAAGATGCTGGTTAGAGAGCAAGCTATAACGTTTTCATGTGAGATTTCCCAATCTTTTAAGAAATCCTAATAAGAAAAGGGCCTCCCACCACTACAACAATCTTAAGAACAGGACAATTTGGGAAATTAAGGAATAAGATCACTCCTGATATCTGGTTAGAAACCAAGGGTATTATATTATATTAATAATAACAACATGTTATGATTATATATAATTATAATCATTAACAAGTATTAATTATACAAATAATAAACCCTGGAGAGAAAATGCTTTGTTGAAATTCACCCATCACCTTCAAACCACAATTCAGGCAAAGTCCACCCCTTTTCCTATCACACGTTTTTTTACAAGTAGAAAAATTTTAAAAACTTGTCAGCAAACACACAGATGAGAGGACCAATAAGCAAAAGCAACCTCTCATTTTCCCTAGCTCTGCTCTGACTGCCAATTAAATGTCTGGAATATAATGCAGGGGAGTATGAGTCCTGGAAAACCCATAAATTTGGAAGTCAGTTCCCCCAATAATCTGGTGCCCCCAGGATGGGCAAAGCACTCAAGGATCTGCAGAGAGAACAGGGAATCTCTGGAGCTTCCACCACAGGAAGGGCTCAAAGGTTAGAGTAACCACAGGCATGCAGGGGACAGCAGAGGGTACTCAATCTTGAAGTTGCTTTTACAGAATTAGCTCGTTTTAAAATCAGACATGTTTATTAGGGGTGACTGGATATTGGTGGAGATTTGGGAGGGCAGTTAAGATGCCAAGTCTTCCCCAGATGAATTCTAATAATAGTATACTTTCAACAAAATAGAAACAGATTCATAGATACAGAGAATGACTGACAGATGTCAGAGGGGAGGAGGTTTGGGGGCTATATGGAAAACATGCAGTACACGTTGGTAGTTACAGAATATTCACGGAGATGCATATTACAGCACAGGGAATACTGTCAGTAAGATCACGATAACTATGTATGGGGCTAGGTGGGTACTGGAAGCAGCAGGGGGACCACTCTGTGAGGTACACCATTTTATAACCACTTTGCTATACATGTGAAGCTAATTAGAATAATATCGAATGTAAACAATAATTGAAAAATAAAAATTAATAATTGCCTACTTTTCTGCCATTAACTACAAACAATTTGGGGAAATGGGGCCAAACTCACTACTTTCCACCGAGGGCAGGCAGAACGTCTCACCCGTGCCCTGAATGTCTCGTGCTGCCCACCAGTGGGGAGTGGGCGTGATCCTCAGCTGGGTGGCAAACACTCAGGAAGCCAGGGACCAGAATCACAGCGAGAGAGGACAAACCATCCCATAGACACGCGTAGGAATGAGCAGGCCAATGATGGATTTGAAGCCAGCTATCAAAAGGGGACCTGGAGACTACTTTTAAGTTGCAGAGCACAATGGAGGTGGGCACTTCAAGGCAGAGCCACCCCTGTGAGCTGGGCTCATGTCATCCTGGTCCACAGCCAGCCTGCACCTGCTGTCTTTGTCTTGAGTGATTTGCAACTCTCCACCCTGCTGAGAAGATTCACCTCTGAAGCGGTGTCATGTTATCTGGGGCGTTTCAATAAAGGGCCAAGCATTTCCATGAGAAAAATACAGAAGGCTACAAATGTCCAAGCTGCTCCTATACAGGTTTTGACTTTAAGGGTCCCTCCCCAGCTCCATGATCTATGCATGAGCAAACTGAAGCCTAGAGAGGGCTCAAGGTTGGCTGGGCCAAACAGAGAGCTGGACCTTGAACCAAGGCCCATGAGGTACTCCATGGCCCCACAATGCCCTGCTGCTCATGAGCACCTCTAGTCCATGGGTCAATGTTTAGGGACCATAAATGTCACAGAAGCTCATTTTCTCTCTATGTAATCACTCTAGCTTGGTCAACAAAGGCACTGGTCAAGCTACAGAAACCAAAGAACCAAAGAGAAATGGAGATATATAGCAGATAAATAGATACAAAAATTTTAGAAGGAAATGCTCCAAAATGCTAACAACTGCTCTGGTTGAATGGTGGAACTATGGGTGATTTTGTTTTCTCTTTATTACATTTTTGTATTTTCCAAATTTTCTAAAACACACATACACACACACACACACACACACACACACACACATGAATTAAAAAGATTAAAAATGTAATATTAAATTCAAAGAAATGGCATTGATTGGTCTGGATTTAACAATGTCTATTGGGTTGACTTTTCAGCATCTGTTTCAAACCAACTGATTGGTCTTAACCAGCCACAGTCATGCCATTCTCACACCAGTGATGGGTTCGGGAATGGGCATGTGACCCAGTCCTGGCCCATGAGACATAAGGAGAAGCCTAATGGAGGCCTTTAAAGAATGATCAGAGATGAGAGATTCCTTTCCTTCCCCAGACACCGTCATGTTTTCAGATGACCCTATGAGCCTGAGGCTGAAGGAGGAACGAACCAAGGGAAACTCAGAGAAATAGACCAGAGCCTGGAAAATGCCATTCCTGGAGCCACCTACCCCTAGACTAACCCCCACATGAGACAAGTTGCCCTTCTGAGTTGGCTTTTCCGTTACCTGCATCTAAAATCATCCAAATTTATACAGTTGTCCAAACTCATGCATTAGGAATGTCCAATAGAACAAGCAAAACCAATTAAGAGCCCCCATACTATACACCAGTGGTTCTCAACCTTCCTAATGCCTTGACCCTTTAATACAGTTCCTCATGTTGTGGTGACCCCCAATTTCATTGTTACAAATTGAACATAATTAAAGCATAGTGATTAATCACAAAAACAATATGTAATTATATATGTGTTTTCCGATGGTCTCAGGCGACCCCTGTGAAAGGGTCGTTCGACCCCCAAAGGGATCGCGACCCACAGGTTGAGAACCACTGCTATACACAAAATAAGAAAGTCGCTGGTCTCCTGGGCAGTCTTACTAAGTAACACCCAGAAGCTCACTGTAGACCTCACTGAAGAACTACATCTGTACTCTTAACAGGACCATAAAGATATGTAGAAACATTCCCATCCAAAGTGATGACGCTAAGAATTCTTCCAAAATACGTGTTACATTCACATCAATGCTCCAACTCCACCCTCTTGCATGCTACAGAGAGAGTATAAACCAGAAACAAAACAAACAAAAAAAATCCTTAAGTGACTCACATCTTTGATGTAATTCATCTCTTCTTTCAGCTGATTGGTGGACCACCCGTACACCACCATTTCTTTCTGCTGATTTTGATCTGATCTTCGCACCACGCCATAGACAACGCCCTGAGGAAGTTTCCTGGTTGGCTCCCCATTGCTTGGGTCAGGATGCTGGAAAAGGGTAGGAAAAGAAAAAGGAATAGTGACGCTTTAGGTCGTGTGAAGAAAGCTGTAACAACAGGTCCACTGTATATGGTTATGCGGGCTGTGCCCAGCACTGGTTTGCCAGTCTCTGCTCACCAAGTTTCACTGGGCCTGGGGAGAGCCTGCCTTTACCCTGGAGGAAGAGTACCTTTCTCTAATTTCTCCAAGGCCTTGTCCATCCACCTAGAAGTGCATCTGCAGGGCTCCATCTTCCCAGAGGAGCCTTCTTCTAATTCCACAAAAGGGCTAGACTTGTGTCGTCCCCAATAACAAGAGCAAGTGTCTGAACTCTGACATTCTTGGTAATGCTGTTTTCCCTTATACCAGTTGCTCTGTGTGCCTTCAACCTCCTCACTGAATGTGTGGCCTGAAGTGCATGGGATTGAGATACCTGGGGGGAAATGTTGGCCACCCTCTGGCAGCCAAATTGTCCTCTGAGGTTCGGTCTGACCCTAGGACCAACTCTGAGAAAAGGGTACAACCTGTAGGCTGAGTACACACCTGTTGTGACTATTCATGCAATATTTCCAAAAAAAAAACCAGGCAGAGGGGCGTGACCTTACTGCAAAAGTATCTTCCCACTTTAATTTCTTCAGTTAAAGTTTTGATCAGCTTTGGAATGCAAATACCTTTAGGAAGAAGTAATATGCCCAAGTCCTAACATACCTTTCTAGAATGAAGGCTCAAGAAGCAGGAGAAAAAGAAATTAAGACTTGTGGAGTACATACTATAAGCTAGAACTGTTCCTTAGCACACTTAATCCTCACAGCCACTCTGAGACATAGTGATTGTCTTCTCTACTTTACAGCTGACAAAACGAAAGTAAAACTAAAGTTCAGAGACACATTAGTTAAGTCACATATCTAGATTCAAACCCGATTCCATCTGCACTAAGTGTATCTCCCCACTCGCAGGCTTTGTTATATGTCAGAAGACAGAGTAGGGGTCTCCCCAACATTGAAAGGAAGGAGCAAGAAAAGAATCAAGACCAGGGACTGAGATTTCACAGACAACCTGGTAGAGCCCCAGCTGTCCCGGGGGCTGACCCTGGAACTTCAGCAATCACAGCGCAGAAGCCTGGGTCCCATCGCGGCCACTCCGCTTTCCCACTCATTTTTAGGTCACCTTTGCATAAATTCTTCCCAGGTAAATATGTTTGACATATCAAACTGTCATTTGCATTTTAAAATCATTCATTTGTGGAAGAATAAGGAGTACTTTATAATCCCATTCAAAATTTAGAAAAGTCTAGAAAGATACATGGCAAATGATTAATAGTGACGACCTCAAAGGAAGGACAGCAGGTGGTGCAGGGGAGCTAGAGATCAGGATAACTGTCAGTTTTTTACTGTGTACCCTTTCGTATTGTCTGCTGATAATGTGAGCTTTTAAAAAAAGTACGACAACAAAACATTCATTGCTTCCTACCCTTCTGCACATACTTGGGGAGAGATGGGATATGAGGAACTGTGACCCTCTACGTTTGATTCTGGAAAATACTTCCAACTGAATCCCTCACCCTTGTCCCACAGGCATTGATGAACTCTAGAAATTGTCCATCAAGTTGAGGTGAATGGACTGTTAAATGGGTCTTGGTGGAGTGACAAGCTGGGGTTAGATATCCCTGCTTTACTAGGCATGGAATTAGGAAGAGGAAACGCTCTAATGAAACTCCCCCTGTACCAGGAAACAAAAGCATGCTCTTTCAGCCACGGACCCCACCCGGTTCCTGCAAAACAAGCTGATGATGACATAAGGCTTTGGTGAGATGCATTTCTGCAAAGCACACCCTCCACGGGTGGATTAGCATCCAGGAAAACGCTCAGGTGGCTGGACACAGAGGACTCTGCCTTCCTGCCCACGAGGGGAAATGAGGGCCACCACCACCATGAGGAACATACCAACAAGGCCAAGGACAGCGGGGTCTGCGAAGCACCGCTATAGGGGTCATGGATCTAAAAGTTTTGCACATGGAAAGATATGAAGATCCTTTAAGTAAAAAATACTAATTTTCATATTCCCATTTTTTGTTTTAAAAATGTGTGCTTGTGTGTATAAAACATCTAGAAAGATGTAATTCAGACCTTTAATGCCAGTTTCCTCAGTAAAACTGGATATCATTTTTTTCTCTTTTATACTCTTTGATTTTGGGGGCTAAAAAGGCATTATGTTTGAATTAATAATTTTTATTTCAATTTTCAAAGAACTAAAAATTATTACGAAATCAGGGTGAAAATAAAACTAAAGTTCAGAGAAGTTAAGTCACACATCTAGATTCAAGCCCAGTTCCATCTGCTCTAAGTATATCTCTCCACTCGCAGGCTTTGTTACATGTCAGGGGACAGAGTAGGGGTCTCCCCAACATCGAAAGGAAGGAGCAAGAAAAGAATCAAGACCAGGCCACTGGGAAGGGCCCAGCCCAGGACTCTGTTCAGGAGCAGGCCCACCCGCAGGGGCCACACCACAAGGAGAGGGCTCCTGAGGCCGTGTGAGGAGCTGCTGGGCTGTGAAGGGAAGGGGAAGGAACGTTTATGAAGAAGGAGAAGGGGAAAACATTTGTTGTCTAGTCATTTTATTATACAATATTTTTTTAATACATTTTATTGATTTTTACAGAGAGGAAGGGAGAGTTAGAAACATCGATGAGAGAGAAACATCAATCAGCTGCCTCCTGCACACCCCCCACTGGGGATGTGCCCGCAACCAAGGTACATGCCCTTGACCGGAATCGAACCTGGGACC
The DNA here is from genome assembly GCF_000412655.1 of Myotis brandtii. Classification (NCBI taxonomy): domain Eukaryota; kingdom Metazoa; phylum Chordata; class Mammalia; order Chiroptera; family Vespertilionidae; genus Myotis; species Myotis brandtii. Next base: position 415,935 of record NW_005359149.1, read on the forward strand.
TTTCAGTCCACAGGCTGATGCTCTATCAACTGAGCCAAACAGGTGAGGGCATTATACAATATTTTTTAATCCTCACAATAACCCTCCTATGTGATTTTAGTGCTTCCAAGGTGGCAGCATTCAAGTGCCTGTCTATGTCTCGTCAAATGTAAGCTCTTCTTTGACTATAATGCTTTCAACGTAGCCAAGAGTCAGGAGAGGAACTGGAACTCACATCTCCATGTGGCAGCCCAGACCTCAGGGTCCTGGGCCTTTGGGAAGAGGTGGGCCCAGGATGGGGAGGCTCTCCTCCAGCCTCCTATGGTCCATCTCCCCCTCAGCCTCCTCCCCATTCCAGCCTCACTGCCTCCTTTCTGTCCTTTTATCAGCCACCTTCCTTCTTGCCTCAGGGCATTTACACGGGCTACGCTCTGTCTGCAGGGCCCTGAAAGGCCCTCCCTCAAGGTCATCTTCACTGGTCCTTCCACCTGCTTGGGTCTCTGAGATATTCACAACCATAATGAAGTGACTATTAATATTGTTATATGAGGAAGGCCTGCTCCCCTATCAACTGGAAGCTCCAAGAATTCTAGGGGCCCTTTTTGTCTTCTTTTCCACTATAATTCCTGGCATCTAAAACAATGAGTTTCTAAATAAATATTTGCTGAATGAAGAGGAAGGAAGCTTTAGAAGTTGAAAGAGGTTCTGGGAATTACCCAGAGTGTGTGCACAGGGTCCAGCTGAAAGAGACAACCTTGGGTCCTCTTAGATGGCGGAACAGGGAGCTGATGGCTTTGCCTCAATCATAAATTTGATATCCAGTAAAGCTGCAAAGGAGCCGAGAGTGCTATCATTTTTACCAAAATGGGAGAATACAGAAAAAAAAAATGAAAAGAGTGACTTTTGGCACTATATGACTAAATTTTTCTCCCCTTATATCCTTTAAAGTACCTCCCTATAAGATAAATATTAACTTTTTTGGCGTGAGAATAACATCTACACTAATAAAAGAGAAACATGCAAATTGGTGTCACTCCGCTACGCCCACTAGCCAATCGGATGAGTATGCAAATTAACCCAACAAAGATGGCGGTTAATTTGCATACACAGGCGCTGAGCGAAGACTGAAGACAACGTAGAAGGATGCCAAGCGCTGCAGAAGGGAGTGAAGCTGTGGAGAAGCAAGTGGGGCGACAGAGGCGGAAGCGAAGCCCGCCTCGGTGGGTTTTCGCTCCCTTCTCTGCTTCGCTCCGGCCGCAGGAAGCCCTATTCTTGCAAGAATCTTCTTGCAACAGGCCTCTAGTCCTAAATAATAAAGAGGTGATATGCAAATTGACCATCACTCCAACACACAAGATGGCCACCCCCATGTGGACACAAGATGGCCAGCATGGGAGGGCAGTTGGGAGGGACCGGGTCTGCAAGGGAGGGAAGTTGGGGGCGACCAGGCCTGCAGGGGAGGGCAATTGGGAGGGACCGGGTCTGCAAGGGAGGGAAGTTGGGGGCGACCAGGCCTGCAGGGGAGGGCAATTGGGAGGGACCGGGTCTGCAAGGGAGGGAAGTTGGGGGCGACCAGGCCTGCAGGGGAGGGCAATTGGGAGGGACCGGGTCTGCAAGGGAGGGAAGTTGGGGGCGACCAGGCCTGCAGGGGAGGGCAATTGGGAGGGACCGGGTCTGCAAGGGAGGGAAGTTGGGGGCGACCAGGCCTGCAGGGGAGGGCAATTGGGAGGGACCGGGTCTGCAAGGGAGGGAAGTTGGGGGCGACCAGGCCTGCAGGGGAGGGCAATTGGGAGGGACCGGCAGGCAGAAGCAGTTAGGGGAAATCAGGCAGGCAGGCAGGCAAGTGGTTGGGAGCCAGCAGTCCTGGATTGTGAGAGGGATGTCCAACTGCCCATTTAGGCCCGATCCCGGTATTAGGAGATAGCCTTTATCTTTCAGAGAAATACAATTAACTAAATATTTATGACATCAGAATACAGGGTGGAGGAAGTAGATGGGGTGTAGACAGGACAGGACTTGCTGGGGCTGGGTGAAGGGTCAATGATTCATTACACACTTTAGTCTCTTCTTATTTGTGTTTGAAATTCTCCATAATTAAGTTTTTTAAAACTTCTTTATAATGATGCTTAGTATTTAAAAAAAAACAAACAAACACTAGGCCTACTAACAGTCTCCAGGGCATGAAACAATACTAGGCAAAATCTCTGAAAACAAAAGCCCTAATAAATGCATGGAATGAAAAGAAAGTTATTGCCAAAAAGGGAAAAGGAAACAACCAATACAAAGGCCATCCCAGAATCCCTAGGTGAAATGCAGCAGAATTAACAACAGGCATAATCATTAAAACATAGACTGTTCCCAGGGATATACTCATAGCTTAAAATTTACTTACAGGCTCATGATATGGCTGTTTTCCCTAAAGATATATTTAGCAACCAGTGCCTTAGAAAGAAGGAGAAACCATAAAAAAGTAACTCAGCCTAATTTCCTGCTATATGGGCTTCAGTGAGGCCAGTGATAGGTGACCATATTTGATCTTACAATGAGATAAGCTCTCCTGAGGCAGAGACAGTATTGACTGTCTTTGCTGCTCTATCCCTGATACTCAGCATAAATAGATGCTCTAAATACGTTTTGAAGAAAGGAAGACAGTAGAATATTTAGAATCAGGTCTATGCCAGAATATTTGGAGTGTTTGGTCATCTCAGACACTGATCTGTGCAAAGGAAGAAAGTCCTTGGACAAAAAGGGTTTGGGGGGTGGGGGATAAAGAACAGCAAAAACACAATTTAACATAAATCCAAACTGACAGTGGTAGCCGGCCACAGCCAACCCCTGGCCCCAAGGGCTAAGAAGGCCAGCTGGTCCTACCTCCAGGCTGCCAATACAACAAAGATGGACCACAGCATGAATTGAATGACTTGTAAACTAGAAGTTGAGGGACCTCGTCTTCCAGCCAGAGGGCAGCAGCTGACCCAGAGACAGCTGAGTGCTGGGGCACTGGGCATGCTCTCCATCCTCAGGCAGCAGGCACTTTCAGGAATGTGGCCTGACCTGTCTGACCTGTGCATCCATCTCGGCAAATTATTGGCCCCTGGTCATTACTTACACTTGACACTGTTTTGCCTTCTTGGGAGGAAAATGAACATGACAGCTGAGCCACAGCCTATCAGAGAAATAGGGAAGGGAAGGGCCGCCCAGGCTCCTCAGAGAAATGGAAACCTTTGGCTATTGAGATATTTATTTCTGACGATCTCACAGACTGAATAGAGACCGCTTCCTAAGTAAAATCATGCTTGGGGGGGGAAAAAAACAAAAAAACCGACCACTTTGAATGCTTACCTATGAGAAGAAAAAGAAAAACTTCTAGCCACCCAGAAATGCCAAAGAGAGTGTAATTCTAATGATAGTGTCCTGATAGGAGGTAATTTCTTAAAGATATTACTTTACAGCTCTGAGCAGACAACAGGTGCTTAAGCCTCACAACCCAGAGAGGTAGGGAGGGGGAAAGAAGGACATGGGGGAGAGTGATCAGGAACTTCTTTTCTGGATCCCAATGGTGCAGTAGACACCTTAGGTAACCTTGACTGATTAAATATCCTAAACAGACTTTTCCTGATAGGAGAGAGTGTACAAGTTGGCATTCCCATGGCAAAAGGGCCGCGTCACAGATGCCAGTTGTAACTGCAAATCCTCTATGTGTAAGTTATTTACTTCACTGAGTTTCAGAGTCCTGAACAGTAAAAAGGAGATAATGCCACCAATTTCAGCAGGTTGCTCTAAGGAATTCACAGAGTAACATATATGTAAAACAGCCAGCATGCAGCGGCCAGACTAGTACTGACAGATTCTGATATTGGTAGTGGTGTCTTTACATTTCTGAGGATCTGCGTTCCTACTCAAGTCTACATGTTTCTCTGGATGCTTCTGTCTGTCTGTCCACCTCCCTTTCCTTGGGTCTTTTTGCTGCTACCATCACAGTCATCAAATTGACTCACCTCTCGACTTGACTTGGGAGAGAATCACAGAGTCTCAGAAGTTAGAAATATGGAAAGAGTTGCAAACCCGTCCCTCCTCAGCATCTGATAGCGCTGTGGGGCCGCGGGGACGCTGCTGGGCAGCTCACCCAGCCTGATCTATGGAAGCCACAGCCACTGCACTTGCACTTTTACTGGTGGCACCTCTCTACATATTCACTGGTTCTAGGCGAATGTTTCCATTTGCTGGAAGAGGAAACGGAGGCCTCTAGAGATGTCTTGACTGGCCCAAAGGTTGGTGAGGGAGCCAGGACTAGAACCCGGGCCTCTTCCCATCCTCCCAGGGCCACTCTCTCTGGGAGACACGTAGATCCTGCACGCTATCAGCAGGGCAGCCCCAGCCCCACCCCCACCTGAATCATGACAGCACACTCCCTCACCTGGCAACAGCCCGTGATGTTGTGTAAACAGTCACACCAAGTCAGGAACTCAGGCTTATTCACCCAGGGCTCTAAAGGAAAGGGGACTATAAAACCCAAGGGCAAGGGTTGCCTCCTTTTCAACATTTTATTAGGCTATGAAAACTCCCGACTTTTCCTACATATACATATACCTGCTCTCCCTCACTCAGAGTCCTCAAAGGTCTAGAGAGAAACAGATTCTTTCAAAACACAGGTCACTAACGGACACCTACGATGGGGGTATATTAAGAGCTACTGCAAATATTATCTGCTTCAAACTACTTTGTCAATTTGCAAAAGGCTTCACCATCACAGACTCAAAATCAGCAAAGTTCAGATCACATTCTCAAAAATTCAACTGTACGGTTGAGACCCTGATTCAACATGGTAAGGCTGTAATAGTTGGTGTTGTGTCTGTCTCTTACTTCTCTATGTGTAAGAGTATGTGTGTTACCTAAGAATGCACTGCATATAGATTTGGATAGAAATATGGATATGTGCATTCACGAAGTTCTTTGAAAAATCATAGGCATTTAATTTCAAAATTATCTACCACCAATATTAATTTTAATGTTGAACAATTTTATAAAGGTTATATTCCACATTTACCAATTTCTCAACATGAACTGTGTGCCTACAAAATAACCAACATTTCCTCTCCTAAATTATTACTGATTTTTTAAAAATATATTTTATTGATTTTGTACAGAGAGGAAGGGAGAGGGATAGAGAGTTAGAAACATCGATAAGAGAGAAACATCGATCAGCTGCCTCCTGCACACCCCCTACTGGGGATGTGCCCACAACCAAGGTACATGCCCTTGACCGGAATCGAACCTGGGACCCTTCAGTCCCCAGGCCGATGCTCTATCCACTGAGCCAAACCGGCTAGGGCTATTACTGATTTTTTAATAAGCAAATAAAAGTCCATGGCTAATTCATCTGAGTTGTTAGTACAATTTAAGGTGATTATATTCTACAAAAAAACGTATTATGGGTTGAATTGTGATATACAAATAAATGTATATCAGTGCCTAATCCCAGATACCTCAGAATTTGGCCTTATTTGGAGCTAGGGTCAAGTTAAAATGAGATCATTAGAGTGGGCCTAATCCTGTATGATTGGTGTCCTTATAAAGAGGAGAAAAATGGGATGCAGAGACACACATACACAGGGAAACGCAATGTGAAGACTGGAGGGATGCTGCCACAAGCCAAGGACTGCCGAAAGCCACCAGCAGCTGGAAGCGGCGAGGAAGGATTCATCCCTAGAGACTTCAGAGAAAGCATGGCCCTGCTGAGTGACACCTTATCCCAGACTCCCGGCCTCCCAAACCACGAGCCAATAAATCTTTGTTATTTAAGCCACCCAGTCTGTGGTCCTTTGTTATGGCAGCTAACCTAGGAAATGAATACAAAGCCGCATCATCATAAACAACAGCCATTCATTAAGCACAAACTATGAGTAAGGCAGGTGCTAGGCTCTAGGGAGAAACAAAGACACCACCTCATTTCTCTATGTGTGTAGATATGCATAAATACATGTTGTGCACAAATTTCGCAGGAATGCGTGTATAGACATGTGGGAGTTCTTAGCAGCAGGTGACTAGGTGCCAGGTGAGGGGCAGCCTGTGAACCTGTAATTTGAGACAATCAGCGAAGCACAGGCAGTCGGGGAGTTCTCGGGGAAGCAGGCCTGAAGGACAAGGAAGAGGTCGATAAACTGAGAAATGACGGAAGAGACCCCAGGCCTGGGCGAGGGCCTTAGCAAGGGTTCTGGGGAGGAAGTAGATGCCACGGGTTTGGGTTTAGATAAGTGAACCTGTCCAGTGAGGGCAGACCAACCAGGAAATAAAAAAGGAGATAATACTGACTTGGTTTCAGGTGGACTGAGAAGCACTGGCCAGCAGGCTCCGAGTCCTGCTACCCAAACGGGGGTGCCACACTGGAATCAAACCAAAATACTGGTATTTTGGCATTTGTGTGTGTGTTTTTACAACAAAATATAGTTATTTTATTTAAAAGAAGAGATATTGTGACCTTTTTCATCTGTCCTTTGTCTTCATTTGCCATTTTATCTGAGAGGGCCTACGCCCAAGACTGAATTTCTCAGATAGGTTGTTTGGGGAAGAAGGTTCCAAAACAACTAAATTTTCCTAGAGAAGAAGGGTCAGGCTCTGAGAGAGAAGGGGTTTGGCTCTGGAGGAAATATAGGGAAGAGTCAGACTCCAGTGAAGGACAGGGAGTTGGGTGCTGGCACCAGCCTCCCCCACTCCCGCCTTCTCTCCCCCACAAACCCCCACACACTGTCTTTGTATTCCCCGTAATGCCCTGCCCCATTTCCAGGATGACTCCAGCAGAGTCCCCTGGAAACAGATGACACCCACATGGCTCTGAGGGAAATACATACGCCGAACAAACCTAAGACAGGACAGCCGTTCTCGCTGTAACTGGGGAACGGGAATGTGAGATGCCCTGGCGGCCTGTGGTCAGGGTCAGCAGTTTCTGAAGGGGTGTACCTGTACTCCATTCAAATTTAAATGAAGCCCAGAACTTTATGGGCAAATATTTTCATATAAAACTATGAAATCCAGATTTCGTATTTTAATGCTAAAAATAATGGCAAAACTCTAAAATATCTGTACCCTGTACATAAAAATACCACCATGTCGAGAACACTGAGAGCCAGTGAGGCCACCCACAGGGCAGGGCTCAGGAGAGCAGAGCTGGCGGGGTGGTGGGCCTCCCCCCAGAGGTGGCTCTGAGCTGTGTAAGGATGAGTTCTCGAGGTAAGGTCGTGCAGGGAGAAGGGGCCAGGCCTGGTGGTATGGGCAGAGGGATACTCAGATTTATGGAAAAGGACATCATGACATCAAGGCTATGCAGCAGGCACAGCCCAAGAGGGTGGGGGAGATGCAGGCCCGGCAGTTCCAGGAAGGGGACCAGCTCCAGGAGGGTCCGAGCGAGAAAAGCAAAGAACAAGAATCACTGTTCTGGGCGTCGAAGGGAAGCAATCTGGCATCCAGTCACTGCCACTCCACTCCGTTTTATAGGCCAGACACTGAAGTGGGCCCTTGGCCTATATGAGCTCATTTACTCTTTACAACCAGATGTTATTGTGCCTGCTTGAAAGATGAAGAAACTGAGGAGCAGAGACAGTATTTGAGAGCTCACCTGAGGCCTCAGGGCAGTTAACATCATCTCTAAGAGAAAGAGTAAAAGGAGCAGACAGCCTCCCACATCCACCCCACAGCCCCATGACTCCAGAAAAAGACGCTGCCTCTGTGGTGCCTGCCCCAGAACCTCCAGACACACCACCGGGAAGCTAGGCAGCATGGACCATGTGCCACACCCATCCGCTGCGAGGAATCCTCTCTCTGGTGACGTGGGAACAGTGGACAGAAGAACGGCCCCACTGGCAGTGGCATCTACGTGTGGCCGGCCACTCCATGTCACCTCAGGTCCTCAAAGTACACTAAGCATCTTCCGTGGCTGTGGAAAAGGATAAGGCCCAGCCCTGCGCTCAGCCGGCTGCAGCCCTAGCAGGGCCCTGGAAATCCTCCGAGAAGTTTCGCTTCATCAGAAGCCACTTGGGCCATTTACATCTTCCTGCCTCCACATCTCAGCAGGCTGCAGTCCCCAGCCTTTGCACACCACAGACCCCCCAAAAAAACCAAAGTCATCTCACCAGAACTCCTGGCATCTTGCAGGTGGGCTACGATGTCCCAGGAAGGGGCTGCCACACGGAAGGCACATCAGAGGAGGTGGCACCCCCAGGGCCTCCTCGCCGGTACCTGCCTCTGGCTCCCAGTGACTTCACACCAGGAACCCCACCAGGACTGGTGACGAAATCACCCAGAACAGCCTCACATTTACCACCAGTGCCTTCGAGTGCTGCCACCACCCAAGGACTTCAGTCCTGGGGACACAGCCAGCCCCACCTCCTCCTCTCTACCCCAGTTCTTCTGCAGTGAGTCACCACTGCATCACAGACGGGCACTCCAGCTGCACAGCTGGTCCACCCAGTATGAGCGGCATCATGGCACGTGATCTATGCCTGCGGTTTCTGCCCTGTGCTCCTGGAGTTCTCAGGCAGGAGGGGGCCCGGGGAGCAGGGCCAAGGGACACTGGGAGGACTCTGGCCTTCACCATCATCATTTTTGCCTCGATTATATATAAGGGCTCGGGATAACATTTTGATCAGAAGGGGGAAAAAAAGAGGGTCCAATTGCTTTAAAACGTTTGAAAAGCACTGTTCAAGACAAATAGGCAAATCAGTACACAACTTGGTTACCAACTCCCACCTGACCGGGGGGGGAAAGTGCCTGTTTCTCTGGGAATGCCTGGTTCTTCCTTAGCGGTGACGACGTGCCCTCCAGGGCTTCCCACTGCCCCAGTGTCAGCCCCCAGGAACCCTTCACAAACATCCCCCCCAGGCCTGCAGCACAGGTCACTCCAACAGAGCAAGTCCCCCACCTCCTCCACCATGCACAAGGGGACGGCCACCAAGGCCCTGTCCTGTCACTCACTCATTTGGGACCCTTTTCAAAAAGTGCTTCTTCTGAGCCCAGCCAGTGTGGCTCAGTGGTTGAGCATTAACCTATGAACGAGGAGGTCATGGTTGGATTCCCAGTCAGGGGACAATCCCCAGTAGTGGGGAGATATATATATACTTTTTTTTAAGTGGTCCTTCTGAGTCCCCACATGCTAAGCTATCCATGTGCCCCTGGCAATAGCCCAGGCCCATTTCTCTTACAAATCTATCAGCTCTAAAGGGGACAGACAGGAAGGGGTCAGAGAGGACAGAAAGGGGACACACACTCCCAGCAACAATAGGGTCCCACTCAGTCCTGGTTACCAACAAGGATCTAGTGCAGCCGTGGGCAAACTACGGCCCGCGGGCCGGATCCGGCCCGTTTGAAATGAATAAAACTAAAAAAAAAAAAAGACCGTACCCTTTTATGTAATGATGTTTACTTTGAATTTATATTAGTTCACACAAACACTCCATCCATGCTTTTGTTCCGGCCCTCCGGTCCAGTTTAAGAACGCATTGTGGCCCTCGAGTCAAAAAGTTTGCCCACCCCTGATCTAGTGGCTAAAGCCAGGCTACCCCTGTTCTCTTTTGGTTACAAGCTTTTAGCCCCAAACCTTTTCTTTGGAGAATGTTCAGAGCTAATTATCCCAATGTGTCTTTTATAGAGTTTTTTCATCCAGGATCTAATCAAGGTTCACCTATTATATTTGACTAGAGGCCCGGTGCATGAAATTCGTGCACGGGTGGGGGGGTCCCTCAGCCCGGTCTGCACCCTTACGCAATTCGAGACCGCTGGCTCCTAACCGCTCACCTGCCTGCTTGTCTGCTGCCTAAATCCGTTGGACATCCCTCTCACAATCCAGGACTGCTGGCTCCCAACCGCTCGCCTGCCTGCCTGCCTGATTGCCCCTAACCACCACTGCCTGCCAGCCTAATCACCCCCTAACTGCTCCCCTGCCAACCTGATCGACGCCTAACTGCTCTCCTGCTGACCCGATTGCCCCCAACTGCCCTCCCCTGCAGGCTATCTTATGTGTTGGAGTGATGGTCAATTTGCATACTGGTCATGACTAATTAGCATATCCGGTCGTGACTGTGAGGGCATCATGATCAATTTGCATATTACCCTCTTATTAGTATAGATGTTAAGTCTCTTTTATCTCCAACAGATTCTCATCTTTTTTAAAAAATAACATTGAATTTATTAAGAGATTCTGGCCAATTGTTTTGCAGATAGTCCCATGTTTGGCTTTTTCTGTTTCCTTATTACTAGGTTCAGTTAAACAAGGTTGGCATGAATGTTACATAGGTAACACTGAGTACTTTTTACTGGGACCACCTCAGAAGTCACATAGCATCAGGCCACCCCACTATTGGTTACTAAACTGGATCATATATTGATTGACTTCAGAGAGGTAGAGAGAGAGAGAGTTAGAAACATCAATGATGAGAGAGAATCATTGATCAGCTGCCTCTTGCCTCCTACTGGGGATCAAGCCCACAACCTGGGCATGTGCTCTTGACGGGAATCAAACCCAGGACCCTTCAGTCCACAGGCCAACACTCTATCCACTGAGCCAAACTGGCTAGGGCCCTCTGTACTTTTTAAAACAGCAAACAACCTGTGAGGCCATGTGACTACTGTTCCACAATAATCACTCACCTATTAGTTTTTGCATCTATTGATGACTCAACCTAAGAATTACAAAACAGATTTTCTAAATGTATCAGCTGATGTTCTATAAAGAATAACATCAGAGAAATCTCTCTCCTCTCTCTCTCTCTCTCTCTCTCTCTCTCTCTCTCTCTCTGTTTCTCTCTCTATTTCTCCCTCTTTCTCTCTCTCTCCCCCTGATTATTACGATACACTCATGAAGATTGTTTTTTTATCATTCAATGTGTCATAACCCATTACTGTCATTCTATTTGGTGCTCAAATGTTCCACGTTTGCCAGTGAGAGCCCTTTCACACCAGCTTCTGGGTCCTTTGCTATGACCCCATTCGCCTTTGAGTGCTTCCCTTGCTTTCTAGCAGGTGATGTCCCAGGCTCACCTTGTACTCTCCCTGCTCCAGCCTGGAACCAGCTATTTTACAGGATCCTTCCAGCGGGACTCATCCTCTCTTTTCCAGCAGATAAGCAACTTCACATTCTCTCACCTTGCTCTAGTCATAACCTCATTTTCTTTCCTCCCTGGTCATTCATCATTCGCATGAGCACAGATGGCTCTTTGTCCTTGGCAGCAGGTGGGGAGAAGAAGGGTGTAAGAGAGGGGAAGGAGAGACAAAGACCTACAGTAAATTTGAGGATGCTATCAACTATTTACCAGACAAGAAAAAGGTTCCTTTTTTATAGGTAACCACACAATTGGTTGTTTCCAAAGCATGGCTTGTATTCTGAGATGGTATTGTCTTATGATTTCATGTATAACATTTATATTATATCATAGTTTATTGTTTTATTTTACACTTATATAAAATGCATGCAGAAGAAAACCTACTACCCACACCCTGGTATTCCTGTCCCCTTCTCTTGCTTAATTTGTCTCCATCAGCACTTACTACCTTCTAAACTATAAATGGTGCTTCATTTTTAAATTTCTGTTACTCTCCCAATAGAACTTATATTAAGTTCTGTGAATGATGGACTTTTTTTTTTGTTTACTGCTTTGTCCATTACTACACTCACAGTGTCTAGAACAGTGCCTGGAATACAGTAGGTACCCTATAACTGTTTGTGAATGAGAAAAATGACTTGCCCAGGACCACAGGCCTCGAGGTGAGCAGGATCTGCCATGTACCTGTAAGCCTCTGCTCCATGTCACCCCCACCCCAAGCAGTCTGTTACCCCCTTCCCGTGTTCCCAGAGCCCTTCTTACACTTCTAGATGCTGACATGAAGTATCACATCATCACTGTTTACTTACACATCTGTCTCGCTTGAAACACTGCAAGTTTCTCTGAGGCAAGGACAAGGTCAGACTTATCTCCATGGCCCAGCACTGAGGACAGCAGCTGGCACAGAAATGCCTGCTCCCTCCGACCTGCAGCCAAGTGCCCTTGCCCTTGCCCTTGCCCCACACCCCAGAGCCTGCTGGGCTTCTCTCAGCAGCCTCTCCACAGCGTGAACTGGCTCCAGCTCCAGCTGCACAGAAAGGCCAGGCCCCACCGGCAGCTCACAATGGGCCCTTTGACTCTACCGGGCTGCACTCTCTCAGGAAAAACACGTTCCTGCCACAGCACCTGTCACTAAAGCCAACACAGAACCAGTGTTCATCAGGAAGCAAGGGCAGGGGCGGGGGCAGGCAGAGCCAGCGGTCAGAGTGGTCTGGCCCCTGGAGGACAGACGGGGTGCAAGGTGGAGAGCCCTCCATTCAGCAGGGCTGCTGACACTCGGCTCTGAGTAGCCTAGAGAGATGACGGGAGGGGAAGGGCCCAACATAAAAGAGTGTAAAGAGCACTTGTCAAAGCTTTGCCTCAGAAATGTCTTACTTGCTCTTTTCTTTCAACCTTCTTCTCACTTTCCTCAGCAACGGGACTCTCGGGAGGTACGGTCAGCCGAAGTCTGCAGACATTTGCCTGGGAGAGAGAGAGGAGAGGCCAGTTGTGAACCTGCGTTTGGGGTAGAAAGAGCTGGGCGATCTTGTGCTTCTCAGAGCCTATACCCCTACTCTGCAATGAGGGTGATCGTTCCAACCACACAGGGGACTGAGGCAAGACCAGCCTTCACCTGCCCGTCGCCGACACTCACCACACTGCTGCTCAGAGCAGGGAAACCACTGAGTGATTTCCTAGTGTTCCAACAGTTTTTTTTAAACAGCAAATAGTATATATAGAATAACCTTATTTCACATGCATAGTCCAGAATACAGCTAGAGGGATAGAGGCCAAAATACACACAGTGACGACTGGGGTACGAGGCTGCTTTCTACTTGACAATATATTGAATTTTTACAATAAACATGTACGTTTAATCACAAAGTTTTTTTAAGTTTATACAATCATGTTCATAGCTTCATCATTCACAATAGCAACACAAATATCCATTGATGGATGAGGGATAAATAAAATGTAGTATGTACAGAGGAAGGAATGCTATGCAGCCTTAAAAAGGAAGAAAATTCTGACACATGCTACAACATGGGTAAACTTGAGGATATTATGCTGGGCGAAATAAGCCAATAATACAAATTCACAGAGACAGAAAGCAGAACGGTGATACCGATATAGATCCTATAATAACCCTCTGATTGCCCGCCTAAAGGACTTAAGAATGTTCACGTTTCCAGACCACCTGACATCCATTATGCCAGAAGCTGAAGAGAGAAGAATGAGCACTTATTATGTAATGGGTATGAAGTTTCCATTTGAGAAGAAAAAAAAAATTCTGGAGACAGATGGTGGTGGTGTTTGCAAAACAATGAGAATATACTAATGACACATGTTGTCTATTTTACCCTTATGTCACAGGCTGGTCCCGCTGTGACATTTCCCAGGGAGAAATGGTCCAGCCATTAAAAAAGCCCAAGGAGCCTGGCCGGCATGGCTCAGTGGTTGAGCCTCGACCTATGAACCAGGAGGTCACTTTTGGATTCCTGGTCAGGGCACATGCCCGGGTTGGGGGCTTGATCCTCAGTAGGGGGCATGCAGGAGGCAGCCGGTCAATGAAAAAAAAAATTTCTCGCTCTCTCTCTCTCTCTCTCTCTCCCCCTTCCTCTCTGAAATCAATAGAAATATATTGGGGGGGGGGGAGCCCAAGGAGGGTTCCAGAAGCACCCAGAGTACCCAGCCCACAGCCGCGCAGGCTCAGCTTACAGGAGTGCTGCTTGGCCCTGTTATGGATTGACTTGTGTCTCCCTAAAATTCAAATGTTGGAGTCCTAACCCCAGCACCTCAGGAAGTGATCTTATTTGAAAACAGGGTCCTTACAGATGTATTACGTTAAAACGAGGCCTTTAGGGTGGGCCCCAATCCACAATGCCCGATGTCCTTATGGAAAGGGGAAGTGTGGAGACAGACAGGCATGCTGGGAGGACACCATGTAAACATGCTGAGGAGAGGAGCCTGGGACAGAGCCCGACCGACACCTTGGTTTTAGACTTCTAGCTCCAGAACTGTGGGACAACACATGTCTGTTAAGTCACCTGGTTTGTGGTCCTTTCTACAGCAGCCCCAGCAAACTAAAATACCCCCAACCTGATCTGCAGGGTCCTGGGTCTGCACTGACCCACAGGGTGGGCTCTGAGCAAAAATGCCATGTAGCCGAGAAGCCCAGGGTGGGATGGAAGAGGAAAAGGCCATTTAAGTCAACCTGCCAGCCTGTGGAGGAATGAAGTGAAGAAAACCAGATGAAGTCAGTACAGCTAAGCTGACTTAAAACAGAATCTGTATAGTCAAGCTGGCAAAACTGGTTCTGACCAAATGGGCTGAAGCATGAGGAATTAATTTTATTTTAACTAGCCTGAGGACTTAAACTTTTGAACTTTCCAGGTGTGCATCAATGCCTTGAGATAGATGTAGATATAGCTAGAGATGATAGAGATAGAGATAGAGATAGAGATAGAGATAGAGATAGAGATAGAGATAGAGATATACAGATCCTATAGATAGCCCTGTGATTACCTGCCTGAAGGACTTAAAGAATGTTCAGGTGTCCAGATCACCTGACCTCCATTATCCAGACAACCAGGTATCTGGAAGATTATTATCTTGGACCAATCCAGGGGCTAATAAGAATGTAGGGCTGATTCTTCTCAAGAATGCAACTTTTACCATAAAAACTCTTGACATTTCTTTCTTCCTTGGAACACTCTGTTTTAACTTTGCCATTTTTAATTGTAACAAAGCATCATGATTCATTTACGCTTGGTCAACACTATGAAGGAAACCCCACAGCTAACAATGTAACTGGCAGATGGGTGCCCAGTCTGGGGGTAACATTTTCTACACGTGGGCATTTGGGACACGTGTTAGTTCTTCTACATACACCATCACCTCCCTCCGAAGCATCCCATTTTGCTGCCCAGCATCTCTAACCTCCAGGTAATGAACTACCATTGAAGTATGGTAGCAATCATCTCGGGTAGAAACTATAGTTTAACTTTAACCCTGCTGTTTGGTTTCTGTACTTATTTGTTTGCTAAAATAATAGAAAAGTTATTTTGATTTTCTGAATTATATAAATTATCCCATTCGATTAAGATTGTAATGTGAATATCCCATGGGTTGTGGTCATACTGGTCTTAGAAAACACATTTTCCTTTACCTGGGAAGGACAGCACAGTTATCCCAAGGTCAGAGGGCTCCAGTTAACGTGTCCCTGTTGACTCAGTGTTCCAGAGACCCAAAAACTGTAATTTAGATAACATGCTTGTCTGACCAGGTTCCTCATTCCAGACCTGAGGGCTCTAGATAATGTGTTTCTGTCAATTCAGTGATCCAGAGACCCAGAACTGTGATTTAGATAACATGCTGCTTCTGCTTCTGTAAACTGCTTTTTGCAAATCAGGTTCCTCATTCCAAACCCTGGGATGTAATCAATACCTTTGTGATCTTTGCCTATATAAGTTTAGTGCTTCTGCCATCTTATCACTATGAGATTTGGGAGAAGAGCGTAATGGCCCCTCATAGTCCCGGACTGCAATAAATGTGACTCTTTAATTCGACTTCTTGAGGCGTCCTTCTGTGATTCGCGGGGTACATTACAACACCATGTTCCCTCAGACTCTTACCTAATAGACCTAGCACTGCCCTTGGGGACTGCAGTACAATTCCCTTTCTCTAGACAGGCCTCCTATCCTCTGAACCTCTTTTCCTCTGGATTGAACAATCCCAGTTCTTTCAACCACATAATTTGATTTCGAGATCTCTCTCCATCCTTACTCTCCTTAGGGCAAGCTTTGTCCCCCAATGGTCCCAAGGCTATCTGCCTCTTATGTGGCTAATTGTGTACCAAACCTTCAAAACTTGCTGCCAGTCATGTTGGCCAAAGAGAAACCAACTCTACCACAGGTAATTCTCTTAGCTGATCGGCAACAACACTAATGGGAATCTTAGTTCCTCCAGAGAAAGGCAACCCTCTGACTTCAGGCCACTTGAACTGGTTGAAACCAGTTGGCATTTACACAGACATCAAAGTGTAACTCAACCAGATAGGCCAGTAACGGCGAACCTTTTGAGCTCGGCGTGTCAGCATTTTGAAAAACCCTAACTTAACTCTGGTGCCGTGTCACATATAGAAATTTTTTTTATATTTGCAATCATAGTAAAACAAAGATTTATATTTTTGATATTTATTTTATATATTTAAATGCCATTTAACAAAGAAAAATCAACCAAAAAAATGAGTTCGCGTGTCACCTCTGACACGCGTGTCATCACTGAGATAGGCAATCCAAGTCTGTGATGCTCAATAATCTTCACTGATAGGCTGGATCTAATCCACAGTTTAATTCTGCAGAGAAAATAAGGTACTTTTCCCCGGTACCACATCCCTCACACACACACACACACACACACACACACACACACGTGCACAGGTGGACACACGCACACCCAGGTTCCAATACCTACCCTCTGTGTTGACTATGGGACAGTTCTTTGAGCTCTCTGAATCTCAAGGGCAAAATGTGAATAAAAGAAAGATGTCTGGCACATAGTAAGCCTCTATCAACATCAGGGATTTTTATTATTATCTACATAGTCTCCTCATCCTACAAGTTCCAAAATGAAATGAGCCTACTTGGTCCTACAGCTCTGCTTTCCATGGAAATAATGATTTGGTCAGTGGATCTAGTGGGCATTAGAACTGTGATTTTTTGTTTGTTTGTTTGTAAGTCAATTGCCCCAGATGGGTAATCCTTAAGGGCAATAAACTACAAAACTGAAGAGGCAACAAGGCCCAGAAGGGTCCCCAGGGGTCCCCACCCCAAGGTGAGATGTCCCCTTCCTCAGCTTGAACCATTCTTCATCTGCCCACCCCAAACTTTGATATTCCTCAGCACACTTCCTGCAGCTCTCGCAGAGCCATGCCCTATGGCATACAGAGCCGCAGGGTAAACAGAATGCAATTCCCTGAACTATCAGTTTTACCTGGTGACAGATAATGAATTAAAATACAATGAACCTCAAAGATATCTGGCAGTTGTAGAGTGCCCCTGGATTGTTTACTCTTATCATTAGAGGTGCTCTGATGGGACCCTAAGAACCCTGCTAGCATTCTTTAATCAAGGCTGAGCCAGAGCAATTTAAACCCAGGAACAGGACCAGATGCCTTCCTAATAAGACGGCCAAATATGTTGTCAGGTGAAAAAAAGAAAAAAAGCTGCATTGAAATAATGTTAAGAATAACCCCATTTTTGTTTGTTTGTTTGTTTAATCCTCACCTGAGGATATTTTTTTTATTGATTTTTAAAGAGAGAGGAAGGTGGGGGAGAGAGAGAGAAACCTCGATGTGAGAGAGAAACCTCAATTGGTTGCCTCTTGTATACACCCCAACCAGGTACTGAACCTACAACCTAGGTATGTGCCCTGACCGGGGGAATCAAACCCACAACCTTTTGGTGTACAGGACGACAATCCAACCAACTGAGCCATCTGGCCAGGGCACATTTTTGTTTTTTAAATACACTCTGATCACTGGTGTAGATTTATATGGGAAAATGTCTTTAAGGAAACACAACCAACTGGTGATGGTGGTGGTAGTCTCTAGAAAGCGGGATTTTGGCAGTTTGCAACTGTTGCAAGTTTTTTAATTAAAATAATAACAGTATTAATGATAGCACTAATAAAGATTGAGAGCAATGCATCAGAAAGATAGGAGGAAAGATATCAACCTTTCCTAAACCCACAGGACTGCCTCGGGAGCAGCAAAAAGGACATCTCAGTGGTCTGGAAGGTACGCCGAGTTCCTCAACAGAAGCATTATGAGAAGTAACCCCTGAATGCACCCATTAGGTGGACCTGGTGTGGTTTACCTCTCCTTATTCATTTGTTTTCAGGAATCCACTCGTGGGGAAATCTCCCCCTGAGTAAGAGCAAGGCAAATCTCTCAGCATTTGGTGATGCTGATCTCGATGGTTTCCTGAAACTCAGATACACAATAGTCAGAGCAAGTCAGGCTGGCAGTACCTGAGAGGCAGGTAGGGTACTTTATTCTCAGGGGTTCCCACAGCGTCCGGCTCAGCCTTGTGTTCTGAACAGTGAGGAATGCTGAAAATTACCTACCCTGAATGCCACTGCTATTGGGCCAGCCACTCCTATACGTGAGGGTCCCCTCCAGTGCATAAAAGCAGAAAGATGGACTCAGTGTATTTGATCACTCAGTTACTGAACACCCACTACTTGTAAAGTACTTTTAAGGGCTCTGAGGGTCCCAAGATGAAAAAGAAACAGCCATGCCCCCAGGAGCTCAGAATCCAAACGCACACCCAATCAAGGCAACCAGCAACACTTAGTGTCACCAACACAAGGTCCTGAGGGACAGGACAGGTTGGTGAACTCCACTTCCTGGATTCTAATATTGGCCCCGACACCTACTAGCTCTGAAGCCTTTGGAAAGCTACTTGATCTTCAGCGTCAGTTACCTTGGTTGTAAAACAGAGCCAACAATACTGCAGCACCACTCTCTTAGGACTGTGGTGAGGATTAAGTTAGCGAATACATGTCAAGGGCTGAGAACAGCGTCTGGCACATATTAAGCCCCTCTGTAAGCGTCCTTGGTTACTATGGGAATATAGGAAAGAGAACAATCATCTTACCTGGAGGCAGGAGCATATATGGAAAGGCTCCTAGAGCTGACATTTGTACTGGGTATAGAAGCACAGAAAGAACTTTTCAAGTCAGTGAGGTTTGGAGAACTCATAGTCCGAATAACAGACAACTACCACACAAGGTGTTTGCTCCAGGCTGGTCAAAGGCGCAGAAGCTGGCCTGTTCTAGGAATGGTAAGTGGGCCAGCAGCCTAAGCTAGAGTAGAAGAGAAAATGGGCAAATAGGCAGAGGCCAACCTCTAACAATCTACAAATGGCTGCTGCAGAAGCAAGGCCTCTAATGGAAGGCTGGGCGCCATCGCTGGAGGAAGGAACTAAAACTCAAACCTGAGTTCAGTGATTCGATACGGAAGGCTGGGCGCCATCGCTGGAGGAACTAAAACTCAAACCTGAGTTCAGTGATTCGATAGCAATTATTCGGTACCTCCTGTTACGTCCGCACACTGCAACATGGACAGAAGGGGAAAATGGAGAAATCAGGCAAGCTGTGTACCCTCATTGCATTGGTAGCCCTTACAGTGCTTAAAATAGAATCAACACAACATAGGCCCTTGCTCAGTAAATACCAGTATGGATTTCTTTTGGGGCTGAACTAATACGCAGTAAGGAGAATATGCCTGAAACTCCCTAGAGAGCCTCCCACATTCTTCAAACTAACCCCCATGGGAAGGAGAGCAAGGGAAGGGCAGACAGCATTCAAGCCACCACCACAAGCATTCAAGCTTTCGCCACAAGAAAATACACAAGCAAGCCCTTGTCTGCAACTCAGGGTTCCTGGAAGCTAAGCCTGCTCTCTGGGGCTTGTTTCTGACCCCTTTGTGGAGGCAGAGGGCTGCAGATCTACATGCCATTATGCTCTCAGCTTCAGGCACCTGGGCTCCCTTGAGGAAAACTATCCATCTCACATAAAAAGGGGTGGAGAAGATGACCCTGAGAGGTGACAGGTGTTCTAACCCATTTATGACCATGGATTTCCCTAAGGAAATTAGCCAACTGCATTTACATTTCTCTCAGCCCTGGTCTGCGCTGTGACTGTGGGGCCCTTGCCCAGCTCCACCTAACGAGAGAAGGTGTGGACCCTGTGGCTGTGGCGGGAGGATGGATCCCACCCCTTCTCTGCTCAGCACAAGCATAAACTCTCCAGAAAGCTCAGGCCAGTGTGGGACAGGGCATGCCTGTTCTGGAGTAGGCCTCTTATCTCTGCTGCGGCCCTGAACTTGAAGGCCTGATTATCTACATCAGGGTGGGGCAAACTTTTTCTGTAAGTACCAGAGAGTAAACATTTAGGTTTCCCAGGCCACTATAAAAATTATGCTTAGCTCAAAGTATACAAAATAGGCCAAGGACTGGCTTTGGCCCATGGGTAGTAGCGTGCTGACCCCTGACCTATATAATCGGACACTTTTTCCCGTGTCAGGGCTGGCTCCAGACAAAATTCATAAATAGGAGATGTGACCTCTCTCCCTGTCATGCTGGCTCACTTCTGTACCAGCACACAATGTGCGAACGCCAAGATCAGGGAGAGCACGCAGGTAAGTGAATGCTCAGAGAGATAGAAGTGTGACCTGCAGTGTATGACTCCCCCACCTGTCCCTCCCGACAGCCTGGCCCTTCCACGAGGCCAAAGGGACCTTCCAGAACACTGTCCCCGGAGTGGCGGCATTTCCACAAAAGCTGTAAGGGGAGAGCAAAGCTGGAAGGAGGAGTTGCGATCCTTGGCTGCACGCTGAAGTCACCTGGGGAGCTTCCTGAACAATACGGATGTTATTCTCTGCTCTCTGAAGTTCTTGTTTAAAAGGTCTGGGGTGGCGCCTGGGCACAGATACTCTAAGCTTCTTGATGATGCTATGTACAACCAGGGTTGAGAACCACTGACTTAACCAAAGGAATGAAACTCCAATTATGCAACAGGATGAGGTAACTGCAAAATTGGAGGCCTTCCCAGAACTGTCAGACTCCTCACCTGGACCAGCACCCCCATCCATGTGTCACCTGCTTCCTGCCCAGGTGAGCCAGGGCTGATGGGCTGGCTTTACTCCCAGCTACTCTTCCTGTTTTTCCCTTTACCAATGCAATGCTAAGTGTGGCTCCTTTAGGACCCTGGTGACCGCCTCTTTTTAGGCACCCAGTACAGCAGGCCTGGGGAGGGAGGGTCCCTGAAGTAGTTGATCGTAGGTGATGCAAACAATGACAGGGTTCACAAGCCTCTCGGGGCACACAGAAGAGGAGGGTTCAGGGTACACTTCCGGGAGATGACCCTTCATCAGAGGAGAGGCACAAAACTGGCAGCAAGGCAAGGAACAGCATGGAAAGCTTGGGGAATGGCGAGCAGTTTGGAATATCTGGGACAAACATGGGGGGCGGGGGGAGGAGACAGGGAACGAAAGGCAGATCAGAGGGACCTGGATGCTAAACTAAGGGGTCTGTAGTTTCTCTGGCAAAGGGGCCTTCTAGAACACTGTCCCAGGAGTGTCTGCATTTCCACAAAATGAGGGGGCTCTTGAAGCAGGACTCGGGTGACTGAATTTTGCATTTCACTCTGGCCTTAAGGAACAAGTAAGATTCAACAATGTGACTGACGTTTAGGAAATATCACTCATCTAAAGAGGGAAAAGCAGTAAATGCCACCGTGTTACTCTTCAGTGTGTTGGGCAATACTAGAATCGTTTTAGCCTGAGAGGGATCGCCACAGGAAGCTCTAAGACCACGACACACAGAATCACTGAAAGCATTTTTTTTTAACCCTCACCCTAGGGTATTTTTCCATTGATTTTCAGAAAGAGTGGAAGAGAGCGGGAAAGACAGAGAGAAATATCGATATGAGAGAAATGCATCGATTGGTTGCCTCCTGCACACGCCTCAACCAGGGCCCGGGCTGGGGAAGAGCCTGCAACCAATCGAACCTGGGGACCTTTAGGTCTGCAGACCAACGTGGAAAGCATTTTAGATCAAAACATTTCAACATGGTCTCTGGTTAGTTAGCACTGGATCCACAGCCCCCTGAACTCAATTAGACAATTTCTGAAACTGACTGACTTCAAAGAGTTTCCCAAGTGACTAGAAGCTTCCAGGTCTCAAGTTTCCTGAACAGTCCTGAGGACTCATCCTACCCTGACACAGCAAGACAGGTGAACCAAACCAGAGCAGCTGGGACAGTTCTTTTTCTTTCTTTCTTTTATTCTGAGATATGACTGTCAACTTTTAGTGGCAGAGGCTTTTGGGCTAAGCCCCGAGGATGCCAGGGTTCCCAAACCTTGCAACTTGGCCTGTCAGGGTCTGGCTCAGGAGGGCCCTAGTGAGGGGCCAGCAAGGCCCCTGCCCACGCCCTCCCTGGTGGATGCTGCAGCCAACTTCCCTCCCTAGACCCTGAGGTCCCACAACACCCGTGTCCCTTCCTCAGAGCCTGTGGGACAATACAGAAGTTATGCACACAGTGTTTCTGTGAAAAGGAAAGGGAAATGAGGTAAATACCTGTCTGGCCCATTCATTGCCCAGCGAAAGAGAATTCTTTATATTGAGCCAATCAGGCAGAATGGGACCCAGGAGAGTGGCGCATGAGCTAGGAAGTGATGACTGGCAGGCCCAATCTGGCATTTAACAGAGGAATCCTCTGCCAAATAAACAGAAATGTGGGCAAGAGCAGGCTAGGAGACAGTCCTAGCCTTGTGGCCTTGTTGGGTTTGGGGTTTTTTTTTTAGTGTTTTTTTTTTAATTGACTTTATAGAGAGGGAAAGAGAGAGAGGCATTGATTTGTCATTCCACCTAGTTATGCACTCACTGGTTGATTCTTGTATGTTCCCTAGTCGGGGATCAAACCTGAAACCTTGGCGTACCTGGTCGATGCTCTAACCAACTGAGCTATCCAGCCAGCCAGGGCCAGGGTTTTGTTTTGTTTTGTTTTGTTTTGTTTTGTTTTTATATGCCACTGAGGGGCCATGATAACAGTAATATCAGCCAACAGTCTTATTATCAGTAGGCGATACTCATAATATCTAATGGTGCGGGAAGGCACCCTTGACAGGTCTCACACCACCCTAGCTGGACGGCTTGACCAAAAATATCTGGCTGCACAAAGCAACATGTGCCTTCCCCCAAAAGCGCACAACCTGGCCACACAACTGACCTTTCACTTCAAAGGCTCGTTCAGTGGGATTAACTGCATTTACAAAATTTGTTTCAAAATCATGAAGCAATGTTGGTATTTTAAAGATATTTTCCCCATTCTCCAAGGTCATTTTTCTGCCTATGGTTATTCTCCAGCCAATTTATCTTCCTGTTGTTGCCATAGATAAAACTATTTTTAGAGCACAACTGGTTTGGAGGAAGATTGTTTTAACAATTTCACAACCCCTGCTGTTGGCATCCATACATGCCTCTTAGAGCTTTGTTTATCAGCTGACAGAAATTACTCTCCCACCTACAGTTGTTGTTTTCTTCCTTGAAAGATGATTTCAGATAAGAAGGAAGCATAAATTGCAGGTGGCAGCCACTCAATGAAGGATAACTGGTGACAGTCTGGTCTGGCCACACCACCCCTGGCAGCTGACTCAGAGAACTCCCTGCTCAATGTCAGCTGTCACCACCATTTCTGGTTGGCTTGAATGTCTACACCAACACAGCCTGGTTCCCCTGCAGCCCCTAATTTGGTAAGAAAACAGAAATGCTGTTTTAATGGCCAACGTTATTGTTCAAGACCATCCCTTGTCCGACATCAGAAAGGAAAGACAGAACAGTGCAGAGTTTATTGAAAAACTTTTGACTTCAGGAACACGTTTCATGATTACTTGTTTGGTCTACCACTTTATTTTCAAGACAGTGTGCTCCTGTTTTTCAAATAAATAATAAGTGTTTTGCTCTAAAGCAGGCCCAATATGCCACTGATATACAGTAGAGGTCAAGAGTTCCATTCAGAAGAATGATAGTTCCTCCTTTCAGCATCCCAAAAATGTCAATGACCCTGCAAACTCCTACTCATCCTGCAAGACTAAACTCAAATATCTCCTGCAGAGGGAGGCCTTGCTCAGATGCTTCCAGAAGAGCCTGTCCGTGCAGCTTCCACTGGACTTACCAACACTCTACCCCACTAGGGCAACCCTCACACTGTATGATGGTAGTCTGTAACAGTTTGCCTCCACAGGTAGAGTGAGCCCCAGTGTCTGACCCTGAATCACACAGAGGGGATCTATAAATGTTGTTTAATAAATCAATCAAGCATCGGTCAAAAGATCACAGCCTCTCATCACACACACCCCCACACACACATACACACACAGACAGTACTCATGACATTTGCAAATCATGAACAGAGGTGGAAATCACAAAGGAAATCCTAGAACCTTTAGAAATCTTCTCAAAACAAGTACTCATGTGCTCAGAACAGCCCTGCATGGTTTGATTCAGGGCCCTGACCCCTTCTCTCCAAAGTATTTAGGTTGTCTTATTCAAAAGGCAGAGTCTCCTCAATAGTGCATCCACTGTGCCAGACACCAAAACACGTAGAACTAAAGAAATTCTTGAAACTAAATTTTGAGAAAACATCTTCAGAAAAGTTGGTACCTGTCACATTTGCATCCACCCACGTTAGCACTCCAGCTGCTCCAATCAGCTCCCACCTCTGGAGGGGGACTTAGACAACGCAATTCGTTCGATCTGGTTCACACAGGACTGTCCTGGCTCAGGGCTAGCCTTTCAGTGACTCTATTCTTTCTCAGTCGTAAGTGTGTTCCAACTGTGAAGGATTTCCACAGAAAAAGGCAAATACCCATCTTGGATAAGGCCGGGACTGTGGTTGGAATCCCACTTGGACCTAATGGGGATCATGCTTTATGAAGCTAATGACTGAACAACCAGAATTCTGTCAATCCTAACTGTCCTGTGTATGTGCACATTCATGCGCAGATGGGCGTGTGCACACACACACTCACACACCTGCACACACAGCCCAGAACTCATCACTTGGTCCACACCCAAAAGTAACACAACGCCTTCCTTCCAGAGCTAAAGAAAGACAGCATAAGGCAACTGCTAGTCACTCAGCTGAAGTATATCCAAAGCAATTATGCATGCCTACAAGACTAGACCACAACGAGATAGCCAAGTGGCCCTGACTTGGACTTAATCACCCATTTAGCTAAACCCTGGGGAAACACACTAGAGATGTCTCAACCATGGAAAAGAGGCACCAGATCATAAGTACTGAATATCATGCTGAATAGATGAGCTGAGAAGCTCAAGCCAAGGCCCTGGCAGTGTGCTCTGCGGTGCTGATCTGGAAGAGAAAGATGCAACCTGCATGTGCCTAGCATGTCTTTCCCAGAGCACCTGGAGAGGGGAGAAAAGATGCAAAAAAGGTCGCAGATCAACAGAGCGCTTCCAAAGGGCAACCTCCCCGGAGACGGTGCCCAAGGTTATCCCAGGGCTGCTTCTGCTGCCACTGTGCTCATATTTAAATCAGAAAGAAGAAAGAGGTTTGCATAAATGCAAGTCACAGGCAACTGGGCCCCAGCGGCTGGCCCCGACTTTGTCCGGTGAAGACCACCTTGGCTAAACGCACTCCACCAGCAAGCAGTGTTATTCTATCCCCAGTGGGGACCAGACACCCTTTTTCGATCGCTGGAAGGAGGGAAGCTTGGGTGTCAAAGACGTTCTTTACCTTTGCGTCTCAAGGTAGGGATACTGCAGAAATGTTCCCCCTTGCGTTTTAAAATGGTGCCAGTAAACTTGGCTTGGCTGGGGAGTGAGGAAAGAGAGGAAATCTCTGGGAATTCCAGAAAGTCCCCTAAACACTTCCGCCCCCGAGGCGTCCAGAGGAAGGGTCAAGGCCGGATCTGGAGCAGAATCCGAAGGCTGAGCCAGGGTGGGGCGTCGGGGCCAGGGACCGGCTCCCGCGCGCCCCCTTCCCCAGACCCCTCCTGCCGGGCG
>NW_005359149.1:441806-447521 GCF_000412655.1 Myotis brandtii
CCCGGGGGCGGGGCTGCAGGCGGCCCGAGAGCCCTCGCCTTACCCGTCAGGCTGCATTTTCTCCGAAGGGAGCGGACGGCCAAAGTTGCAAGGCATCCTACCCCTAAGGCGGTGCGCGTCCCCCCTGGACGCCGGCGCTCTCGCTGCCGTCTGCGGTGTCAAGATCCACCTGTCCCTTCATCCTCAGATGCTCTGACGGCCCACGCCCACCCTGGCTGCCCCAGGAGGCTCTGCCATATCCCTGGGGGTCGCCAGGACCCTCACCCCAAGTCATTCATTCAGTATTGATTGAGTGCCTACCATGTGTCCCTCCCAGCAGCCAGCAATCAACTGCCCCCTGTCCTCATGGAGTTTGCAATCCGGTGGGGACACAGAGATGGCAGGTGTTGGTAATTTGGTGGAAGAGGAGATGCCATACGGAGCACTCAACCTGGCCTTAGGTGTTGGTCTGTGTAGGAAACACCCCCAAGAGGAGCTGGTGACTAAGCTAAGACCTGAAATACAAGTAGGATAGAGTGTTCACCACAAACTGCTCCTGTTTAATATTCGGTGATTACTGCGGGCCCACTGGCAAGCCCTGGTCAGGTGTTGCCTCAATCAGTCCTCATAGCCAGCCTTTGAGGCAGGCACTATCATTAGCTTGCATCCCCGTTTTGCAGCTGAGGACATTGACTCACCAAGAGATTGAGTAACACAGCAGGGGCCCCACTGGCTGGTAAATGGCAAAGCTAGGATGGACCCCACAGTTTGACCCTGGTGCCTTGCTTGTCCACTACGCTGCCCCCCCCTCGCAGAGGAAGGAGTTCCGGGCCAAAAGAATGGGCCTGTGCAAAGACGGGTAGAAGGCAAGAGAAGGTATGGCCTATTTTTGAGGAACTGAAAATATCCCAGTGTAAGGGGCTCATGGTAGAGAAGCAGCAGAAGGGAGTCCAGGCAGATCAGGAAGAACTTGATGTGTTTTTCTGCAAAGACAATCTCTTTCTACTCACCCTTCAAAGCCCAGATCAAACACTGCCTCCCCAACAAGCTCTCCAGGACCCTCCTGCCTTGCACACCCAACCTCATGAACCCAGCAGCTGTTAGAGGTGTGTGTGTGTGTGTGTGTGTGTGTGTCCCCTTCCCCAGTGGTGAGCTGCTGGACCATTCTCAACCTCCAGTGTGGCACCAATATGGAAGATGCTCAGATGTTGCTGGACAGACACTCGCTCCTTCTGCAGCGAGGAAGTGAGGCCATCATCACCACTGCCGCTGTGCCTGCATTCGAAGTGCCTTATAAGCATTTTCTCACCAGTTCTCAGCATGACCCAACAAGGTGGATGCTGTTACCATCCCCATTTGCAAATGAGGAAACCGAGGCCCAGGCACATTAGGATAATTGGTGAAGTCCTGGGACTAGGCCTCCAGCCTTCTAATTGCAGGTCTACTGCTTTTTACCACACTTCTCCCTGCATCCTCCCCTCCAGCCATTCTTCTAAAAAGAGGTCCTTCATGAGGGGTGTCTTTGCAATGTACTTCCACGCAGCTCCTACTCGTGGGAGACTTTTGCAAGACTGAAATGTGGGTCTGCTTTCAATAGAACATGGTCAAAATGTGGCTGTTGAAAGCCAACATGGGTTAGAAAGATCTGCATGGCTACATCAGCAGAAAAAGGCTAATGATTATTGTTGTTTTGTTGTGTTGCCCTGAGGAGAGAGGAAATGGGCTGCTGTTCAGACTGAGTCAAAATAGCATGGCATCATCCATGTTTATTTACATTATGGCAACCACCCAAGTGACCACCCAAGACGGAGTCAGCTTCTGAGAGGAAGTGCGGCCCACGGACTCATTTTTCCTCCATCTACCCAAGTCTTTTTCATATTGTTAATATAATACAGTGTGTTATGGTTCATTACAGAAGCAGCAGGCTGCACACCTGCGTGTGAGCTCTTTGTGGAAACTGGGTCTTGTTTACATCTCTTCCTGCCCAGTACTCAGAACGGTAATTGGCATGTTGTAAGTGCACAGTAAATGTTGAATGGATGAAGAAATGATGTTACAGAGCAATATTTCAACTCACTTATGATCAAGCAATACAGAAACCAAGATCCTTCTCAACCCAGCTTCTGGGTGGGGGGAGAGGGGGTGGGTCTCCGAGCAGCTTGCCAGCTGAAGCAGCCAGAGCCCCAGGATGGTCCCAACCAGGAAAGTTCCCCATGCGGGCTGTCACTAAGGGCTGTGGGTGGCGGGATTGGACAGATGCCTGGCTCTGGCTTATGCCACAGCCCCTCTCTGCCAGGCCAAGGCATAAGGAACTGCACCCTGCACGAGAGTGGAAAGGAAGAGAAGGGAAAAATGGAAAGATAAGTGGGGATTGAGAAATCAGTGAAAAGGTGGGTCTAGAATGAAAAGAAAAAGTCAAAAATGAAGTCCTAGTCACAGGTTTCTGTGAACAGTTCTGGGGGGAGATAAAAAGGAAGAATTGTCTCTTGGAAAGAGGAATCCAAAGCTGAGCACCTCTGCCCCGGCCAGAGTCCTTCATGGTCCACAGAAATGAGGGTCGGAAGGGGCAGACTTGACAGGGACAGGGACAGGGACAGGGCTCTGGTGTGGCAGGTCACCCTATTCCCCTTCAACATTGCCCCAGTCTACTCCGGGCCCCCCGTGAGCACTGGTGACAGGATCGCCACTGTTTGGGCTGGAGGGCACAGGAGCGCTGACAGCTGTCTCCGCTGCCATCCCTTTGCATCCACACTAATAGCCACGTATTCCTGAGATCTGTCCTAAATCTCTCGGCTGAAGCACAGGTCTGCAGGCAATTCTAGAGGTCTGTATAAATGCCCTTCTTTTTCTTGAATCCAGTCACTGGTGCACCACCTTCTCTCACCCAATCCTAGATTTCGCTCTCATATCCTCCCACCCTCTGCCTGCGGAATTGTTGCTCTCTGCTGAGCCCCCTCTGAGTTCTCCATGGGCATCTTTAGTTGACGGGCTTATGATGGGACCCATTTCTCCAGCAAAATCCAAACCGGCAAAGACTATCGTTATTTCTAGGCAGAAACTATCAGGAACTGGGTTGCTGGACAAGGACCCAGAGTAGGTGAGCCCAAGCAATGCCAGGCTTCCTGTTACTCGTGCCCTCTTCTCTCTTACGTTTCTGAGGCTTCCCTTTCCTTCTTCTTCATTCAGCTGTCACGACATCACAAAGTCCTGGCATATTCTCCTGTTCTGAATGCCAAACAGAGACCAGATTTTCACAGTGAAAAAAGGACACATTTCCAACCCAAGGACAAGGGTGTTGAATTACAAAGCTTCTTTGGATAAAGTAGAACAAGAAACAGCCCGTATTCACGGGTGTCTGAGAAGCAGAGATAAGGAAAGCAGACTGAGAGGAACCCTATACCCTGGCCAAGCCACCCAGATACATGGCATTGAAAACCTGTCTAGACACAGGGGCTGGAACCACTCTGGGGAACCACTGAAAACAGTGCTGCGCTCACCGGTTAACCCTGGAACACATGAACTACTGGCAGGGTAATAAGAAGCCAATTCATTGAACAAATGCAGACCAGGGGCCTACTGTGTGCCAGGTGCTGGGGACACAGCGATGAGTAAGACGGCCCCTGCTTTCTAGGAGTTCACAATCAACTGGGGAAGAGAGGCGTGTACTTAGTAAAATGATAGTTAACACTTACACAGCACTTACTTTGTGCAAAAGGTTGAGAAGACATCAAGTAATTTAATCTTCCCAGCAACTCAGTGAGGAAGAGGCCACTATGTCCCCTGTTTTGCAGATGAGGAAATCACGTCCGGGGAGGTGAAGTGACTTGCCTGTGGTGCCAATACTTACAAGTGGTGAAGCTAAGCGTCAGCCCCAGGCCACAAGGCTCCAGAGTCTGTGGACTTGACTGTTCACCTCTTGGTCTGGGTTAGGCACAGACCTGAGGCATGTCCAGAGCACTGTGACGGACACCGGAGGAGGGAATCCAGGCTGCGGCTGCAGCAGAGGACAGGAAAGGCTCCCTGGGAAAATGAAGAGGAAAAGTTGGGGCATTAGGGGGTGAGGGGCCACAGGGAAGCGTGAGGTCAGAGGGTCTGGGAAATGTGTGTTAGCCATTTAGCTTGAACTTCAGGGCAGGAGGGAAAGTCCAGAGACAAAGTGGTGTGGAATACGGTTACAAAAGGCCTTGAATAAAGTTGAGAATCGATCTGCAAGTGATGGATCCTCTTGAAGGTTTGCAACCAGGGCAGTGACAAGATCAGGCTGCAGAGAGAAGAGGACAGATGGAAGGCAGAGACTGCAGACCAAGTACAGCCGACCCTTGAACAATGCAGGGTGAGAGGTGCCTATCCCCTCCCCCCGGCATAATTGAAAATCTGTGTATACTGGTAAGTTTTGACTCCCCTAAAACTTAACTACTAGCCCTAGCTGTTTTGGCTCAGTGGATAGAACATCGGCCTGCGGACTGAAGGGTCCCGCGTTTGATTCCGGTCAAGGGCACGTGCCCAGGTTGTGGACTCAATTCCCATTTGGGGGCATGCAGGAGGCAGCCAATCAGTGATTCTCTCTCATTGATGTTTCTATCTCTCGCTCTCTCTCCCTTCCTCTCTGAAATCAATAAAAATATACTTTAAAACTTAACTGCTACTGTTGACCAGAATCCTTACTGATAACATAAACAGTCCATGAACACATATTTGTATGATATATGTATTATATACCATATTCTTACAATAAAGTAAGCTAGAGTAAAAATGTTAAGAATATGATAAGGAAAATACATTTACTGTCGTTTTTGAAAAAAATCCGAGTGTAAGTGGACCTATGAAGTTCAAACCCGTGTTGCCCAAGGGTCAAAAGTACTTTGGCTTCTACTAAAATAGTACTGATATGAGATAAAGAGGCTCTGAACTAAGGCAGTCCCATCCTCAGAAAGGTCACCAGTTAGATTCCCTGTCAGGGCACAAGCCCCGGTTGTTGGTTCAATCCCCAGTAGGGAGCGTGCAGAGGGCAGCCAATCAATGTTCAGCTTGCTCATAGATTTTTTTCTCTCTCTCCCTCTCCCTTCTTCTTTCTCTAAAAGCAATAAAACCATATTTAAAAAAAAAAAAAAAAAGGACGAGTGATCCTTCCTCAGCCCTGGGCCTTTGTCATGCATTGAGCACACAGGGGCAAAGCCGGACATCCACCTGGAGGAAGGCATCCTTCTGACTTTCCAAGTAGCTAAATGGGCTTGTAGTAAAAAAGGTGCAGGTGCAAAGGCGTACTATTATGTATTTATTTTTTCAGGAAGACATCCTGGTGACTGTCTTTAAGAGGAAGTAGGCTCCACCCAATGTAAAAAAAATAATAATAAGCACAGATGGGAAGGAATAAGTCAGATGAGAAATGTTAAAGGAATGAGGGGCTTTCCTGAGCAGTGTGGCACCAAGAACACCTCCTTTTGGCACCCAGGTGCTTCCTTCAGTAATTTAGGAGATTCCCTCTGAAACATCCGAATTGGTGACTGGTCAGTAAGTCCCATTTGGACCACTTAACATATAAGTAATACCTGTATTTGAGTTTATACCGAAAATGGAATGGCTAATCTATAAAGGGGAATTTTTTGGTTTTTAAAAACAGAAAGTCCTGAAATGTTTATATATGTATATTCACATAGAACACCTGATACATCTTTTCATGCTATGACTACCATCTTATGTCAGCTTCTCACAGAAGCAGACTCTGAGCCAAAAACT
>NW_005359149.1:447537-447755 GCF_000412655.1 Myotis brandtii
GGGGAGGTATATCTCACAGGCAAGGTCTCTATGCCTATGGAACATCCTCTGAAGGTCACAGATACAGACTATTAGCATCAAATCACACAAAAGCTGGGAAACAGACACACGGAACTGGTAGAAGAGGACCGAGAAGCTTTGGGTGGGCACCAACTATGTCCACTACATCTCTGTATGATATCTATACTAGAGGCCCAGTGCATGAAAATTCGTGCACT
>NW_005359149.1:448648-467249 GCF_000412655.1 Myotis brandtii
GGGGGTCCCGCTTGGGTGCCTGGCCAGCCTGGATGAGGGGATGATGGCTGTTTTCAGGCTGCCCGCACCCCCTTCAGGGTGGGCGTCCCCACTGGGGGGCCTGGCCAGCCTGGATGAGGGGCTGAGGGCTGTTTTCAGGCAGGCCAAGCCTGCAACTGAAGCTTCCAGTCTCTCCTTGTTTTCTTTTTTTTTTTTTATTCTGGGGTTTATTTACCTTCTGTAATTGAAACTTTGTTGTGGCTCCAGCTCCGAGGCCGGCTGGCTGAAAACAGGTTTCTGGGGTTTGTTTAGCTTCTATAATTGAAACATAGTTGCATTTCGGAGCTGTTGCTTTCAGGCTCAGAGCCGGGCAGCGGCAGGCGGGGAACCTTGGCTTCCTCCATCGCCAGGGCAACGAAGCCTCATGTTCACTTCAGCTGCCTGGCTGCCGGCCGCCATCTTGGTTGGCAGTTGATTTGCATATCACCCTGATTAGCCAATGGGAAGCGTAGCGGAGGTACGGTTAATTACCATGTTTGTCTATTATTAGATAGGATATATAAAACCTTAATATGCAAATAGACCAAACAGTGGAACAATCAAACAACCAGTCGCTATGACGTGTGCTGACCACCAGGACACACACGTGGAACATGGCAGGCTTCAGCAGCAGGTGGCAGAGTGTGGATTATGGAGGGCGTCAGCCTCTGCAGAATGGTGGAGCAGGTGAGCGGGGGTGCCAGACCAAGGTGGGGCGCTGGTCGCTATCATCGGGGTGAGCCTCTGGTGGTTACTGAAAATTCTTTGCTCCCATGTGCCAAGGTCCCGCCTGGTGCTCGCACCCGCTGCCAGCACCAGAGCTACCACTCGCACCCACTGCTGGTGCCCGGCACCAGTCCTGATCGCTTGGCACCATCAGCGGATGTAAGCAGCGGCTACCGGTCCCAATCGCCCCTGAGGGCCCCAGTCCCGCTCGCACCCACTGTTGGTGCCAGCCCCAATCTCTCTGCTCCATCAGCAGGTGTGAGCGGGGCCAGCGCCATCAGTGCATGGGAGCTGTGGCAGCGGGAGCCAGTTTACCAGCAGACAGGGGACCAGAGGGCCACAGCAGGAGGGGCCAGGCAGGGCCATGAAGGATGGGCCAAGACCCGCCCCTGTGCCCACTGCAGCCTCATGGCCCACAGTTCCTTTCAAGGTGCACGAATTCATGCACTGGGCCCCTAGTATAGGATAAAATGTGGATATGCACACAGATACGAAGGGGTATGTAATATGTCATTTTCAGAGTAATGAAGGCTGGAACAAGAATGACCATAAACCACTGTGTGGCCCAGAGAGTCTGGTACAAAACAGTCCAAAAGGATCAGAGGGAGGAACATCCAACCTACTGATGGAAGAGACAGCATCCAAAAAAAGAGTCTGGAGCAAGAATCAGAATCTGACAAGATGGAATCATCAGGAATAAATCTGTGGTCTTCACCCTGGGGCCAAAGTCAATAAGGGCACCAGTGGAGGACATGGGAGACCCGGCTCAGCAGCGACATGTGCCATGGACACCTGTGGATCTCAGCCTGGCCAGTCGCTTTACAGAAGCCCACCCTTCAGTGACTCAGAACATCTCATCCTATTCAAGTTGCATTTAGAGAGAGGCAGAGTCTGGAACCAGAAAGGCAAAACTCCCTACTATGTGGTGCGGGTCCCACCGTGCCTGGAATGTGGCCTTTGGTTCTGGATGCCCTGGTTTAAAAGGGTATGGGTTGCCCAAATAATTTCAGAAGAATATGACACAGATGGCATAAAAACTTGACACTAAACTATGGGAGATGTAGGTGACAGAGCTGGGAAAATTGTTTTAAAGAAGAAAAGATTGAGGAACTTGTTAGGTGACTAATTCTTGAAGGACTGTCACTGTGGCAGAAGGGCTAGACTTGTTCTGTGTAACCCAAAGTGTAGAATGAGGCCCAGTAGGTAAAAGCTACAGGGAGATGGAGTGCAGTGCAATCTAAGCAATACTTTAATCGCCAGAGCTAACCAAGGAGAGGGGATAAAGAAAAGAAAGTGAGGAGGGTGGAAACGATGTGCAGAGCTAACACAGAGGCAGACAGGGCATTCCCATCACTGGAATGAGGCTCTATCAGTGGTCCCCATGCCCAACTCCACACCAAAGCCACCTGGGGACTTGCTAACAATACACTTCTGGGCCCTGAACCACAGATATTCTCCTTTAGTGGACCTGGGATAACACTCGGAAATCTATATTCCAATAGGCTTCCCCAATTTTTCCTTATGCATCATCCAGCCTTTGCACTCTGACCAGGCTCTGGGACCACTGGTGAAGACATCTCCTCAAGGATGACTAGAGAGATCTCAGGTATCAGATGGAGGAGGGAGCAAAAAGTAGATGCATTGATTACCTACAAATTCCAGAATCAGGGGCCCTGGGACTGTGGAACGCTAGGTTTCTCATCAGAGCAGGCAGTCTGGGGAACACTGTTTAATAGAGATCATAGGCTTTGGAGCCAAACTAACCTGAGTTTATGTTGAGGCTCTTCCACATATTAGCTGAAGGATGCTGGGAAGGTCATTTCCACTCTCCAACCCTATTCTCCTCACCTGCAAAATGGGAGGTAATTGACCCACCTCTCAGGGTCATTGTGAGGCTTTATGAATGTATAAACTATATGACTATAGTATGTTGTAAGGAACCTTCTAAGGAAAACCATGGTTTGTCTGGTCATTTGGGGGGTAATATGAGTGTGAAAGAGGATGGAACACTTCTTTAGATTTGGGACAGCGTCTTCAAAGCAAATATATTGTGTTCCTTACCAGTGCCAATGTAAGACATTCAGAAAAGAATAAAAGCCATTATTTTCCTATATTTGATTTGTTTTATTAAGAGATTAATATAAAGAACTAATCTGCCATTATCATGTAATGGAAGAGGATCATATAACTTCAAAACAAAACAGCATTCACTTTTTTTTTAATCCTAAAAAGACCAACAATACTTCCTAACATTATGTTTCCGCCTTTATACCTCTAATGAACTCATGCAAACAGACTTCCTTTATAGCTGCTGAGCAAGTATAAAGTTTCCTATTAAACATGACCCAGGGATAGGAACAATTATTGCTCTAAGTTCAGTTTGTTCTGCCCCAAGTATGCATCTGGCCCCATCCTGCCTGCAGGGGTCTTTCTGATATGCTGATGCCTTCAGGCAGGGCCTCTCCATGGGCTTGTAAAGGTTGTTCACAGCACCGGGGCTTCCGGCTAGAAGAGCTAATGTTCCCCTTGTCAACTGTGCCCCCAGCACGGCTGCTTCTACTAGAGAAAGGGATGCCATTTCTAATCCACATGCAACCATATAGGCTGGTGTGGCCCTGCCTGCAAAGGGGGCATGGGAACTCTGATATTTCTGTGCAAGATCCCCTCCCCCCTCTTCCCCCAAAACACTTTCTACCACAGCCTTCTCTGGTTAATGGTCACTCCATTCTAGTAGTTCAGGCCAAATCCCTGGAATCATTCTTTTTAAAATATATTTTTTAATTGATTTTTATTGCTTTTAGAGAGAGAGGAAGGGAGAGGGAGAGATAGAAACATTGATGAGAAACATCATTGATCAGCTGCCTCCTGCATGCCCCCTACTGGGGATCAAGCCCACAACCCAGCATGTTCCCTGACCGGGAATTGAACCAGCGATTTCATGGTGCATAGGTCCTCGCTCAACCACTGAGCAACACTGACTGGGCCCTGGAATCATTCTTGATTCCTCTCTTTAATCTCACATTCTACATTTCCTCTATCTGGCTTCACCTCAAAACATGTCCCAAATCTAAACACTTTCATTACCAACATTTAAGTCATTATTACCAATCTCCCCTGAACCCTAGAAACAGCCTCCTAACTGGTTGTGCTGCCCCTGCCCCTGCCCCTGCCCCACGAGAGTCCAATCACAATACAGAGGCTACCATGATCCTTTTAAACCCATTCCTTCCAATGGCTTCACAGCTCTTCAGATCAAAGCCCAAGTCTTTTGCATTTAGTTTGTGCTCATCTCCCCTCACCAATATCCAAGATCTACGAGGGCAGGAGTGTTCGTCTATTTTGTTCATTCCTCTAATCCCAGAGTCTACAACAGTGCCTGGCACAGAATAGACATCCAGTAGCTCGTTCTTGAATAAATGAGTGAATGAATAAATGAATGAATGAATGAATGAGCGGTCCTTTGCCATGGCCCCCAGGGTGACAGCATGCTCAAATCAGTCCATCCAAGGTCTCGGCACCTTTGGATGGGGGATAGAGTTGGGCCCCATTGCTCACTGAACCTAGAAAAACATCTAGTTCTGATCCAAACCTCCCTCTGATGTGTCTATTTCTGCCTCCCCACTACAACAGGTCACCTTAACCCCTCCCCTTCCAGAATAAATGTCACCAGTCTCTCAATTAGGGCTTTAATGAACGAAAGGAGCTCCTGATTGGACCTACAGAAGGGCCCGGAACAAGGGAACAGAAAGGCTCGAGCAAGGGCCAGTGAATGAGGAAAACTATTTACAGCAGTTAAAACAGGGACAATCAATCTCCCTACCAATTGTGCTCTGACAAGTCTTAACACTAATTGCACTCATTTGTTCCCATGCCCTATCGCCCTCCAGCACTGTGAGTGAGCCCTTGACGTCAGAGACTGCTCATTCATCAGAGCAAACATCTGTGTGCTCAGCTCACCCAGAGACTCGGCCATCGATCCCAGATGCCAGTCCCCCAAACCCTGCTTAATGTAGTGACAGGGCAGAGGTGGGGGAGGGGCTGGGAGGCTGCAGCTCTGTTCTCTGGACTCGGGAACTCTCTCTCCCTTCCACACAAACATGCCAGGGCAGCCCTGGCCCATCAGCTTCCTCTCCACTGAGGTCCCTCCCCTGGTGCCTGAGTGGCTCTCAAGAGGCACAGGGAGCCCTGGTGCTATGATTACTCGAGTCTGCTAGGGGCATGGGATGGGATGGTGGAATGGTGGGATGGTGGGATGGG
This sequence comes from Myotis brandtii, assembly GCF_000412655.1. Lineage (NCBI taxonomy): Eukaryota > Metazoa > Chordata > Mammalia > Chiroptera > Vespertilionidae > Myotis > Myotis brandtii. Next base: position 453,650 of record NW_005359149.1, read on the forward strand.
GTCAGACTCTGCCCAGAGTGGTAGCAAGGGAACTTCAGAATCTGCCCTTTGCTGTGGGTGATGAGATTGCCTAGTTGAAAAGTTAGGGAGGGGATGGGCATTTAAGCAACTTGTGATCACAGTCCCAGACCATTCATCAGGAGCAGAGTGTTAAAGCGAAATAGCTGTGTGTTCCACCAGGTGGGCTGAGCCCAGCGGCAGGTATCCCAGGAGAGGCCTTGCAAGCTCCAGAGTGGCTGCAGGGAGCAGAGGGGCTGCAGGCGCAGAGCAGGGCTCAGGATAGATGACCCCTATGCCCGGGTGGCCTAGGATGCCCTCAGTCTCAGCACTGGAGGTCCCACGTCCCAGGAAACCCCATCAGGCCCAGGTAAACCAGAGTCTAGAAGCAGGGAGCCAAGCCACAGGAACAAACCCAGACCCCAGCGTGCAGAAGGGACAGTGGGGAGACGCAGAACCGTGTGACCCAGACAGAAAGCCCAGGTGTAAGAACCAGGACAGAGGAGAGAAACTGGGCTCAGAAAGAGGTGAGGTTGATCCCTTCAAGGAGGTTAAAAGATGTTCGTGCAAAAAAAAGTTTCTGTAGCCAAATAAAATTGGGAAAATCTAAGTTAAACAAAAGTACTGTATGCAGGTTTGAGATAGGACTTACTGCCCTAAAGTAGATGAAGCATCTTCCAAAGATAAATAACTATGTTTCTCCAACTTTAATGACCACAGGACCCTCCCCAGCACGTGGAGGAGCTAATATATCGAGCTCATTGGAAGCTAGCATCACGCAGATCCCAGCAGGAGACACTGCTTTAAGGCAGCTTTTCAGGAACAGGCCTAATCTGGGAAGAGAAGTTCACATGGAGTCTGATGATGTGGGTTAATAATTGCCAAGCCCCGAAGCCAGACAGAAGGACATGACAGCCAAGACAGAGCACTGCTGTCTGCAGCACAGTGATGGGCCTGGGCCCATCCATTTATCAGAGGTTCCTGTGCTGAAGCTAAGGACTGCTACTGATCACAGTAAGTGCCCCGGCTGGCGGTCAGCGTACCTGATCACACTTTCCCCAGAGAAGGGAGGGCCCAGCTCACCCAGGGCCGGGGCCCACACTAAACACTGAACAGGTGCGAAGGTGGGTAGAGTGGCCGCCATTATGATGTCCATGGCTTCCACATTTGTCTTGACTGCAGTTGAATTTGATGTGATAGGGAGTAGGGGAGGTGCAAAAGGTTCTAGAACAGTGGTTCTCAACCTTCCTAATGCCGCGACCCTTTAATACAGTTCCTCATGTTGTGGTGACCCCCAACCATAAAATTATTTTCGTTGCTACTTCATAACTCTAATTTGCTACTGTTATGAATCGTAATGTAAATATCTGATATGCAGGATGTATTTTCATTGTTACAAATTGAACATAATTAAAGCATAGTGATTAATCACAAAAACAATATGTAATTATATATGTGTTTTCCAATGGTCTTAGGCGACCCCCAAAGGGGTCGCGACCCACAGGTTGAGAACCACTGTTCTAGAACAACACTGAGCCTTAATGCACCTGGCACCAGCAGTGCAGGCTCACTGTGTGGAGCCCTGTGGAGAGTTGCCAGAGTCCTTGGGGGTAGCTGGCGGGTGGCAGTCTTCTTCAAGGGCATTTGCACTCTCTGGACAAGTCACTGTCAGAGCACCAAGACGAGTGGACCTTCACGGGCTCATGTTTAAGTTCTTACTAGGGATGAGGACTAGCCCTGCAGAGGAGTGGTGCAAAGACCAGGGGACCGGGTTCCGTGGTGGCTCTGACACCACTGCGTTGTCACTGCTCCAGGGCTTCACACTTCCCGTGACAGCTGAGGGCCTTGGACTGGATGTGTCTGAGGCTGCTTTTCAGCTTGGACATTCCAAAAGCATCGACAAACAAAAGTGATTCCCAAACATGTCGTTGTTGTGACTTACTCAGGCCATAAACTGCACTTCCCCTGCACTGTAAGCACTTTACTCGCGGTTGGGTCAGGCCTCAGGGCCCTGCGCAGCGCTGCAGGCTGGGCCCTGCACTGGCTGTTCAGCGGGAGCCGCCTGCACAGTGTGCTCTGCCCCCCACGCCCTGCAGCCTGGCAGCCTTGGCCTGTTTTACTCTCTGGAGCATGCTATGTACCCTCACACCTCATGCTTTCATGCCTCTCGGCTTCCTTGGGACACACACCTGAGGGTGGCCTGTGTGCAGAAAGGCCCGGAGTGAGGGAAGCAGGGCCGGTAGAGGGAGGCTGGCCTGAGGGGCAGTCAGACCCGAGGCCTCGGCCGGTCCCATGGGTGCTCTGGAGCTGGTGGCCCTTAGAGCTGGGTTCATCTGAGGCAAGGAGGCTGGACTTTGCACCCAGCTTCCCCCGGGAAGGGGGCCTAACATGGGGCAATTCCTGGGCGCCATCAGCATCCACCCCTCCGTGCAGCTGGGGCAGTGAGAGGGCTGTGGGCAGCATCCACCCCAGAGCCTCTGCCTCCTCCCTCACCGTCCCTCTCTCCCTGTGACTCCCTCCTGTCCCTGCTGGTCTGTGCTTCTCCCAGTGTTTCCCCAGCTTTTGTGTAACCAGGAACTGCTCAAGGGTAGGGCTGCCTTATGCACCTCGTTGCCCCAGACATTCACATGGTGCCCGGAAGTAGCAAGAAGGAAACAGAGTGTACTAAGAGGGAGGTCTCTGCGTCACACTATGACTTCACATCCCTGGGATTCCCATTAGGGGGGTAGTCAATTTCCCTCCCTGAGCCTCTGATTCTCAACCTGTAAAATGGGGGAAATGCTTATTATCACTGCCTTTTAGATTGTTAGTATTCAATGAAGGGTATGAGCAAAACACGTGCACGGGCAAGTACTGACTTAAAGCAAAGGAGCAGGGCGGGCTCTCCTGTCGCCTTTTCTCCCTGGCCGATTAGCGAAGATGTGCTTTTCCAGTTCCAGGAGTGGGTGGGAGGCGAGGAGTCAGGAAAGAGGAAGCCTCGGGGAACTGTGGCCCTGAGAGGCACTGGTGGGGAGCCATGGCCCTGAGAGTGTGTGTGGGAGGGGAACGAGGCCAGTAGCTGGGGGTGGGGTAGTCAGAGTATGGACAACTGGGAAGACCCCGAAGTGGAGGGAGGGAAGCGGAGGGGAAGACGAGGGGCAAGCTTAGCCTGGCTGTGAGACCTGCTTCAGGTCTCCCACGTCTTAGCCCTTTATCGGGACGTTACACTCACTAAGGCCTCTGGAAACACTCGCTCCACTGTGGCCATTATCTGCCCCAGACAACATATCAGAGAATAAGCAGACAGATAATCATAAATGCCAGGCGTTTCCTCCCTCCCCAGTTTAGATCTCAGGACAATGCATTTATCACCGTTGCCTCACAGGGGCCACCACCTACACCTCTGGAAATAGGAAACAGCCCGAGTACAGGGGCTGGAGGGCCCGGGTCCCGCATCCTGTCTCCAGGGGCCTGGCGGATACTCCACCGGAAGCCACTTCCGCTCTCTCCATTCCCTCCCTCAACAAAACCATTCAGGAGAGAGACATTTCCTGTCCTGGAGGGAGAGAGACCTTTGTCCTGCCTCTGGAGGGTGAAAGGGAAGGTACACCGTGACCGGACACTTCTAAATCCGGGCTTCTTTGCGGAGTTCGACGCAGCCTCCTCTAACATGACTCTGTTCCACATGTTTATATTGGATTTTGGATATTTTCTTTTATGCTATGTCGTTTTAGTTCATTGTGCTTAAAACCCTACAGATGCGAACAAATCCAAATGTGCCAGGAGTTAAAACTCCATAGGATAGGCCCTGGCCATGTAGCTCAGTTGGTTAGAGCGTCACCCCAATACACCAAGAATGAGGGTTAGATCCCTAGTCATGGCACATACAGGAATCAACCAATGAATGCACAAATAAATGGAACAACAGATCAATGCTTCTCTCTCTCTCTCTCTCTCTCTCTCTCTCTCTCAAATCAATGTATAATAACTTTTAAAAAATTAATATAATAGAATCTGTAGAAACTTAATACCCAGTGTGACAAAAATGCAATGCACAAACTCAGTTCCTAAGAAAATGTGAACATCCTCCCATTCCCCAAACTCACACACACACACACACACACACACACACACACACACACACACACGCTCCGCAAGACAGCACTATTTGTTATAAATACTTAACTAAAATAAAGCCTCGTCAGTTCAGCTGGCCTGACGTAGCATTCAGGCCAGTTCAAAATAAGGATCAGAATAGAGCCCCAATTCATCCAACTAAAAACTAAAATAAGTCATACTTAGCAGAACAGCATACCTTCATTCATTCACTTATTTTGCCATCTAGTCATTTACTATTTCAATGGCAAATGTGTCAAGAACATTGTATGGTATTGTATCGCGAATACTTTTAATGTGCCAAGTATTATCTTCGGGCGGTGGGAAATGCAAGGGGGTGTGGGAATGATCCCTTCCTCTGGAGAAACTACAGTCTAGGAGGGGTGTGGAAAACAGGGATAAGGCTGCATGAAAGAATCATGGATCCTAGGATGGCAGGAAAGATGTGAGGCAGGGAGAACGGCGAGGAAGGTGGGTGGGCTGGCCTAACACTCAGATATACACAGAACCTTGGTTGCCATAAATTTCGTCACTAAATTTTATGCCAAATTCTAAAATGCCACTGAAGCATACATAGTAAGCAGAGCAGTCCCGCGATGAGGTGTTGCAGACTAAATGGTACCCGTTCGCTATGAACAAGTGAGAGATAAGGGCAAAGAGCATGGTTCACTCTGTTGTGTGTCCCCAGCCATTAGCCCGCACTGCACAAATGAGCCCGATAAATATTTGTTGAAGAACGAATGCGAGCATGGAGATGTTTCAGAGTAGCAGAGGAGATGGGAATCTCTGGAGATGAGAGGAATTGGAACCTCACGAAAATGCTTGGAAAATGTTTCGAATACCTACAATAGGGACCCAAGAGATAATAAGCAAATGATGGATGAAATGATTGCCAAGCTACTCAACATCACTAGCCATTAGGGAAATGCAAATAAAAGCCATAATATGATACTGTTCCACTTCACATACACTAGAGTGGCTATAATAAAACAGACACATGATAACAAGTATTGGCAAGGATATGGAGAGATTGGGAGGCTCCTACACTGCTGGTGGGAATGTAAAAGAATGCAACCACTTTGAAAAATAGTTTGGCAGTTCCTCAAAAGTTCAACATAGACTGAACATAGGATCCAGCAATTCTACTGCTACTCATGTACTCAAGAGAAATGAAACCATATGGCCATTCACAAATTTGTACACAAAAGCTCATAGCAACATTATTCATAATAGCCAAAAAGTAGAAACCATCCACCAGCTGATAAATGAATAAACAAAATGTGGTGTATTCATACAATGGAATATTACTTTTATAATAAAAAGGAACAAAGTGTTAATATATACTACAACATATATGAACTTTGGAAATACGTTAAGTGAAAAAAAAAGTCACAAAAGATCATATATGGTCAGGTCTCATTTATATTTGATGTCTAGAATAGGCAGATCTATAGAGAGAAAAATGTAGATTTGTGGTTGCCTGGGGTTGAGGAGCCTGGAGGATAGAGATTGACTGCAAAGGGTATCAGGTTTCTTTAGAAAGTCATGAAAATGTTCTTAAATTGCTTATGCTGATAGTTGTGCCATTCTATGAATATAACTAAAGGCTATATATTTGTACACTTGAAGTGGGTGGATTGTATGGCATGTGAACTATATCTTGATAAAGATGTTACCAAAAAAACATACAGACACACATTTGTGGATAAAACTTTTATACACACACACACACACCGAGGGCCGGGCCATGGGAGGTCCAGTGGGGAGTATGATGACTCTGAGGCACAGACAAGAAGTCTGATTCTTGAGCTTTCTTTGAGCAGCCCTAATGGGCAGGTGAAAAGACAGAACCAATAATGATTGATTAGATAGCTAATGGCTGCTGAGAGCGTCTGTGAACTAGGCACTATAGAAAGCTCTACCCCCATTATCTTATTATGTATACATATACAGATATAGTTATATAGTACATCCTTCTCAATGAGGTAGATGCTATCATAAATCCCAGTTTACAGTTAAGGAGATTGAGTTCTGGGGAGATTAAATAACTTGCCCACAGTCTTACAGGCTGTAAAGAAGGTGTGGGGACACAGCCCCAGCAGCCTGCCCTGAGCACATGCCTTCCCTCCTGGTCAGGGCTGCCTTCCCTACAGGTGGGGGCTGGAGACACAGGTGAAGGTCAAGGAGAGTGGGAGGCGAGCTCACTGGGAGGGCCCAGGCACCTGTGGTCTCATTGAGGGTGAAGAACTGGTTCTGTGAGTATGACAGTGGCGTGCAGAGCCGCAACATTAATGAGGGAATTTATGGTTATGACTCCTGGGACAGTGTAAAGCTTGGGACATTCCAGGGTGTGAGTAAGTGGGGTGAACAAAGTGCATGGGGGTTGTTAATGGGGCCTGGACAGTGGTGACAGTTGCTCATCATCCCAGAGGGTGAAACAACTGAAGTCTTCCAAATCTCAAAAATTCTATGAATTGGAGGGACATACATGCCAAGGGCCTATTCCTGGGGCAACATTAAGGTGAACTCTGTCACCAGCCAAATGTGAAGATAAAACATGCAAGAACCAGACCCTGACGAATATAACTACTTCTGTCAGTGGTTCCCAAACTTCCATCACCAATTACATCTTAATGAGTGATTCAATTGTCTTCAACATTTGCATTAAACAGATCGATCTACAATAGTATGTCAGAACTTCTGATCAGCTGAGACCACCCACTTTGCCTGGCTGGGTTGCTAGAAGCCCCAAGTCAAGAAACTCTGATGTCATCGGCCAAAGCAGCTGAACTTGGGAAGCTGAGAATGTCTTTCTGTCAAGCTCTGCGGAGTCCTCTTAGTGCACCTGCAGGCCCCCAGGGTACATGCACCTTATGTCAGGAGCATTGTCCTCATCTTGTCCCCTCTGGTTAGGGCTGGCTTATTGCAGAGGGTTGGGGCAGCGTGGACTGGGCCAAGGTTTGGGACCCTAGGGGACAAGGTGCTGCTAAATTAATTTACTAAATGGAGGCTAAGGCACTGCGATTGCATTAACACCTCTCCCCACCTTTCTAGGATAGTGCCGAGTCTGTGTGATTTAGTTCTTTTCAATAAAGGCAATGAATGCGTTAGGTCTAGAGTCTCGATTGGTGATGTCCAATCAAAATAAAACGAAAGCTATTTTTGTAATTTTTAATTTTTCTAAGAGCCACATTTTTTAAAAGTATAAAGAAACCATGAAGTTAATTATCATAATATTTTTTTATTTAAGCCAAAATATTATCATTTCAACATTAATATCAGGGTTACTATTGCTAATAGTAAAATAGTAATGAGATTTTTTCTATTTGGGGGGTATTAAGTCTTCAAAATCCAGCGCGTATTTTACAGTCACCACACATTTCAACTTGGACTGGCTCCATTTCAAATGTTCAATAGCCCAGCTAATAAGGGGGGCCAGAATTGGATGCCTTCCTCAGACCCCAGTGCCGTCCCTGCTACGGCACGAGTCCTATCTTTGTTCCAAGACAAGGGAATGGCTTCTCTGAAGATACCCTTACAGATCACCCAGCCGGGCCCCCCATCCAGGGTGTGGCTGCCAGTTGATGCAGCCTGGGGTGTGCGGGGACATCCCAGCACAAGCAAAGCCCCTCGGGGAAGCCAGCACCCACGGGCCTCAACCCCACTCACCACACGAGCCCCTTTGACTCCACAAAGAGCGTGTGCTTCCCATGGGACCTCCCTTACAACTTTGCAGAACTTGGCTCTCCTGTTGGGTTTATCTCATCCTCCCAAGTGTCTGTCTAGCTGCTCTGTCAGGTAGGTGCAAACTCAGTGGCTATTTTTTACTTTGTCTGGGAATCAGACAAACAAAGCGGGTACAGACAGAGGGAAGCATAGAGAAGCAATGGAGAGAAAGAACTTCGTGGGTTCCCTACGGTGCTCCCGTCCCTGGTTCAAGTTCCTGTCCCGTGGGCTCTGTGAGACGTCCCTCCAACCCCAGAACCAGTTCTCCTTGTCACTTACAGTAATCCCTGTGGGGTTTCAGTGCTTGCAGCTTCCAGCCCAGCTTCACCCAGAGGCCACGGCGCACGTTCCTGTCTGGCAGGAGCCACTGGCTCTGGGCACCTGTGACCTTTGCTCTGGTTCCTCTCTAGATGGCAGTGGGGTCACCCCAGATGCTCCCACATCCCCTCAGCATTCCCGGGGATTTTTGTAAGGTCTCATTTCAAGCCCATTCCAGGGAGAAGGGCAGAGAAGGACATGCAGCTCCCCTCCGGATGCAGAAAGCACTGGGCTCCAAGCTCCGGCTATCTCCTCTGCACTGGCATCAAGGACTCCGGCCTCTGGGTGCCTCTGTCCTGTCCACCTCACACCAGAGCTCTGTCTCTCCTGTGAGCCCCAAGCTGCCCACCAAGATTTCCTGATCCCCAGTTGGAATGCTATGCTGTGCTCCTCGCTCTGCATTCCCACCCCCTCTCCTGTCCCCTGTTTAGCTCTTCCTCCTGCTGCCTCGCTCTAATTGGGAAGTTGACTGCATACCCAACTCCTTTACTTGGCTGTGAGTTCCTTGATGGCAAGGGCGACATTAATCACCTCTTCCCCTCCAGTTTCTCCCATCCCCCTCCCTCGCTGAGCCTAGCAAGTAGTAGGTGTTCTTGAGGGGAAGAAGGACAGGACAGAAGGCGAAAGGTAGAAAGGGAGGACAGGAAAGAAGGATCCTTGGGCCAATCATTAAAGTACAAGATACCATCTAATCACACTGAATTCAAACACTGATTCCGCAACTACTAGTTGTTGACCTTATTAAAAAGAAATCACAGTTATATAAATGATTTTAAAAGTCCAACAGTTCTACAAGCTTTGTAATGAAAATTAGCATTTTCCAGCTTCATCCTCTATACCCTGATTGCCACTCTCTAGACATAACCACTGAGGTCTTTTAGCTATTTCTTCTCTTATTTATCTCTATAGAGTAGGCCCCCGTTATCCGCAGGGGATACTTTCCAAGACTTCCAGAGGATGCCTGACCGATAGTACTGAATCATTTATATCTATATCTATATCTATATCTATATCTATATCTATCTATATATGTTTTTCCTATACATATCTACAATAAAGTTAAACTTACAAAATAGACACAATAAGAGATTAAGAACAATAATTAATAAAATAGAACAATTATAACAATATACTGTAATAAATGTATGTGAATATGCTCTCTCTCTCTCTCTCTCTCTCTCTCTCTCTCTCTCTCCTTCTCTTAACCAATCTGATAACCAAGACAGCTATTAAGTGACTAACAGGAACGTATACAGCACAGATACTCTGAACAAAGGAATGAATCATGTCCTACGCAGGACAGAGCAGGGTGGCAAAAGATTCCATCACACTACCCAGCATGCAATTTATAACTTATGAATTGTTTATTTCTGGAAATTTCCTTTTAATATTTTCAGACCACGGTTGACTGAGGGTAACTAAAACCATGGAAAGTGAAACCACAGATAGAGGGGAACTACTGTATACTCAAACAACACACTTATATGGCTTTATCTAGATTTTGTTTTATTTTTGATCGTATCTATCAACTTTCCATATGGAAGCTGACATTTTGGTCTCTTAAATCTCCCTGCCCACTTCCCCTCCTCCAGTCTGCAAATAGAGCTACATCAAAACTTTGGTTAAATCAATATTCAGTGCTTATCCCCTGTTGCTGTATGATCATTAGGTCAGGAAGTGCATTATATAGTAATATTTTCTTTCTTGCACACCTTTTTGTTTTTCCTGGAGTTAACAATTGCCACTTTTTCTTCATTATTTAACTTTCTATGTATTTATTACTAACTCATCACTCACTTTCCTTCCAAAGTAGCAGTCTCTCAGGGCGACAACACTCATTGGGTCCTGTGCCAGCCCATCTTTCTGGAGACATCGCCCACCCACTTCCCGCAGAACCCTTCACACTCCTGGGGCAGCCAGGACTGCTCATTCTTGGCCAGCCCCACAGTGCCCCCCAGTGACTGCCCTGACCAACATCCTGGGGTTTCTCTGCGTGTATCACCTGCTTCCTTCATCTTATGTCTTCTTCCTTGGATAATCTCCTAATTTAGGAGGAACATACCCAAGGCTAAACAGAAATTAAAGTTTTAAAAATGTTGCATTTCTGAAACTGTCTTGATTAATGTTTTGATTAAGGAATTCTATGTATTAAAAAAAATCATTTTCTCTCTGAATTTTGAAGGCTTTCTCCATGGTTTTCTAGTATCCAGTGTTGCTTTATTTGAAAAGGCAGATACCATTCTAATTCCAGATGTCCTGTTCGCCCCACCCCACCCCCACCCCCGAGAAGTTATTAGGGTCTTCTCATTGTCCCTCGTGGTCTGAAATTTCACGATTGCCTGCCTTGTTATGCATCTATACATGCATGTCTTTCAGACATAAGGAAATTTCTTGAATTCTGTCTTTGATACTTTTCTCCCCTCAATCGTCTCTGTTTCCTATCTGTGGAACTCCTGTTATTTGGATGTTAGACTGCCTGGGTGGATCTTGTCATTTTATTATGTTTCCTCTCCTATTTTCCATCTACTTTATATGATTGTTCTGCTTTTTGTGTGATTTCCTTAGCTTCATTTCTAACTCTTTTATTTGATTTTCTTTCTGCTCCCAAACTTTGAAGTTTCAAAGATGATTCCTGGGGTTGTATGTATTCTCTGGGGACCAGCCAGTCACAGGACCTTGTTGTTGCTATGGTGGCTGCTTCCTTTTGCTGCCTAACCTACTGATTTCCAAGTTCCTCTTGGCCTTTTCTTTTTCTTTGTTTTTGTCTCTCTCTTGGTTTCTCTCAAATGCCTGATGACCCTTCATGGTCCGCTCCTGTTTTAGAGTAGGATGCTAAGTAGCTGTGGGCAGCCCTCTGTGTGGCAGTAGGGTCCCTGAGCCACCCATCTCCTCCAGAAAGGAACCCTTCAGACTCCTGCCTGGGAGATAGCAACCTATGGCTGCCAGCACTCCGGGAGCCTGTGGAGGAGGGGTAGGTGCGCTCACCACTCAGTGAGAGCAGAGTGCCCCTGTCCTTAGCTATGTCATTGCTCAAAGCCGGCAACACCAGGGTATCAATGTCTAGACCAGCCGTGGGCAAACTACGGCCCGCGGAATCAATGTCTAGTCTCTTCTAGGATGAGGGAGAGGATCAAGGGCATCTAACTATTTCATATACGAACTTTCAATAAATCCTATTTTTAGCCCCATCTGCACCCCTTTTGCAGAAGATTCTGCATATTTCAAGCTTCTTTCACTGTCATTGTAGGTGACACCATTCTCTGGCCCATTGAATTGAAACTTGGTGTCAATTTGACAAGAGTCTTTTGCACAGGCTGTCCCTTTAAAGAAGCCACGGGTGGGAGGAATGCTCTCTCAGGCAAAGAGAACCAGCTCAGGGACCAGGAGGAAGGAGGGCTCACAAACAGGAATTACCCTCGAGGAAGAACTGTGGTCTATTCACACAGTGGAATACTTCGGCCATAAAAATGAATGAAGTACCAACACATGCTGCAACATGGATGAGCCTTGAAAACATTGTGCTCAGTTAAAGTCAGACTCTGAAGAAAACCAGAGTCTAAAGGTAAGTCAATACTAAGTATTCATTTTGAGAGGCAAAAATTGAGATACTAGAAAGAGATTTGGCTTCAGACAGAATCAGACTCAAATACTGATTCTGTAACTACTGTAGATTCCATTTATTTAAAATTTCCCGAACAGGCAAATCCATAGAGACAGAAAGCTCATTAGCGGTCACCAGGGCTGGGGTGGGGAGGGAGGAGTGACTGCTAATGGGTATGGGGTTTCTTTTAGGCGTAATAAAAGTGCTCTGGAATTAGATAGTAGTGATGGTTGCTCTAGGAATGTACTAAAAACCAATGAATTGAATATTTAAATGGGTGGAGTGTATGGTATGGACATTATAGCTCAATAAAACTGTTACTAAAAGAAAATACATGAAAACCCAAAGACTGCTTGTTTTTCTTATCTGCTTCCCAGAAAGGTCTTAGCCTCCCTCCCAGTGTACTAAATATGCACCAGCAAATAGCCTACAGAAAGGTGGAGATGTAGCAGGGTGGAGTGACCTACTCCATTGTGAAACAGCCAAAGCCAGTTTTCTTTAATAACTGATCGTGAGCTTGTCTAGGTATTTTCATCACACACAAAACAGCAGAATCAGAGGTGCAGAACCAGCCCCCCAGGTTACACCTGTGGCTTTGGTTGCCTGTTTCAGGAAGGAAGAAGGCCAACCCGCATGAGGCCCTGCCTGGCAGGTGTGTGGAGCAGGAAGAGAAACGGGAAAATATTGATGGTAAAGGACGAGACAGAACCGCACCCAGCCAGATGCTGCTGTCACAGCGCTGAGTTCCCCTCAGCCAGGTGTGGAAACAGAATGGAGAAAACCCACTCCGATGCTAGAAGCCTTTCAGATGATCTCTCCCAACCAGTCCTACCTCCTGCTGACCATTTCACCCCTGTATACACAGCATCTAGCAAAACACCCAGCGTAAGTGGGAGCTGAATGAATATTTGTTTAATGAATTCATAGCAACATCACTCAGAGAGCAAACAAAAAGGAACAAATGTCTTACATCAGACTATTGGTTCATAGACATTTATGATATTCCTATAATTAGGCCAGTGATTTAATCTATGCCTGCATTTTATTTATTTATATGTATTTTGCTACAATGCAGAGAATAATGGTACCTATCTTAGAGGATTGTTGTGAGGATTTAAATGAGCTTAGGTATGGCATATACTAAGCACCAAATAAATGTTAACTATTATTCCAGGGAATATTGTGTAACTGTTAAAACCGCATCAAGGAAATATGTTTATATACATGGAAAAAGTCAAGATAATTTGAAAAGCAGGTTATGTAATAGTATAAACAGGATGATTACAAATTTTATAAAATAAACATACATAGAGAGAAACAAAAGCCAAGACAATATACATAAAATATTTATTTCCAGATATTAAAACCAAGGGTGACTTTCTTCCTCCACTTCTCCCCCTTCTCCCTCTCATTCATATTATTATTATTGCTCTTTACCTATCTGTATTTTTTAACAATGAGCATAAATTATTTAAGTGAAAGAGTTAATAAAGATTTCACTTGAACACACAAAAAAGCATTTGACACAATTCCATTTTGAGGATACTATTCCCAGAAAATAACCCCAAATACCAAAGAAAATACTGCCTATAGATTTAGGTAAAGTGTATTTTTTATACATTATAGAATAACTGATTTTTTAAAATGTTCAAAAATGTTTAAAGACATTAGGAACATGCTTTCAAATATCAGAAAATGCTACCCATATTAAGTAAATTAACTAGGATAAAAATAACAGGTATCTGATCTCAAGCATATAACAGAGCAAAATACTATCATAAACAGAACAGACTAGAAAGAACTGGAGAAAAACATTCACAGGGAAAATAAGGAGTCATTAGCAGAAGGCATGTCTGACTCTGT